>NC_079906.1:8886834-9241766 GCF_024868665.1 Triplophysa rosa | reverse complement strand
TATCAAAATAATCGTTAGTTGCAGCCCTACTCAAAACACAGCAAAACTCTAAATAAACCAAAATGCAGTATGGAAAAATTACTCTCGAGCTTCTCCCAGCTTGAACCACTCGTGATCCGAGAACTCATCTAATGTGAGCCTGTCGGCTGGTTCCATGCTCCGTTTTATCAAGTCATGGCATTCTGAATGGGCAAGAGCACTAGATAGTCATTTATGTTCTTTATAACACACTGTCATTTATAACACTGAAATAGGCAGGTTATAACAGTGTTTAACAAATTTATTAGACCACCTTAGAGGAAACACACATTTTAGGAATCTGTCAAAATCTTGCTTTATGTTAAATAACATAATGGGCATCTGAATAAAAAAATAAGGTGCTTTACAATTTTTCTTGTATAAAAGTACATTGGTAAATTCATGGAAAACCGCAATTATGATATTTTAGCATTAGAAATACTACTGTGACTAAAGAGTTGACACATACTGCTGGATTAACCATTACAGAGACATTAAGTGGTGGTCTAATACATTTGTTAAGCACTTATGGGGTGTGTTTTAAAGTTTAAGAAGCAATATCCTACATTTTCCTTTTAATTTATACCTGGGAAGTTATTTGGTGAGAACACCCAGAAACACTGCAGAAGCTTAGTTTGCATTTAACATGTAATAATGTTTTTGTTAGTGCTGTTCTCTTACCTTCAGATACGATGTGGGTGTGAGTGTTGCCAGTGAAGCAACAGCAACCCACCAATAGTGCCAGAGTTCTACCCAAACCACAGACGGTATCTGCAACCGCATTAGCTCGGTCTGTAACGTAAGCAAGAAGTGAGCAAAACATTAGCAAAAGTCCTTCAAGTCACAGAATAATGGCATCAATCATCCCTGTAAGTTTTGCTAATGTGTTACCGGGGGAACACAAAGCTTGGCTACAGTTTTTATAAAAGTGTCATCACATCTGGACTTAATGCTATGGCAACACAGAAACTCACCACAGTATCCTTCGTCTTGGTCGTTGATACTTGAGATAAGCCTGCCGCATCCAAAGTCTATAATTTTCACCTGCATCATATCTGTATTGATCAAGACGTTGGTCCATGACAAGTCACCATGGTTGACACCGTGGCCAATCCAGTATTTGGCTGCTGTTATTGCTTGGCTCATCAAATGACATGCCAGGTTTTCACCCAGAAGACTTGGATGACGCCTGATGAAATCATACAAGGTCTCGCATGGCCGTGGGTATTCCATTGTCATGATAAGCTTATCTTCCACAAACCAGTCGTACATTTGAACAATGTAAGGGCATGTCTCAGATTTAGTTAGCTCCAGATTTATAGCTACTTCTTTAGGTAGACGCTCGCCCTTAGGCTGGTGAAAAAGCATAAAAGAAGGTTAGCTGACTGTTGTCTCATTTACTTTGAGATACAGTGGGGTCTAAAAGTCTGAGACCACTATGAGAAATGCATTTTCAAATTTTTTTCTAACTGATATTATGAGCATATCGGTTATGAAACGACCCGCGCATCACTAGTTGAGGTCACCGGAAATGCCCCCGTAAGCTGATCCATTCTTTCACCCATATCCTTTGTTTTTTTATTTTCTAGGTTTTTCCGAGCAGATCATCAAGCAAACAGCTTGCAGATGATTTACTTAGTGTCACGTACTGTGAACACATTAACAACTTATAGACTCCAGATTTCACAGAGAGCAAGTCATGTAGTCTGAACAGCTCAGCAATCGGCCGACGTTTAAAGTTGTGTAATGTGAGCTTGGCTTAAAAGGTATTGCATAAATGCTTGGTACACTCATTAGGGTAACAGGCACAGGTGTGAAGCTGACAATAAAAAGCAGGACGGAATAAAAATGAACCGGGACACTGTCCGAAATCGCCCACTATACCCTCATTCACTATTCCCTACGTTAGTTCACTATTATAGTCCACTTTAAGGACGAGTGAGTAACGAGTGAGTAAATTTGGACACGATCGGTAACTGGAAACGCTGTGGGAGCAATCTTCTGCCGAGGAGAGGGAATTAATTCAGCGCGAGCATCACGATAGATTGCTAGCAGCTAGCGGTGATAGTACATCGGTTGTACACTCGTTATTATGATGCATCATGGGATTGATTGAGTGCACTCAATAATGTCCACTATGAATTCGGACACCACTCATACTCAAAATTTTCACCTCAAATAGTGCACAATATTAGGGTATAGGGGGCTGTTTCGGACACAGCCAATGACAGTACTCACGTGCTGGCTGAGAGTCAGCTGGTTCTTGAGGGCCAATTGGTTTCAGGCTAGACGAACCTGGTCCGCAATCTATTAGTAAAATAGACGTTTCACTTTTAGTTTTTAATGACTTCCATTACTTTTACTACTAAACATTCAAAGTAACGTTACTCTCTAAAACAACTCCAAAATCAGTCACAATCTGTGTAAACAAGTCATTATATGAGAAATTATGAACATGTCACTACAACCCACATTAACTTTCCACAACATTACATTAATATTACAGACAACCAGCGCCGACATTTCTCATCGTCATGACTAACCTGTTGATTTGGCCTCCATGTCATTTACTGGAGTAAAACCGATTTGTGTAAAGCGATGGTTTCTTCCCTTAAAACAATCAAATACAATATATTAATTAATTAACTTGACATTACAAATACTGCACTATAGTTAGCATTAGTAAAAATATATTGTCATGCTTGACTGAGACAAGACATGAATTGTGAGTCGAATAATAACGTTAGATATGAAATGAATAAATGATCCCAACGGACCTCGACACTGACAGTAGCAGATACCGAGCAATGCACTAAGACCGAAGCTATATTTTTTTTCCAAAAATTAAAACAAAGACACATTTTCCTAAATCTCCAACACAAATAAACATTAAACACTAACAAGTCTAGCAAGTCTTTTACTTTACTTACACGTGCACAAAATAACACGTATTACTTACTCTTCAAATTGCAACTGTAAGCAAATCATGCAGGAACCATGGTTGTATCCACCAATGAGATTCCTGAGGTCGTTATTTTTTCGTGGTTTTAAAACGTGAAATAACTGTGTAGTTGGGATAACGTTCACAATATTGTACAAAACGCATCTCTCCTCTTGGTTGAATGGCAAGGTTGAATCTGATTGGCTAAACAGGATGATAACTCAAGTGGGAGGGACAACGCTGCCAAGAGAGTCTCAAAATACACACACACAAATCCAAAGCGCTTCACAGGTGAGTGACGATTTGCACATTCCATGATAAACTTGTACATTTTAATCTTTCGAAATATTTGTGCACAGTTGTACATTTGTGAATTGTATTAAGCGTTTGTGAAACGTATTTTATGAGAATATCATTTTATTTTACGCACGTGAATTGTTTTTTTGTGAATGTATATGTATAATTTGTGCACGTGAATTAGGTTTTATGCATGTGAAAGTGGCTACGCAAGCGTACATCGTGTTTTATGTGTGAAGAATCAAACTCGCTCCATTAAAAACCATCAAACACCAAACAGTTTGCTTTCAAACCTTGCAATTGTATTGGTTTGAAAGCGAAATGTCCTGCGTCAAATCGTAGTGACGTCACACACAGCGTTGATGCAGATCAGCTCTTAAGTTTGTTGACACGAGTGAAAGTGAGGGCAGGTCGCACGAGCATTTACTATAACGACGATGTCGATACAAGATTGTACGTTAACGAAATACTCCGAATACTCTGTTTATTGAGAAGCTCTACAGGCGCTACTGGTGAACAAGCAATCGCTGTACAAGAAGCAGTTTCGCCAGTAACTTTAACGTTACACGATATGGAAGGTTAGTCACACCATTACAATGAGATAATGTCCGTGTTTTAGAAATATCTTTAGGTTTAAACCATACGATTGTGTTTCGTTTTATTTCATTTGATGACTGTGAGTATTAATGAGTAAGTTATGTGTAGTTTAAGTGAATACACCGTGGGTTGTAACGTTAGTGACATGTTTAATGAAGCAAGTTCATATGTTTACATAGATTGACTGATTATAAGCATTATAAGTCGTTTCAGAGAGTACTTTTATTCTTTATTGTGGTTGTGGAGGTCTAATTTACCACATTATTTATATCAGCTGACGTAAAACCTAAAAGTAGAACGTTTATTACACTAATAGATTAAATTTCTAGATACAATTGTATAATATTGTAAAACATGTTTGTCAAAGTGTCTCCGAACCGAAGCGGTTACTTCATGGTCAAATGTGTTAGATAAGAGTGAGGGTGTAGTTTGACAAGCATATTTTGTTTACAATGGCAGAGATGTCCAAGTGTTTGAGATATTTGACAAAATTAGCTGCTTGACTGTTAAAGTCATATATTTCTGGCCTCTAGTGGTCATTTCTATTATTTGTAATTTCGCTTTCTCTGATTTTATTTTGTAGAGCAACAAACAAAAGGAAACAAAATGAAGGGTTCCTGTTTTAAGAGAGCATGGCGGGCTATAAAGGGCCACAGAAAGACCAAAGTGGTGCCTTTTGACCCGGATCCATCTGATCTACAGCCAGATCCAACTGTCCAGACACATTTAAGTGTTTTGGAGCCAGTGGTCGCACAGGACATACCTGTAGGTGATTTCTTCACTGGTTCCTGTAATCGGGAGCAAACACCTCTTGATGATCCTCAGCCTGGTCCATCTGGACTTCAGTCAGCAGCCCCTGAAGAACCTGCTGACCACCAACCAGGTCTATCTGACATGGAGCAAATAGCTTCAGATAGAATTTGGGATTGTTACCACCTTATTTATAGTCATATGAAAGCACAAAATGAGAAATGAATATTAAGTAAATTCACCTTTGGTGGCCCTGGTAGTTACTTTCATTTGACTGTTTAGTGATATATTTCTGGTATCTGCAGATAAGATCTATTATATTTACTTTCTCTTTCTTTGATTTTATTTTTTAGAACAACAAACAAAAGAAAACAAAAAGAAGAAGGGTAGCCGTGCCTGCTTCAAGAGAGCGTGGCGGAGTGTAAAGAGCACCTTCTCTCGCTTCCGAAAGAACAAAGTGGCTCCTTTTCCTTTACCGTCTGACCCGGATCCATCTGTCCAGACACATTTAAGTGTTTTGGAGCCAGTGGTCGCACAGGAAATACCTGTTGGTGATTTCTTCACTGTTTCCTGTAATCGGGAGCAAACACCTCTTGAAGATCCAGATGATCCTCAGCCTGGTCCATCTGGACCTCAGTCAGCAGCCCCTGAAGAACCTGCTGACCACCAACCAGGTCTGTCTGACATGGAGCAAATAGCTTCAGATAGAATTTGGGATTGTTTATAGTGATTGTCTAAATTAATACCTTATTTACATAAGATGAATTAGCTTAAGCACATTTAGAAATCATAATGGTAACAAAAACCTAAAAGTGAAAAGTGTATTTCATTAAGAGATTGTATAATATTATTGTACAACATGTCTGCCAGAGTGCCACTGTCACTGTTACTATACAGTAAAAATATGTTAGATAATAGTGAGGTGTAGTTTGATAAGCAGTTTATACTGTGGTGTTAACAACGGCTGTTTGAGAGATTTTACATTCAACAAATTGATATTTGACAAATTTAGTTTTTCTTTTTAAACGAATGCAAAGCGCAACTAACAAGGCTTCAAATGTGCTGCATGTTTTATCTGGGAGCCGTATCATATAAATCATATTATATCATGTAAAAGCACAAAATGAGAGATGAATATTAAATTAGCCTTCAGTGGCCCTGGTCATTACATTAATTTATTTGACAGTTGAGTGATATAAAAGATGTTACCAACAGATACTAGAAATATATGTCTTTCTGTTTCTTTGTTTTTATCTTTTAGAAGAACAATCAAAAGAAAACAAAAAGAAGAAGAAACACTTTTCCTGCTTTAAGAGAGCGTGGCGGGGTGTAAAGGGCACTTTCTCTCGCTCCCGAAAGAACAAAGTGGCACCTTTTCCTTCACCGTCTGACCCGGATCCATCTGATCTCCAGGCGGATCCATCTGATCTTCAGGCAGATCCATCTGTACTCGAGCCAACAGCTCTAGAAGAACCAGCTGATTCTCAACCAGCACGTGAGTATACTGAACAGTTTCACTTTCTTTCTGTTCTGCTCTTTATTGTTGGCTGGTTTGCTGGTTACCCTAATGTGTGTATTTATACATCAGACAATCATGATGCCTTTAATATGTTAAGTGTTATTCTGATGAAATAATATTTTTTATGATTTTCCTGCTGTTTCACTCATACTTGAACCCCTCTCTATTATATGAACATTATTTAAAGTGATAGTTCATCCAAAAATGAAAATGTTGTCATCATTTACTCACTGAATGATCCCGAATGATGATAACCAAACAGATCTCATCCCCCATTTATTACCATAGTAGGGAAAATAAATACTATGGGAGTCAATGGGGGATGAGATCTTTTTGGTTACTGATATTCTTCCAAATATCTTCCTTTGTGTTTATCAGAACAAAGAAATTCATACAGGTTTGGAACAATCTGAGGATGAGTAAATTAATTGTACTATTTACTATTTAATTAACTATCCCTTTAAAGGACTATTTTTTCTGAAAGTCACAAGCAGCACTGCTATTGGAGACAACAAGTATCTTATCTTATGCTGCTTTTGTATTTTTCAGGATCAGTTTCATCACTTTATGAATTGGGCCAAGTAATAGGAAAAGGCTACTTTGGCCTTGTGCGTGAGGGGATTCGCAAATCCGATGGCCAGAAGGTAGAAACACCTTTGCTATCAAACATGTCCCACTTTGTGTCCTAACCTAGAGATGCATGTTTAAATGAATTTACAGACCGTATAGTGTGATGTACTGCTGTACAGTGATTATTGTAATTTTTTGCCTTTTGCAGGTTGCCATCAAATTTGTGCCCGGGATCTTCTATTTTCGCTATAATATCGTGAGTCAACTGATCTAAAATGTCACAGTGGGGTCCAAATATCTGGGACGATGTCAAATTAAGAGGAAATATCAAATATTATGTGCAATTTCTAGGTTACTAATCAAACCAGCAAATTTGAGACATTGACATGTAACTGAACAATTTTGTGACATTTTTTTAACAAAAACTATTCTTGTGTGTTGAAGCGGTTTGAAGCATTTCAAAAGCATACTGTGATGAAACATCAGCTCGAGTGCATGCTTATATTGAAAGGAGGACATAACAAATAAGATGTATATAAATTATTGTCTTTCAGTTGTTATGCTAAGAATATCAGTTAGAATAAAAAAATGCATTTCTCATATTGGTCTCAGAGTTTTAGACCCCACTGTATCTCAACACAAATGATTCATTGAAATTGAATATTTCCTATGGTCAGCTAACCTTTTTGACCCCTTTTTTACCAGCCTGGGTATTCCAAGCCTGTGTTCACGGAAGTGGCTCTAAATCTACAGCTACACAAACCTGAGAAATGCCCCTACATCGTGCAGATGTTAGACTGGTTTGAAAAAGAATCCTTGCACACCATGGTTATGGAATTCCCACATCCCTGCTTGAACTTGTTTGACTTTTTGGAGTGTAATTACGCGAGTGAAACACTGGCTCGTCATTTCATGAGGCAAGCAGTGATCGCAGCTCAACACTGGCTTGACCACGGTGTCAACCATGGTGACCTGTCATTGAACAACGTCCTGATCAATACGGAGACGATGGAGGTGAAAATTATAGACTTTGGATGCGGCAAGCTTATATCAACTACCAACAACCTAGACGAAGGATACTGTGGTGAGTTTCTGTGTTGCCATAGCATTAAGCCCAGATGTGATGACCCATTTACAAAAAATGTAGCCAAGCTTTGTGTTCCTTCAATTGCACACTACCAAAATTTACAGGAATGATGGTTGCACATTATTTTACAGTACGTGTACCTATAGTGTACTTACCTAAGAAAGTTCTGGGTAGTATAAGGTAACTACATGGTATAAGTTTAGGGGTAGGTTCAGGGTTAGTACCTAGTTATTACCCAGTTATTATATTTACATGTACATGGAAACAGGACTGTAAAATAAAGTGCTGCCGGGATGATTGATGCCATTATTCTGTGATTTGAATGATTTTTGGTAATGAAATGTTTTGCTCACTTCTTGCTTACGTTACAGACCCAGCTTATGCGGTTGCAGATACTGTCAATGGTTTGGGACAATTGCTGAAGGAAATCAATGCGTGCAATTCTTTTTATAATGTGGTTTTTCAAAGACAATACGACCCATTATCTGAAGGTAAGAGAACAGCAATAACAAAATATGATTGTTAAACGTAAACCAAGCTATAAAACATAAAGTACTTCATATTTCAGTAGCTACAATGACAATGTGTTATAAAGAACATGCATCTACTGTAGTACTCTTGCCCATACAGAATTGACAGACTTGATAGAACAGAGCACCTGCATCAACCTGGCAGACAGGCTCACATTAGATGAGTTCTTAGATCACAAGTGGTTCAAGCAGGGATGAAGGTCAGGTGTAGCTTTATTGAGAGTTCTGCTAAGTTCAGGTAAGAACCACCCCCTTCCGCTTTTAAGCTTTTCCTCTTTGAAGGTATGTTTTTTTTGGTCTAAACATTTTTAGAAGTAATAGTTGGTGTTTTACTAACTCGCATTTAATAATGCCTGAGAAGACAACTGCCTTATGATTACAGAATTAGAACCACACATTCGAACGCTTGGTGTGGACTGCAAGTATGATAATGTATTAATACTGTACCAGGCACATCCGAAACAGTCACAAACTTAGACAACGTAGAGTCAATGGGTGCGTTTATATTTGGCATTAACGTGCGATCTCGGTGATCCGAACAAGCAGATCAGATTTTCAGACAATCAGGACACAGCTCGTTTACACTTGTCAAGTGGCTTCCACATCTGGATATCTGATCAAATTTCTATAGTTTCTTCACACAAGCTTTTGTACTTGAGCTGTGGCGGGTTTCACTCGCGCACACACACACACAACACATCATTTGTTTATTCATGTCACAGACACATAAAATAATCACATAAGTAGGCCGAAGTTACTATGATCAAAAGCGACCAGTTACATCATTCTCGTCTACCCAGGTGAAAAATAAGTTCACTAAAATACACTATATTTAAGTAGACTTAGTACACTTCCATATAATGTACTAAAAGTGTTCTATTTTCGCACACTAATTTTGTCCTTAATATACTAAAAAGCAGAATTTAGTAGTTGTTAAGATAAACTTAAGATCATCTAAGTGTACTCAACTGTGCTATTTTGAGACACCATGAAGTTGAACTAAAATGTACTTTTAACATACTATCTCTGCATTTAAAAAATGTATTTAGTTACAACTTGAAGTACACTTAAAATTAATCATAAGTATATTTACAAATGTTTGAAGTATGATAGTAATATATTAAAATAATATACAAAATGTATTAACCCAGGTGAAAAAAATGCACTAAAATACACTTTATTTTAGTACATTTACGTATAATGTACTAAAAGTGCTCTATTTTCGCACACTAATTTGTCCTTAATATACTAAAAAGCAGTATTTAGTAGTTGTTAAGATAAACTTAAGATCATCTAAGTGTACTCAACTGTGCTATTTTGAGACACCATGAAGTTGAGCTAAAATGTACTTTTAACATACTATCTCTGCATTTAAAAAATGTTTATAGTTTCAACTTGAAGTACACTTCAAACATTTGTAAATATACTTATGATTAATTTTAAGTGTACTTCAAGTTGTAACTAAATACATTTTTCAAACTGTGGATTGCGCCCCTCAAGTGGGTAGCACAGGGGAATAAGGTGGCTCACGCAAGTCACTTGGCTGTTGTGGTGCATTACAGTTAAAACACTGAACATGGGCAGTATAAAACCTCTGCTTCATCCTTGCTGTAAATGCGCTGGTGTATGAAGGTAAAATTGTGCCATAAAGATTTGCATGCGCAGGATAACATTTGTAAAAGCGTACGTGACATTGCAAGCGTAAAATAAATTTGCATTCTCAAAAAAGTTTTGTAAGGGTGTAAATCAAGCTGCAAGCGAAAGAAAACAAGTTTTGCAGCATTGTATTAATAATTGTATAAATAATTGCAGCATTTTCCACGCTTACACTTTTGGCACGTTTTTTGCGCTGAAATATGGCCAAAAGCATTGCGAGTCTTTAAACAGAGTTGTGCGTGCAAAAACAATGGTGTTATGAACTGCAAAACGGATTCATCGCGCAGAACCTGCCTTTGTGTGTGTAAAATAAATCTGTTGCAAACGTCTTGCCTATGCAGGCGAAAACTGTTTCTTGCAATAAACCGATGTGTACGGTTCCATCTCGTGCTTACGCTTTTGGCACGATTCTCTCACTAAATTGAGTTTGCAAGCGTGAAGGGGGAGGCGGGGCTACCTTCTTGTGACCAATCAAATGAGGTTCCTGATGACTCATCGTTTTCTCTTATCTGATTGGTTCAATAACGCGCTAGTCAAGCAGACATCAGACACTTTAATGCATGCACCCAGATGATCATAGATATCTCATTTGTACACGATTCTTTAAACATTAACCTGACTGACATGTGTTGAATTACTACTATATACCCTTACGAAAATTAAAAAATTATTGTTTAACCACAGTAAAACTTTGGGTTTGCCAATGGTAATCCTAACACCATGGTTGCTACTACAAAAACATGGTTTATTTCATAAGGATAGAAATTCTGTACATCATGAAAATGTGCTTAAACCATTGAACTGATGCTACAATCTATAATTAAAACTGTTAATTCCAAATGTATTAGAATTTACACTGTAATTTTAATTGTCTCTTAAGGATTTGATGATGGATGCTGTATTGGATAGGCTTCATTTGCGACTGTCCCACCTGCTTAGTCCACAACCAATTGATTAAGACTTATTGGAGTTTAGGTTTTCCCAGGATTTAGCATACTATGCATATTAGCTATGCACATTTTATAAATTTCCTGCATAAATAGTTTAAAAATATAAAAACGTGTTGAGAACTTGAGTCACCCAAATCTCAGCCATTTGCAGTAAATTATGGCTGCTGGTATTGTTGGGAAGAAGCACTGCATAAACGCGAGATCTAGAAACTTGGTATTAACTGTTTTAATTGTAGATTGTATAATTATAGTTCATGGTTTAAGCAGATTTACATGATGTATAGAATTTATAGCACTGATAATTCAATACATTTTAAACAAGATTTTCTTTCCAAGACACCAGCTAAGAATTCAGTATCAACACATGCCAATCAGCTAAATGATTAAAGAATCGTATATATTAAGTATTAGATATCTATGATCGTCTGGGTGCATGCATTAAAGTGTCTGATGTCTGCTTGACTGGCGCGTTATTGAACCAATCAGATAAGAGAAAACTTTGAGTCATCAGGAACCTCATTTGATTGGTCACAAGAAGGTAGCCCCGCCTCCCCCTTCACGCTTGTAAACTCAATTTAGTGAGAGAATCGTGCCAAAAGTGTAAGCACGAGACGGAACCGTACACTTCGGTTTATTGCGAGAAACAGTTTTCGCCTGCGTAGGTGATTTATTTTACACACACAAAGGCAGGTTCTGCGCGATGAATCCGTTTTGCAGTTCATAACACCATTGTTTTTGCAAGCACACCTCTGTTTACAGACTCGCAATGCTTTTGGCTGTATTTCAGCGCAAAAAACGTGCCAAAAGTGTAAGCGTGGAAAAAACGGAGGTCAGAAGAATACAGATCATAATTATTTGACGTAATATGAAGTTGCCGTTTCACAACACATGAATTACGCTTACGAAAAATGATACAATGCTGCAAAACTTGTTTTCTTTCGCTTGCAGCTTGATTTACACCCTTACAAAACTTTTTTGCGAATGCAAATTTATTTTACGCTTGCAATGTCACGTACGCTTTTACAAATGTTATCCTGCGCATGCAAATCTTTATGGCACGAATTTACCTTCATACTGGTGTCACATCCGTGAAAGCACAATAAATGTCATTGTTACTTTTCTTAATAAACTTTTTGTCTAATGCACTGCAGTAGCCAAGTGCCTTGTGTTATGACTTGCGAAGCTTACAAACAGCATTATTTTATATAACTCATTACTCCATTACTTATTTTGAAAACCAAAGCACACCCACACATCAGCTCTGAGAGCTCCAAGCGTTCTTATATTTTTCGCCATGCTCGCTTCCACTTACTTTTGGCCGTATAGATAAAAAATTATCGATAGTAGAGGTATCACTATCGAAAAAAAGAATATTGCAATAGTTACATGTATCAATATTTTTGCACCGCCCTAATTTAAATGCAGCAATAATTATCGATATCGAATGATTTGAAACATTTTTCGAGGATAAATTTTTCAGCTGTAGTGCCCAGCCCTATTTTGTACAAATGCTTGGTAGAAGCAAGAGACATACAGTGATTACACATACAGTTTTGGGGTAATGAAGCTAGAAAAAAATGGCAAAAAATAAAAATACAGATTTGATACAAACTGTAAAAGTGCATTGACCTTCTCTGGGTCTAGCTTGTGTTTCTGCGACCCACTCCTGGTGAGGCTTGATGATCCCAGAACATCCCTCCCAAACAATAAAACTGCCAGTTCCTGCTTGAAGAGGGACATCCTGCTACGATTGAGTCGTCTAAAGCAGCTTTTGCTGACTTGTACAGCAGTGTTGCCCAGACAAATCTGTGCCCAGGAAAGAAAGAATCTACATAAATATACAAATTCTAAACTACAAAGAAATTGTAGTTGGAAGACTGTAGTAGGTACAAAATGGAATTAATATCGACACCACACCAATATATTATTTAAGAAAAAGTTGCCCAGTAAATAAAAAATGACCGGGTTTTAATAATAATTAAAGTAACTTAATAAATCTTAGTAAATGACGTAATAATTTCATTCATCCTTCTCATGAAATTAATTAGACAGAACTTTTTTTAAATACACAAAGATGTATTTTAAGTTAACTAAACTCAATTGTTTCATTTTTTTATTTAACATATTTCTTTGTCTTAGTATGCAGAAATCAAACACCTTGACTTATGCAACCCAAAATGAGCAAGAGACTGATAATAGAACTGGCATTAACACGGTCATTGCTCACTTAGGTTAGGTGACATATCACATGCTACAGATTACATGTAGCCTTCCACAGCCTAAGCACATGTACCACTCTTCTTAACAATGGTAACAAAATAACTGAAAAAAAACTGTTCTAAATATCCAAGATAAATGAACATAAACACTAACAAGTCTTTAACTTTACTGAAAAACACATAAAATAATCATATTTTAAAATATACTCTCTTAATGTAGTCTGATGCAAAACATTCTGGGAATTGGAAATCCTTCTCGACCATTTGTGTTGAATTAACATGTTTTAGTTAAGTACATTGAACGAGGAGCAAATCATTTTTTTTTGTTGTTTTAGTCAAAAGTTAATCAAAAATAATCATTATACTTTACTCAAAAGTAAAAATGTGTTTCAGGAACGTTTATATTGAATATTGAAGTACGTATAACTTTTTATCAAATTAAGTTTACATTACTTAATCTGTTTTATTATTTTGAGCATTTGGGTTTACAGTGTACAGTAAGCATACACGTGCGTGTGTGTGTACAAGATCAGGTGGGCACCACCTCCGCCTCATTTTGAGCCAGGAAAAACCCTGGGTACTGGGTCGCAACACGGTGGTTGGGGACCTCGATCTGCTTTACACCACTGGTTAATATTTGGAAATTGTTTGGATAAAAGCACAAACTATGGTTTAAATAAGTTGACTCTAACAGGTAACCAGTTCACAGAGCACAAAGCAGACATAACATACCACTTCTTGTGCAGTGCTGGGGGACTCCGAGCTTGTAATCGCTGTATCAATCCCTCTGTTCATTGTGGATATTAGCTCCTTAACGCATCTTACTAAGGTGGGCATTTCTGCAAAAAGGTGGGAAAAGGTATCATGTTACTGCATAGTAATAAGACATAATAATAATAATAATAATAATATTCTATTTAAAACGTAAAGAAATCTTGCCAAACTACATATCATTGGAAAAACTCTAAATCTCTAGTTTTTACTTTTTTTTCTCCAAAAGGACAAATGTAGTGAGTTATTTTGATTTGTTTGTAACGTTGGCACTTACCTAAAGGTAGGCCCATTTGTTATGAATATGATTGTTAGGGTAAACGTATCTATTAAGCTCATGTACCCATTAAGCACACTTCCATCTTTGAGCTCAGATTATAAAAAGAAAAAAATAATTTATTGTCCTACTTGATGTCTTAACTACCATACCTCCTGATGTCTTGATGTCATACCTCCTGTAATTTTAAATCAATCAGATCATTATGCATTGAGATATGAGTGTCCATGTGTTAACACTGTCTGGTGCCCGTTCTGAAAGCTGTCTAAACACTTTAACCAGAATAGTAGCCCCTTGAATGTGCATTTTTTATATTTAGACCTCTCCTTTGAGTATCACTTTTACCACAAAATCAAGAGATTAATGTTTAGGCTTTCATATTAGAACCTTGAACTTGGATGTGGGAAATAATTACTTGTTTTATCATCATAGTGCAGATGCTACAGAACATAGTCAGCTCACTAGCTGTATAAGGTTGTGTGCTATACTAATATATAACTTCATAGACCTTACTGGATTGCTCTCTAAAATTCAACACATTATGATAGTCTGTGGTTTTACACTGCTATCATTTTTAAATATTTAATATTATTTAAAGGCGAGCTTAAAGATCCACTGAAATCAATATGAAAGTTTTTTCCTTTTATGAAAAATCTGTTAGCCTTAAAGGGATAGTTCATCCAAAAATTAAAAATCTGTCATCATTTACTCACCCTCAGGTTGTTTCAAACCTATATCAATTTCTTTGTTCCAATGAACACAGAGAAAGATATTTGGAATAATGTTAGCAATTTTCAGTTCTGGGACATCATCCGCTACCATGAGGGTAGCTAAGGTTGATTAGAATGCAAGTCAATTGAGAAACTCTATCACAAATGTAATTGTACATACAAGACAGAATTCCCCACATAACCCCCCTTAGCAGAGAAAAAACATTCTAGGTATTTCATACCTTTCAAAGCTTCCACCACTTCACTGCTGACAAATGACTGCTCCACACTCTCCCCACTTGCCCCAGGAGCTTCTGAGGTGTCCTAAATAAATAAATGTTAAGAAAATTGCATTTGCATGAGAGTCTTCTGCTTGCAAAAATGCTAAGTGAGGACACATTAGTTTTGAAAATCTGATCAAATACATTATGCTTAAAAATAGTTTAGGTGGAGTATACAATTCACATGTTTTTGTTCATTGCTTATGGTCTGTAAATACATAAGATTTGTAAAGAAGCCTCTGGGTTATCAAACACATCCACATTTGTGTCCACGGGTTCAGCTTCAGCTTCCTCCTCACTATGTGATGAAGTGGAGTGGGATGGCATGTTTTTGCGAGGAGCGGAGTGGAGTGGTTTCCTCAGTGTTTCCTTTAACTGATTGAGGATAATCTCCTTTACTAGCTTTTTTGTCTCTCAACCAAAGTTCACAAGAAGTAACCAGTGTTGGGTAAGTTACTCTGAAAAAGTAATTAATTACTAGTTACTAATTACATATTCAATAGTGTAATTTGATTACTGTACAAATTACTCTCTCCAAAAAGTATTTAGTTACTTATTACTAATTACTTTCTATATCCTATATCAACCTTAATTATTTAAGTCATTCAAGGATAGACATGAAACGGCTCTTTTAATTCATTCAAATAAATAATATTAAACTACATAAAGTACTCTTATTAACTGACCAAAGTATTACAAATGTGAGAATTATACATTAAAGCAAGGGTTTTAAAGTTAGACTTTGAATTTTGATGTCAATTCCACTATTGCACACACATATATTACACAAAGTATTTAGTTTAATTACTTCAAAAGTAACTGTAATTGAATTACAGAAAAAATAAGAGTAATCCCTTACTTTACTTTTTCAAGGGAAAAGTAATTAAATTACAGTACCTAATTACTTAGTAACTAGTTACACCCAACCCTGAGTAAAAAAACTAAGTTATACAAAATACAAAACAAGGAAGGGCCAACAGGACAGCTGTACATGGAGTCTATAAACAAAACTCTTTTTATTATCTTTGTAACTATCACTAAGAGGATGTACAGTAAAAGGATTGCTAAATTATCAAGTTAAGGTCATTAGTAAAAATGTGTCATGTGTTGCACAATATTATTGTAAATACTTACATTTGTTATGTCTCGATTTCACATCATCTCCAAGTCTGTATCATCATCAGAACTTTCTATATGTTTTTTTTTTCTGGACCAAAGACAAAAACACAAAATACTGTATTTTCGACTGAAACAAACCTATACCTATGTTATACCTGTAAAATTGTATAAAAATGCAATCAGTTAATCAGTGCCAATTTTAATAGTCTAACTTACAGACTATTGCATCGTGGCCTAAAACGCGACTCCACGTGCGAATTAAAAAAACGTTACTAATACAGAGTCTATGTTGCAGCTGGTTAGAACAAAAATTCTAACATCAAAAAGAGTCTCGCGGCATCGCGTTGTGTTTGGTTAGGACACGTTGGGACTTGTAATTGGATGAGGGGTTGGGTGGATATTTTATGCTATCAAACTGATTTTAGCGCCAGTAGGTCTTACAACAGCTCATCGTTAACTAAAATAGATTCCAGAGGCAGTTTTTCCCTTAATTACTCTTACATACTGTACAAATAACATCAATATTAACCAAGTATCAAGGCACTTATGCCAAACAACTCAATATTTTGACATTTCTGCAACGACATCAAGACTGACATATGTTTTGCTAACGTATTTCACTTTTACAATTAATGCCTTCAATCGACGATAACTTTAGTATTGCATTTTGTATACCGGCAGCACACCGGACGAGAAGAATTTCTCTAAGTAACAATATTAACATTATCAACAATATCAACCAAATTTATAAGCATGTTATTAAGCGAAACAAGTTATACTTACACTTGGTGGACGTGGACCGCAGCCTCCCGCTCCCTTAGAACACGCCATCTTTGTGTAAAACTTCGCACCAGTGTAACAGTTAAATGATGCTTGTGATTGGCTGCAATTGACAGTTGACAATTTCTGCCAATCACATGCAATATTTTATCCTGTCCGCGCTTGCGTATCCATCAAATGGACTTGTAAGTTATTCTACGTGCAGAAGGGATGGCGCACAGAAGAAGATATAAAGAATATTTACTGGATGAATGTAGCCTACGAAGGCTACGAAATATTGACGGATAACAGAATCTGAGGTAATGTTTTTTTTATAATTGTTCTATGGTAATGGGTTCTATTATCTTCTGTTGTGCGGTGTAGACAGGGAGTTAAACAAGAGCATTAGCCAAATAGACCTGGTTGTTAATAATGTTAATGATAAAACAATAATAATAATAATAATGTAAAAGAAGACTGGCAAATGTTACAGCATGGTTTGTTCATTTCGGAATACGTGTAGGAGTAGGTGTAGAGTGAGTTACAAAAAATATCTACAATATCCATCCTCCCACAAAGAAAGGAGACAAGTCTTAAAAGAGGTATGGTACATGTTTCCTTTCACAACAACAGTTATAGACATGTGTTTCTTAGTGCTCAATTTTATAATATTAGTGGAGGTGGGCAGTTAATTGTGTGCAGAAGTCGCGTGCAATTTTTTACGACAACATTGACTACATAACTATACATCCCACAGTTTTTGATACAAAGGCTGTGCTTGTGCTGGTATGGAAGCATATTGGTAGCAATTATCAAATTGAAATGCAATTTGCAAAATGGCAATGCAGTATGTAAAATGACAATGCATTTATGTCTTTAAATATACATTTAAAATAACATATGTGCAACATTAGCTGCAAAATGAAAATGAAAATTCAATTGTCATTTGTCCGTTCTTACACTACTTTTAATATGTATTTTGAAATGCATATTTTAACGCTCTTTAAGTTGCAAAATTTAAATGCATTCCCCGGATTGAGTATATGTGTTTAAGATAGCCAAGCAAAGCTGTTGCAAAATGATCATTCAAATGTTATTTTCTCTAAATGCATTAACATTCACGGGTTGAACATTTTGGATTGCATTTTCCTTACACAGTACGCCGAGTGTTGCAAAATTCAATGTGGACTTGAGAATGCATTTCGAGCTGGACACGCCCCCTCCCCGATACAGCGTCGTTGCGTGAAGGCGGAGCCAGGTGTACGTGCGTTGATGTGAGGCTGCAGACAGAGCTGATAAAAGCAATAAATCGCATGCACACGAATTAGAGTACAAAGACAGAAATGGCTTAAATGTTTCTTAAGATTATTAGGTGTCTGTAGATGATAGAACTAGTAGCTGCATTGTTAGAACTAGGGATGCACCGAAACGAAAATTCTTGGCCGAAGCTGAACATGATGTGAAACACTTGCCCGAAGGCCGAATAATACCGAACACCGAACATGGTTTTTTGCATTTCTTCTATTTATTAAGCTATTTTTTTCACTATTGCACAAACTGAATCAATAGTCAAAATGTGCTTTTTATAATTTGTCTTGCTTTTCAATAAAATACAATACAACTTAATATAAAATTGAGCAAAACAAAGTAAATTCAAACAAAAAATTGAGCCCTCTCCCTTCATGAATAGCCTATATTAATTAGGCCTATAACTGACTGCTAAAAGAATGTAATGTAAGTTACTCTGTACCCCTACAACAAAACAGTTCATTAAAAACTGTCATTCCACATTAGGCCTATAAACTAAAAATACGAATAAACTAAAACTGTTGGATTATTATAGGCTACATTGCAAAATGATTTTGAGAAAAAAACATCCAATGCAAGCAATTCTGACTGATGCTGACTGACAACCATTTCAGTTCCGTCTCTCCTCCAAACTCCGCCCACAAAAGCTGACTGTTCTCTCAGAAGGTGCACAGAACATACTTTAACAAGTTGTTTAGTACAGGGAACTGTGTGCACGCGACCACTGTATGATGTCAAAGGATGTCGCGTGCTGTGTCTTTCTCTGACACTTTAAATGCTCCACCACACGCACCCACGCGCTGCCAAAATGTTTGCGGCAGTAATAAAGCGCACGTGTCTCTCTCTCTCTCTCTCTCTCTCTCTCTCTCTCTCTCTGCGCTGGTTGCTACTTGATCGTATCACGAGTCATGTTCGGTAAAATTTATTCGGCCGAACACCGAACTTGCATTTTTTGCTATTTTCGGTTGAACATTTTCGGTGGCCGAACATTCGGTGCATCCCTAGTTAGAACATCTTGCAGAAAATTCTCTGCCTTATTAGGTGGTGAGCTCGCTATGCTGAATGTCTCATGTAGACTTTCTCATACGCGTGCAGACGTGTTTTCATCATGAACACATTCAGTATTTTGAGTGTTGTTTAGTCACAATATCTTCACACAATCATTCAGAAATGTTCGTTTTGTGAGACTGTATAGCCCAAACACGACCCATCCATAATATATAATTGATAATTGCTACCAATATGCTTCCATAGTGCTGGTTCCTATGACACTTTGATGTGTTATCATATTTGGCCTGGTGACTTCTATTCCAGCTGGAAAAACGAATTACATATAAAATCTTTGTTGAGGCTGCAGACTTTGACATACTGTGGCCTACATCAGGTGATTGAATGGGACAACATTAGTTAGATAAATGCAGTTTTGCCTATACATACATGTTCTTGAATTTGATACACTTTATTCTTATTTTCTTGTTTAGTTTGTAGTTATTTAATGTAGCTATTAAGTAGTCAATAAAGTTAAGATTGCAGCATTATTTTAAATTCAATTTTTACATATTCAAGTGGTTATTCATTCAGAATTGTGTTTGTCATTATAACACTAGCTATAGTATCATAATCTAGCTGCCCCAGATTGCTCCTGATGAAGAACCTGTCACAGAAGGTGAAAGCATTCAGACAGCAAGAGTGCAGCAGCAGGACACACACAAAACAAAATCATCTGAGGTAAAATGTCAGCATGTGGAAACGTGTCAAAGGAGTCATATGACACGGCTAAAACGAATATTATCATTTGTTTTAGATGTAATGCAATGTGTTTACACGATTTAAGTTTCAAAAACGCTGTATTTTCCACATACCGTGCATGTTTGTATCTCCTCTTTGCCCCGCCTCTCTGAAACGTGCAGATTCTTTACAAAGCTCATCGCTCTGAAAAGCGAGGTGTGCTATGATTGATTGATTGATGACCCCTTTAAGTCATTCTTATTTTACAGTGAATATATAGGCTTGTTATTGCATTATTGTCATTGTCCTAAAATGGAAGTAAATTAGGTTTAGGCCTAATTTTCCCTGTTGTTTGTCAGTGAAATGATATGTACTGTTCAAACCCTGTTCCCTGTGTGTGTCTATACATGTAAAATTGCTTTTAGCAGCACTGTTTCTCTTAATGCCCACTTGTACGGAACATTACACAGCCTGCCAGTGAGGGAGCCTGGAGAGAGTCCCACTCTGTTCAAGTGATGGAATTACCCTCCACGATAGACCAAGGCAGCACTTTTACTGAAATAAGTGGTGACGAACAGGATGTACAAATGCAAACAGACATACAACTAACTGATAATGTGAACATTTTCTATTTTTCTCAACAAAACCTCTAAATAATAGAGAAATTAATGTCAACACAAAATTGGCATATATCTTCGAATTATAAATACTTTTGCTTTAAATACTGTACTGTAAAGTACGGTTGGATTATACATTCATGACAGATTCATGCCCATTTTAACTTCATTAGTAGATCAGTAAGAATTAGGTTACCAGCTTAATGACTTGTAAGTTCAGCACTTGATGGCTGTAATGTAATTAGATTTATTGGTTTAGTTTATGCACACGTTTTGTGACTTTTTCTTAATGTAATGTGGTGCATTTAATTTGGCTTTTTTAAACAATGAACAGCTTCAATATACCATTCAATGTAAATGTGAACACATATGTCAACAAAATTATCTAAATTTGTAATCATGTGAGACTGAGTAGGTTTAATCAGTGGACACAGAAATCTATCCCATTATTTATTTCAAAACTACAAAAAATTTGTCTGGGTGCACAGTAAATTTATTGTAAATAACCATCTTAAAGAACACCAAAGTAAATGCACTCATTTATGCTCTTAAGTATGACAGGAAATATCCGGGAGACAGCCAGAAGAGAACATACTGTATCTGTTACAACCGCCAACCTGCAAGAGATGACAAACAAAAAGGTTATTTTTTGTATGTTTTCCCTTTACACAGTCAGTTTTATTCTTCAGGTTATTTTTGACAGTAATTATTATTCTAATTATGTCATCACAGGCAGAACCTTTGTTGAATGGAGATGATCCTGTGTATCCCGGAGCACCTCTGATGAAAGGACAAAGTTTACTGTTGCTTATGTCTTTTATACTAAGGCACAATCTTACAGCTGTTTCACTAGACCATCTACTGAAGATTTTCAATGAGCATTTTCCAGGCATGGTACCAGTCACCACATATTTTTTCCGAAAAACTTATGGTCAGTACGGAAATTTTGAACCACATTTCTACTGTCCAACATGTGAAAACTACTTAGGGAGAAATACTGGTGAGCTACAGTTAGCCTTTTTCCACCAAGGCAGTTTCGGTGCTGGTTCGGAGCCAGAGCCTAGTTCCAAATCGGTTCTTTGTCTTTCCACATCCAAAGCACCAGCTCCGAACCAGAAAAAGTGGTTCTTATCTAGCACTGAAACGTTGCTGGGCTAGAAGTAAGAACTGGTTGCGTCAGGTGCTGGGGGCGGGGTTATCGTGACCACTGATGAACACTGACCGCCATTTTTGAAATTCAATTCACGATGGTCGTGAAACAAAAGTAACACTGGTCTGAGGAAGAAACTAACTGTTTTCTTGCACTCTGGTCCGATGCAGAGATGTACGCTCGCAAAGCCATGAACATCACAAGCAACGCAATGTCCGCCATTGTTGATGGTGTTTTAGGTTTGGCGCTACCGCGCTAATGTTGCTGGGAAAGTTGAGACATAGTCAGTGACGTATGGCCTCGCTCCCTTGTGGCTCTCTAACCCGTGGAAAACCAAACCGGTTCTTTGCAGGTTCACCAGTGGAACCAGCTCCGAACCAACAGAACCAGGAGGTTCATTCTGGTGGAAAAGGGGTATGTGTGACATTTGTTGTACAGTAACTGATTCAGATAGCTGTTTTAAAAGTGGCAATTTTTTTCTAGTGCTCAGTCTGGCTTCACAGATTAAGACATTGTTTGAGCAAAAACAAACAAGTTTAAAAACAAGATGGACCAATTGCAGATACCATTTCAGACATACAATGTGGAGATGAGTATCAAAAACTTAAGGATTCCGGTGCAATGGGTGAAGATGACATATCTTTAATTTGGATCTGTGATGGAATCCCACTGTTTAGGAGCTCCAAGTACCAAATCTGGCCCATACTGTGCCAGGTTATAGAGTTCGAGCCTAGAGAACGCAAGGCAAATATCTGTCTTCCTTGTCTTTGGTTTGGGTAAAAGAAGCCATGTATGATCACATTTTGAAGCCATTCGTAGATGAACTGCCATTTCTACTAAAACATGGTATCAAATGGAAAGACTCTGCAAATGTTGAGCATATTTCTAAGGTTTTTGCTCTTATATGTAGCTCTGATTCAGTTGCCTGCCTACTTCTAAGGAACACAAAACAGTTTAATGGATTTTATGGATGTGATTTCTTGGAGGTAACATCTTCTATGATGTTACCATATTGGAGGTGGTCCTTACACAAACAAAGCCCCTGTGCCGAATCTTCGAACTGAAGCCGAGCACTTTGATCACGCATTGGTTGCAAAACCAGAGAAACCTGTGATGGGAGTTAAAGGACCTTCACCTTTAATGAAACTTGACAATTTTCA
Source organism: Triplophysa rosa (assembly GCF_024868665.1). Lineage (NCBI taxonomy): Eukaryota > Metazoa > Chordata > Actinopteri > Cypriniformes > Nemacheilidae > Triplophysa > Triplophysa rosa. Next base: position 9,218,752 of record NC_079906.1, on the reverse strand, counting down.
AATGATAAACTGATTTGTTCAAGAGTATCAACACTCTGTCTGCCTTGGGGTGACAAGGCAACTAGCTAATCTGTGGTTTGACTCAAGAAATCATGAATGGTAAGAGCATGGTGGTAATTACAATGCAGAATGTACCATTGCACTGTGTATTGGTTAGGGAGCTCAAGAAGACTGGTAAACTGCTTTGCAGGGACAATGAACTAAACATTACTTCCACTTTTGTGTTTGAGGTCTTGGAGTCCAAGAATGTATGTGCAGTGCCTATACTGCAGTGCAGTATGTCCAGTCAAGAGCTAAAAAGTATGTTATTCCACTCCCAAATAATATATAGAGAGATTAAGTAATAATTGATTACACATTAATATGCATACAAGGTGCCCTTAAAACTACTTCCTTCAAAGACTGCAGGTTTTATTATTAAATGTTCTGCAGTACAAATTACTCAATTTAGAAAAGATGCTGTTGTCATGCCTGTCTCAAATGTTAACTGACACACAGACTGTGGTGTTTAGTGATATTTTTTTTATTCCTGTCAAATATGCACTTTTAAGGAATGCGCTTGAAAACACTTCTGTATAGGTGTACTTTATCTCACCACAGTCAAAATCAGTTTAAGTGTTAGTGCTTAAAATGCAGTTATATTAAGTGTACTTAAGTACCACTTTTGGGAAATGTACTTATAAATAGTATGTTACTAATATGTTTTTCTTAAAATCATTTTAATTTAAACTTATAATTACCATACACAAAATCAATTTAAGTGTTAGTACTAAGAATACATTTAGATTAAGTGTACTTAAGTACCACTTTTGGGAAATGTACTTATAAATAATATATTACTAATTTGTTTTTCATACATTCAACATTTAACATGATTAACATTAAAAACAGTTGCGGCCGGTGACTTCCGTGGGTGCAGGAATGCGAAGCTCATCAAAACATGTATTTAACCCGTCATGCGTGTGGCTCGTCATTTCAAAGTGTGTTCGGCGCGTCATGTGAACCTATATGCATCGCGCATCATTTAAAAAAAACGTGCCTGCTGCCGACGTGTCGAAAGGTTTATGTTAAAAGAGAAGATCGCGTTTGCACATACAGGTGCTGGTCATATAATTAGAATATCATCAAAAAGTTGATTTATTTCACTAATTCCATTCAAAAAGTGAAACTTGTATATTATATTCATTCATTACACACAGACTGATATATTTAATTTGATGATTATAACGGACAACTAATGAAAATCCCAAATTCAGTATCTCAGAAAATTAGAATATTACTTTAGACCAATACAAAGAAAGGATTTTTAGAAATCTTGGCCAACTGAAAAGTATGAGCATGTACAGCACTCAATACTTTTATGGAGATGCAGATTTCATTTTCCAACAGGACTTGGCACCTGCACGCAGTGCCAAAGCTACCAGTACCTGGTTTAAGGACCATGGTATCCCTGTTCTTAATTGGCCAGCAAACTCTCCTGACCTTAATCCCATAGAAAATCTATGGGGTATTGTGAAGAGGAAGATGCGATATGCCAGACCCAACAATGCAGAAGAGCTGAAGGCCATTATCAGAGCAACCTGGTCTCTCATAACACCTGAGCAGTGCCACAGACTGATCCACTCCATGCCACGCCGCATTGCTGCAGTAATTCAGGCAAAAGGAGCCCCAACTAAGTATTGAGTGCTGTACATGCTCATACTTTTCATGTTCATACTTTTCAGTTGGCCAAGATTTCTAAAAATCCTTTCTTTGTATTGGTCTTAAGTAATATTCTAATTTTCTGAGATACTGAATTTGGGATTTTCATTAGTTGTCAGTTATAATCATCAAATTAAAAGAAATAAACATTTGAAATATATCAGTCTGTGTGTAATGAATGAATATAATATACATGTTTCACTTTTTGAATGGAATTAGTGAAATAAATCAACTTTTTGATGATATTCTAATTATATGTCCAGCACCTGTATAAGCAGACACTCGATACTGTCCTTTTTGCACGCACACACACCATTTATAAATGATAACATACAAATTAATTGTAGTTATTAGGATACGTGGTCAAGAATTGCTTAAATTTGTTTAGAAAAAAATCTGTGATCAGAAAATTGACTTAGATAAATATGTAATACTGTATTACATCTCGTATTATTGTAGCAAAACTGAGCACCTGTGACTGTGGAATCTGTAGAGAATATATTAGTCATTGGTATAATGTTTTAAGATTTGTCAAATATACAACAAATTCACAACTAAAGTTTTAAGTGAATGTGAAATGAGCATGGACACAAACATTGCTAGACACTAACATTGCTAGAAAGATGTTATAGTGTTTACTGTTTACCCTCCAGCTACAACTAAATGCTCATCATAGTTGTATTAAATAGGGGCAAAAAATTTGTTGAATACAGATGCATCATGTGCGTTTCGAATTAACGTCAGTTTCACTTTAAAGGGGTCATATGGCGCATTCTGTTTCTTTGGTGTGTTATACAGCAAGTTGCCCATGCATGTATTAGACACGTTACATTGCAAAAATTAAGGTGTCGGAAACAAAACATGCATGCTATCTAAACCCGAATGCTCACCCAGACCTGCCTGAAACGCCTCGTGTAACCACACCCTCACAAATCTACGTCAGTTCGTGGTATGATTTGTCTAAGACCGCCCAAATGTATACGCAAGTAAGGTGGGCGTACCTGTCAGTACAATTGCTTTGGAACCTGATGTTCCAAATATGGTAAGAGGCATTACATTTCCATCACACTCTTGCAGTATTCGACCAATCACTACACACTGGTTAACTGGCCAATCATAGCACACCTCACTTTTCAGAGCGATGAGCTTTGAAAAAAATCGGCGGGGCAAAGAGGAGATACAAACATGCACGGTATGTGGAAAATACAGCGCTTTTTAACCTTACAATCGTGAATACACATTGCATTACATCTAAAACAAACGATAATATGTGTTACAGCACAGTCATATGACCCCTTTAAAACTTCCCTTATGCAGCGGTTGAAGTTAAAGACTGTGACCGATTATGAATGCTGAACTCGCCGAGATGGAGGGAGGGAGAGTGCGCGTTAAAACTGTCTTTTACTATGATGAATCCACTGGTCATGTGCGTTCCGATTTATGGGGCGCGCGCGATTCGTTCACGTGAATGAGGGCAAATGTCTCAATCGACGGCTCAGTCAGCATTTAAGTGGCACCGAAATCTGCGTATTGATTCGGTCCAGTTACATACCGGATACATAGGTACCGGTGCCATATTGGGTTTCGGTACACAACTATTGGTCTCATTAGACCACAGGACATGGTTCCAGTAATCCACGTCCTTAGTCTGCTTGTCTTCAGCAAACTGTTTGCAGGCTTTCTTGTGCATCATCTTTAGAAGAGGCTTCCTTCTGGGACGACAGCCATGCAGACCAATTTGATGCAGTGTGCGGCGTATGGTCTGAGCACTGACAGGCTGACCCCCCACCCCTTTAACCCTTTGCAGCAATGCTGGCAGCACTCATACATCTATTTCCCAAAGACAACCTCTGGATATGACAGTGAGCATGTGCACTCAACTTCTTTGGTCTACCATGGCAAGGCCTGTTCTGAGTGGAACCTGTCCTGTTACACCGCTGTATGGTCTTGGCCACCTTGCTTTAGCTCAGTTTCAGGGTCTTGGCAATCTTCTTATAGCCTAGGCCATCTATGTAGAGCAACAATTTTTTTTCAGATCCTCAGAGAGTTCTTTGCTTGAGGTGCCATGTTGAACTTCCAGTGACCAGTAGGAGAGAGTGAGAGCGATAACACCATATTTAACATACCTGTTCCCCCTTCACACCTGAGACCTTGTAACACTAACTAATCACATGACACCGGGGAGGGAAAATGGCTAATTGGGCCCATTTGGACATTTTCACTTAGGGGTGTACTCACTTTTGTTGTCAGCGGTTTAGACATTAATGGCTGTGTGTTGAGTTGTTTTGAGGGGACAGCAAATTTACACTGTTATACAAGCTGTACACTCACTACTTTACATTGTAGCAAAGTGTCATTTCTTCAGTGTTGTCACATGAAAATTTATTATAAAATATTTACAAAAATGTAAGGGGTGTACTCACTTCTGTGAGATACTGTACAATAGTAATATAAAAATATAGCTGCAAGCAGTAATACGGGGGCCAAGCCCACAAGGCGCCGTAAGCGCAACGCGGAACAATTTTGGCGCAGAGCAACAAGAGTAAAAAAAGAAAATCTGTGATTAAAAAGGGACAGGTCGAGAAGAATAGGTTAAAACAAACTCGAAGCGCACAATTTACACCCAAGCACTGAACACAACCACAGCCAGATTCGAACCTATATAAAATATTACTTAATGTTAATTCCTTAGATCCTATTTTTCCCAATTTCCTGTCATCGACTTGAGGGCGGCAGCAACAGCCAATCACAACGGGAGTTCCAGAAAGGAGCAGGGCCAATGGCATTTGTGGTCACTATTGTGAATAATTCATGACATTTGTGTTGTATTTTTGTGTTTTATGTTACTTTGGGCTCTGTTGTACACCCCAGTTATAATAAGTATTCATAGGAATGATATTTCCATAGATGTGTTAATAATCAGACCAATGATTGAGTGTTACAAGTGAATATATGAAGATGATTTAATGATATAATCAGTATACTTAAGTATTGATTGAGTGTTGTTTGATCACATAAGTATATTTTTAAGTATTTTAACCAAGTATAGAACAGATTTCAGCAATACAAAATCCAGTGATATCTTTGAGGCCTGACCTAGATAAAGTTCAGAAGGTCGAACATGTTGTTCACTTTGAGGCCTGAAAACTGGTACCAACAGGAAAACGTATTTGTTAAAAACCAAGTAAAAGTCAACATTCCACCATTAGATACAAACCTTGTTGCCTAGAAAATAATAGTGGTAGACGAGAACGATTGGATAATAAAAATAAGAGATAAAGGGAATTTACCTGATTGGTTTAGGAAAGGACCTCCTTTCCTAAGTTTCACTATAACTGTAGACTGGAAAACACCAAGTTTTCAGATGACTGGGGACATCTCACTTTGTTTGGCCTGATCAAATAAAGTTAACTCCTTGACACCTGAACCTTCTTTGTCTGAGAGATTTTTTGAACTTCAAGATCGACTTTTCCCACATCATCACAAAATCGCAGTGTCCCGCCCCCTCAGTGCCAAAAGTCAATGGCTGAGTCCGAAATTGCATACTCAATGAGTAGGTACTCAATTTCAGTACTCAAAGGGGCTAAATGGGTACGTACTGTTTTCCCTGAATGGGTGTAGTATGAATACGATCGGCCGTTGTCTGCCATATTGATGGTCTTCTTTTCCTTTTTAATGGCGGGGAGCAAATTACGTTTGTGGTGCATGTCCGCCACCTACTGTACTGTAGTGTACACGGGCCAGAGATTAAGTATGCGACGTAATAACAAGCGCAACAACTTAAGTTATGAGAGACAGGCACATTAACATCAGTAATGCTAACTTTAGCTTCCATGAGTTTTCCCAGCATTTGCAACATGTTTGTAATGCCTTCACAAAGGAGACGTCGGTCAGCTGCTCGATCCAGCAAACACAGAACGTTCCCCTAACGTTAGTTTTTGGTTCCCTTTTGGTTATTTTTTTGGGAACCAAAAAATAACGTTCTAAGAACGTTCTTTTCAGGTTTTATTTTTTTGCAACCAGAAAATAACGTTCCCAGAACGTTGCAGGCTGGTTTGTTTTAAATAACCAGAAAATAACCAGAAAATAACGTTCTCTGATGGTTATTTTCTGGTTATTTTTTGCAACCAGAAAATAACCAGAAAATAACGTTCTCTGATGGTTATTTTCTGGTTATTTTTTTGCAACCAGAAAATAACGTTCTCTGATGGTTATTTATTGGTTATTTTTTGCAACCAGAAAATAACCAGAAAGTAACGTTCCCTGATGGTTATTTTCTGGTTATTCTTTTGCAACCAGAAAATAACGTTCTCTGATGGTTATTTATTGTTTATTTTTTTGCAACCAGAAAATAACCAGAAAGTAACGTTCCCTGATGATTATTTTTGGCTATTTTTTATGGTAAAAATAGTCAAAACTGGTAAACGTCAGTGACGTGAAATACATAAATTATAAGATCACATTAACACATGTTATACTGACCAAATGAAATTAATAAATGTGCCTTTTAATGGCTGAAAATAATAAACTAGTTAAGCTAAATGAAAATGCAATCATATATGTGTATTTCTTTAGTGTGGTTGTCTGTTACTGTATGTGTGCGCGCTCGAGCACGTGCATTCTCCGCTCCGTCGCGCACTTCCGTCATTTAAAAATTAACGGTCATTTCGTTTTACCTCACCCACTAACACATTAGTTTAGCGGTTTATTTATTTTAATTTTTTATTTAAAACCGTACAGATTTGAGAGTAAACTTATATTTTCGTGATTTTCGATTGATTTGACACATCTAAATCAACAGACCATGATGAAAGGACTGAAACTCAGGGCTTTTGATTGTTAAATCTAAAGACGGAGCCGCGCTATACTTCTGTGGTGAGACAATAATATTGTTAGCCTGAAGATAATTCAATGTTTATTCTTCTGTCAATAAAAATCTGCTTTAAATATTGTGTTGAAGTCATTGGTTATTTTATTTCGATATCTATAATGTCTGATGTTGAGGTAGGCCTACACACAGTGTGGTTTTGTTAGAAATGATATACTGTGCTGTTTAAATCGAAAATTAGGCTACTTTAGTGATGAAAAAGGAATTATTAGGCTAAAAGAATAATCTAATGCATTGATTTCATCCTCCATATTGTGTGGGATGATGCAGTTTACTTATTTTAATTAGATTAGATTGCGATGGATAAAAACACAGCATGGATGTATTCATTACTGACGTGTAAATGGACCGAGAAAAATATTTTAGGCTAACGTTCTGGGAACGTTCCCATAACGTTAGTTTCTGGTTCCCAGAAAGTTTTTTTAAGGTTTGTTTTTGGTTATCTTTACGGAAATAAACGTTAGTTTCATGGTTTCTATAACGTTAGGGTAACGTTCCCCTAACGTTAGTTTTTGGTTCCCAGAACGTTATGGGAACCAGAAACTAACGTTCTATTAACGTAAAGAAAACTTTCCTGGAGAACCAAAAACGAACCTTATAAAATAACGTTCTGGGAACCAAAAACTAACGTTAGGGGAACGTTCTGGTAACCAAAAACTAACGTTAGGGGAACGTTCTGGGAACCAAAAATTGTTAGCTGGGTCTCGCCTTAGGAGAGCACTGCTGATTTTATTGTCAAGGAATATAAGTATTATTGCTTATAAATTAAATGTACCCTAGAAATGCATTTCTAGCCCACACCTACACTTGTGCACAATATTATTGATAAGTGCTGACCAAATGATATATTGTATTAAAATAGGCTACTAAATTTAATTGTATTTCCATATGCCATCTATGCATTAATACAGACTACAAAAAGGGTGAATGGATACGTTTTCAGTGAAGCAATGACATGATGCATGAAGTAATGTCATATGTTTTATTTACAGAAAACTATAGTATAAACATGAATAAAAATACTTTGATTTGATGTAAGAAAATAAATTAATTTAATTATTATTAATGCATATACAAGTAAACATCACACAAATCAAAAGCTTTATTTCAATTTATTGTTGTAACAAATGATCCTGTATCTACAGGCGTTGAACCCCACATCCTACTGCCATCTCGCAGCGGACCACCGGCGCCACCTTCGTGATTTTAACGAGTGTGCTCATCTGTCCCTGTAACAGTCAAACAAGATTCAAGTGACCTCTGTGATTTGTGCTCAACACTGCATTTAAATGTGGAGGTAGTTGCACATGTGTTAACTCGATTCAAATTTTCCTGAATTCATCAACAGTACTAATGGACAAATAAAATATACATTATGTTTAGTTACTTAAGTAAATATGTTTATTTACATTACTTATACAGTATGTATCTATGCAAGCAGTGAACAATGCTTTGTACCACATATTAACAGACGTAAGCTACATTACTGTGACAAAATCACGCCAACCTGTAGCCACGCCCTCCACTCGCAGTCATCCAATCAGCACCGACTATTACTGCCCGGTTGTTCCTGGAACGTCATCAGGAATCCGGTGACTGTAGATTACGTGTAAAATTAGTTAGCTGTAAACTAGCCCGACAGAAAGAGCACACACGTAACGATATTTAAGATATTCCCGAAGAAACGTCAATGGTAAATTTATATTCCCAATACTTTAAAAAACAGTTCTGTCAACGTTTATGGAGTTGTCGCGGTAGGTTCCTGTTTGTCTGCTTCGTTGGAGTAGTTAGGGAGATGCACAGATGCTAACATTAGCTAGCTGTGTTTATAAATTGCTTCTCGTTTTTTGGTGCTGGGTTTTTTTCGACAGTTTGAGAGAAATGTTTTCTTGCACTGTCAGTTTGTGATGGATGAATTCTTTTCGCATCAAGCCTACATGTTATGATCACGGATGCTAGTTTGCTTACTATAGTGTAGCATGTCAAACCTCGTAAACATTGAGTCCCATTATCCATTTAGTTGATTGAAACATCAGGATGTGGTTTTACCCGCTGGTTTGTGAATTTGATTTTACTGTTTGGCCTGTGGTTTTCTTAAAATTAAGCTATATGCTAAAGGCACATCTGACCCTTATGTTGAGCATTCATATACCTGTAATACTATTTTTATGTGTTGCACTTTATTTGTGATATTTGTTTATATGGCGGCATAGTATAATACAAAAAACTATATTCATGTAGAAACAGGACTAGTATAATAACCTTACCAGATATCTAGATATAAGTTTGTGTCAGTGACTTTTTTTGGAGGAAGAGTGATATTACTTGCAGCTTTCTAGTACTGCTTTCTATTCTGTTCAGTTGTATGTAACCTTTGAAATCAAGTGAAGTCTTTGCAGTTATTCCTGAATGTTGTGATTGATCCCCTGTAGAATCAAGGCAGCATGCAGTGACACCCGAGGGTGATCTTCATATCCAGTGGACATAATCCATTAACCATTATGAAGACCTTAAAGCTTCTCGTGATACTGGAGACAATAGGATAGACGGTCATTACTTCAAACACTCATACGTAAGCAGTACACTTCAGAGATGTTTGCAAAGTTGAAGAAGAAGCTGGCAGAGGAAGCAGCCGCTGCCCCTCGTGCCGGCCGCATCCCTCGCTCCATGAGCAAAGAATCCATCACTTCAGTGGGAGCAGATTCAGGGGATGACTTTGTGAGTACACCTCTTAACTTCTGTCTCCGTCTGTATTTCCAAGTCTAACATTGTAATACACTCGCATACCTTTGATGTTTTTATATCTGTAGCAGGTGGATGGTCCACAGAGAGTATTAATTATTCTTGTTGGGAGATCAGAATGGCCTGTGTTGATATATATATTTACATTTATGCATTTGGCAGACGCTTTTATCCAAAGCGACTCACATTGCATTATCCTATACATTTGTTTCTAAGTATGTGCAATCCCCTGGGATCAAACCCATGACTTTGATGTTGTTATTGCTCTACAGCTACAGGAAAGCTCCATGGTAAGAGCTTTCGTGTACTGTACGATGAACGCTGACCCTCGCGAACGCGTTAAAAGTAACTATACTTTGGGCTTTAGGGTTTTAAAGGTGCCATAGACCATAATTGCTGTAGTTTACAACATTTTCCAGAATTTCTTTGCAGCATTCTGCATTTGCATACACATTTTGTTTGGTTTAGGTTTGTGATGTACACGAAGGCAAATTCTCAGAAGACGCTCGAAGACTCTTTCGCAATCCTATTACACACATTCCATTTATATATACACAACCAATGTTGAGAGCTGGGATTTACTATAGATGCATGTACTAACAATCAACCTTACAGCTCTCTACCCATGGATACCTAAAAATGAAGCAATATTTTCCACTTTTATTTCTTTCATATAAAATTAATCGCTGGGTTATACTGATTAAGATTGCTCATTTTGTTAAAGGGATGTTCACCCTAAAATAAAGATTCAGTCATCATTTACTCACCCTCAAGTTGTTCTAAACATGTATAAATGTAGTTGTTCTGCTGAACGCAGAGAAAGATATTTGGAAAAATATGATAAAATATAGATATCTGGGTTGTGATTGTTGTGTCTTTCATTCTCAGTTTTTTAATCTGTATTGGTGCTTTGTGGAGTGCTTGATATGGTCAAATGGTCTTTTTTCAAAAACGATTCATATTCAAATCATATAATTTATGTAATCACGGTATTGAGAATTAAAACGTGTATATACCATAATTAATGGCTTACTGCCGTAACCATTTTGGAGAAAGTGATTGTGTAGTATTTAAGTGTGTTTGCATAGTAACCTACGGTAGTAGTACTAATGTAGAACTAGAGGGCTGGCTGCTTCTTGGGAAACATGTGGAATGTAAATCCAGTGTTAATATCACTTGCTTAGACAAACCAGTGTAACCTGAAACACTCGTCTACAATTAATAGCAAACACACACAGGGTTAGGTTCAGGTTGTCCTTGGATGTGAATAATTTAAGTCACAGAAGGCCAAACAAGGGCTTGATGGAAGACAAGGATATATCAGTAACAAGTCTAAATCAAAGCAATATTGAAATTGATGTTTTTCCTAGTAAATTATTTGCTGTTTCTAATTTGTGCTGTTGAACTTAAACAACTGTATTTGTACTATATATAAGATATTTTTCTACGTTGTTCTGTATATCGATCAGGATTTGTAATATGATTATGATGAGTGTGTATTCATCTTCACTCTCAGGCATCCGACGGCAGCAGCTCCAGAGATGATTTCTCATCTCAGATCCAGCGCAGGAACGATCATATACGAAAGCTGGAGGCCAAACTCTCAGGTATCACACACACAATACAATAAAATAGCCACGTGCATTATACACAACGAAAGAGAAATGAAAAGAGGACTTTAGCTACAATGTGTTTATTCATCTTTCCTGCCACAGTCTGCATTCAGCCATCTTGAGGCTTTATACATTTGACCTCTGTGCACATGTATAAAGCACACAGCATTGGACAAATTTGCCACATTTCAGCACAAAGCAAGTCAGAAATGAATGCAAATGACACTATTGTTAGCGTCTGGAAATTCAGCATAAATAATAGATATCTAAACCAGCAGTGTTATGCGATTACACAGCCAGATCTAGAAAGTTCCTTTAACCCTAAGAGAACAGAACGAGATAAGATGATTATTAGAGATAATAGATTAGGTCAAAGGTCACTTCAGTCAAGTCTGGTTTTCTCATCTCAGAAAATCATTCTGTTTTTCCCCTCCATTTGTTTATCTTCTCAATCATGTTTATCCCTTTGTTTTCTCCCCCTCCTTGTTTTTGTCCCTCCTCCCGCCGTACCCCATCCTCTGCCTTCCTCCGGCCGTGTGTGTATGTTGGTATCCCATTCCCAACCCTAGACTACGCTGAGCAGCTTCGGCTAATGCAGAAGACCAAGGAGAAGCTTGAGATTGCATTAGAGAAGTATCAGGATTGTACGTACCGTTCTTTTCCTCCCATTTTCACCTGTTTTTAGCTTTCTGCCCTCCACTGTGTTTCCCATTTGTTTGTCCGATGCTTTAACATTAAAAACACAAACACCTAATGTTTGGGTATTCATGATGAGCTTAAAAATGTTCTCAAGGTTGGTTTCTTATTAGGAAAAATGTGTTGTTTGTGCTTTAATGTTAGAATGAATGATCATTTGATTATTAGTTGGATACCACAACCCCCTTAAAGGCATGATTCACCCAAAAATAAAAATGTTGTCACTTTTTTTCATCCTCATGTTGTTCAAAAACCTGTGTATGACTGTCTTCTGTGGAACACAAATAAAAAAGATTTTGTGTCCATACAATGGGCGTTAATGTTGTTTGGTTACCAGCGTCCTTCAAAGTATCTTATGTGTTCTGCGGAAGAACACACAGGTCTGGAATGACATGAGCGTAAGTAATTGAAGGAAAACATAGTTTTTGGGTGAACTACCCCTTTAACTACTTTTTTGCAGTTTGCAAGCTCTGTTATTGTTGCCTTAAGCCTGTGGCATACTTCTTTTTTTATGTCTTCGCTAGCGTACGCGTACAGCTGAACGCACAGCCTTGCAAAGTATACTGCTTTTGACTCATACGCGTACACACGGGTTTTGACGCATGCGCATTACGACATATTGCAATACCTCTCCAGGCCTACAGTGGTCAGGTTTTCTTCTACTACCTTGAATCGATGCTCCCAGGACACGGTTGCCACCTGGTGGTTACTACAAGAAATGGAATAACAAAATTCAGGCTGTGCAGTATGCGTGTACTATTCTGATGACGAAATTTGAGTCACGCGCACTGTACACTGACCCTCACGAACGCGTAAAAATGAACTATACTTTGGGCTTTAGGGTTTTAAAGGTGCCATAGTCCATAATTGCTGTAGTTTACAACATTTTCCAGAATTTCTTTGCAGCATTCTGCATTTGCATACACATTTTGTTTGGTTTAGGTTTGTGATGTACACTAAGGCAAATTCTCAGAAGACGCTCGAAGACTCTTTCGCAATCCTATTACACACATTCCATTTATATATACACAACCAATATTGAGAGCTGGGATTTACTATAAATGCATGTACTAACAATCAGCCTTACAGCTCTCCAACCATGGATACCTAAAAATCAAGCAATATTTTCAGCAATAATAATAAGGGACAGTTCACCCTAAAATAAAGATTCAGTCATCATTTACTCACCCTCAAGTTGTTCTAAACATGTATATATGTAGTTGTTCTGCTGAACGCAGAGAAAGATATTTGGAAACGTGTAACCAAACAGTTCTGGGACACTGTTGACTACCATAGTAGGAAAATACATATATTATGCTAGTCAATGGTGACCCAAAACTGTTTGGTTTTCCACATTGTTCAAAATGTCGTCTTTTGTGTTTATCATGACAAAGAAATGTATACAGGTTTAGATCAAACTGAGAGTAAATAAATGACATAATTTTCATTTTGTGGTGAACTATTTTTTAAAATGCATCACTAACAACATTTGATAAGTATTTGTCTAATTCGACTCTTTGTTCTAACACTTGTCCAACTGCTTTTGTGTCAGGCTGTTTTAGGAGTTAATAGTTTATGGATATTGTGGGTTACTTTGAAACATTTATATGCAGTGCTTTAGCTAAAATACAAACTTGTAATATACAAACATGTAAATAATCCTGATGATTCACCCAAATTATTGTGAAAGCAATTGTAGTGGTATTAAAGGGATACTTCACCCAAAAATGATAATTCTGTCATTTACTCACCTTCGAGTTGTTCCAAATCTGTATTAATTTCTTTGTTCTGATGAACACAAAGAAAGACATTTGGAAGAATGCTTATAACCGGACAGACCCCCCCTCAAAAGTGCCCCAAAACTGTTTGCTGTCATACATTCTTCAAAATGTCTTCTTTTGTGCTCAACAGAACAAAAAAAAAATGATAAAGTAATTTTTCCTACTATGGGAGTCAATGGGGGGCAAGATCTGTTTGGTTATAAGCATTCTTTCAAATATCTTTCTCTGTGTTCATAAGAACAAAGAAATCACTCTCGAAGGCGAGTAAATGATCATTTTTGTGTGAACTATCCCTTTAAGTGTGAACACATTGGCTGTCTGTTTTACACACTGAGGGTGTTCAAATAAATTTGTATAGCAATGGACAGCACGCTATGGGTGTATTCTACACACATCAGGCTGAATATAACTTGGAATGTTTCTTTAAGGGACAAATAAGAGCTGTAACTGTGATTAAACAAAACACATCTTGGTTTTTCTCTTTGCTCAGCATCCATGCGGAAACTTCAGGACCAGAATGAAGCTTTCCAGGCTAACAGAGCCAAGATGGCAGAGGGCATGGCCTTAGCATTAGAGAAGAAAGACCAGGAGTGGATGGAAAAGACCGCTTTATTGGAGCAGGTGAAAATGGTGGCTAAAGATTTAAGCTTGTGTCTTAAAGGTTGTAGGTTCAGTCTTCACAGGGGATGGTCTGAGAGTCAGTGATAGTTCACCCAAAAATGAAAATTCTGTCATCATTTACTCACCCTCTTGTCATTTCAACCCTGCATGACTTTCTTTCTTCTGCAGAACACAAAAGAAGATATTTTGAAGAAAGTTGGTAACCGAACAGCACTGGCCCCCGTTCACTTATATTGTACGGACATAAAACCAATGCAAGTGAATGGGGGCCGGTTAACAACATTCTTCAAAGTATCTTCTTTTGTGTTCTGCAGAAGAAAGAAAGTCATGCAGGGTTGAAATGACAAGAGGGTGAGTAAATGATGACAGAATTTTGGGGGGCGAACCATCACTTTAAATTTCTTAAGGGGGAAACTTTTTTTTAAATCCTTGCTATGCAGTTTGGAACCCAAAGTGATTTAGTTTGCCTCTTTAACAGGACAAGGCTTCGTTGGCTGCTCGACTTGAAGAAATGACCGAGCAGAGCATAAGTCTGTTCCAAAAGAGAGATGACCTGGATGAGCTGGAGGTCTTTCAGCAGCAGGAACTGGCTAAAGTCAAACACATGGTCAGCACAGTGAACCTTAAAGGAACAGTACACCCCAAAATTATAATAATGTTATTTACTTGCCCTCATGCCATGCCTAACCTGTTATGTTCTTTCAGTTGCTGAGAAGAGAAGAACAGCTGAGTCAGAGAGAGAAAGAGCTGAAATTGAGAGGAGAGGAGCTGAACACAGCCACACTGAGACTGAGTCAAACCCAAGACAAACTCTACGAGCTGGGAGAAGAACACGAGGAGACCTGTCAGCTCAACTCTCAGCTGCGAGCGCAACGGTAACAGCACTTACACTACTTCAACAGGCTGAGATCAGGTGATCTTTGATATCAAGAAATCCATTCTTTTTTTGATTTGCGGCTTTTTTGGTACTTTTAATACTTTAATATTACATTCTATAATATGTAAGACTGTTTAATGTAAGATATTACACTAATATTATAAAACATTTTGTTGCCGCTTACAAGCAGCGTGTGTGTGACAAGTGTGATTGTCTATGTGTGTTTCTAGACATACATTTGTGTTGCATTTAATTCCTTTTTTCTTGTCCTTGTGCTTTTTTATTCTTTACTATTATTTAGTTTATTAGTTATATAGTCATTTCATTCTATCTAGTTATTCTGCTGTTGATTAGTCATATGTTGGATGCTGTATTTGTATTGTCTTCACAAGTAGAAATGGGTTTTCAGTGGTCCCACTCTCTAGGTTCATGATAACATCACGAGACAATGTTGTGAAGCAGCAATTTTCCACTGTCTGTGTTGGTATAATAACACCTGCTGGATGTGTTTTTAGTCAGACGTAGGTGTAGACTGATCACTGATCTTCGAAACGCAACAATGATTTTCTCCATAATTAACTCTGCTCATTTTATTATATCAACACTTGGTCTCCTGCATGCTGTTCTTCCCTTTTCATCTCTAATAGTAGACATCTAAGTCTGAATGATGGTTAGATCTATCATTTTTGCCATCACGATAACACACTACGGTATCATTTTGGAACAATAAAAAGATGGTATAATCTATTATTACAGAAGGAACATTTATGCCCATTTCTCTTCTCTCTGTGTGTGTGTCTCAGGGTTGAGTTGCTGAGCGAGAAAGAAGAGGCAAAGAAGATGATTGTAGATCTGGAGAAGAGGGAGAAAGAGTTACAGCAGCTGATCCAGCAGGTCTCAGACGATTTCCAGAAGGTGAGAGTTTTACAATTCTGCTTTACTGCTATTTTTTGGAGGATCTATTGACAGAAATGCAATATAATATACATAACTGTGTTACATGGAATTCACCATGTTGTTTCTACAGTAGCCCTAAATGGACAAACTGCTCTACAGACCGTGTTTTGTAAATACGTTTTCTCCTTCGGCAAAGAAGCGCAAACATGATGATATCTTAGTTTTGTGTGAGCCACCGTAGTGCTTCAAAATGGAGGGGGAGGGGTGGAGTGAGCCGTTGGTTGCAGTTTGCAACCTCACCACTAGTTGCCGCTAAATTTCATATACTGGTCCTTCTAGTCCTGGAAAGTAATGCAGTCTTCTGAAATCTACTAAATGTTCTTAAAAGTTTAATTGGCAAGCCACTGCTTTAGAAACATTTCCCACAAACTACCATAACAATATAAGTCTTATAGAGAATGTGAAGCTATGTCACGCCATGTTGAATGTTGCGCTATCTCGGGAGGATCTCTGCTAGTGCGTTTAATACAGTGTTTTGTTTTTCTCGTTTGATTAGGAAATCTAACTATGGTACTTTTTCTTGCTGTTTTACTGCATTTCGCAGAGTCATTCAGGAAAAGCCCATGGTTCTTTCACTTTCGATTTCTCCATATATCAAACAAAACAAGTAACGGTACATATCAAAACAATAATAGCGGTGGAGTATGATCCTCCCAAGATGGCGGCGTCACTGCAACATGCAACATAGGGCGTGACGTCAGCTTCACATTCTCTGTTAGTGATAACATATTTTACATTTTACAATTTACAATTGCTGGTGTCAATGATACATAAACATTTTAGCTGATTTTAATATTTTGCATGTTTTGTTTTCAGGCACAAAGTGATGTAAAATCACTGGAGAAGTCAATGGAGCATCTCCAATCTGAACATCATAAACTGAAGCTACAACATGAGCAGCACAAGAACAAGGTCTGATCATGTGACTATGACCTCACTGCTGACCTGATGCTATATTTACTCTTAACTGACTTGTATTCTTACTATAGAGTATACTGTAAAGTAATCATTATTGATGTCACTCCTTCAAATGTAAAGAATCCTTAACATAAACCAATTTGTATCAAAGATCCGTTCTATATTTAGCAGTATTTAAGCAATATTTTTATTTGATTTCATTTTTAAATTCATTTCATTCCTACATGATGTAATCTGATTGGTCAGGCCGCAGTGATGGAGGAGGAGCGAGAGCGTGTTTTGGCTGATCTGCAGGAGAAGGCTTCTTCTTTAGATAGGAGACTGGAAGCTAACTTTTCTCAGGATGAACACCTACAGGAACTGCTTAAAGAGGTCTGGAAACACGCATGCGCACACGTGTAAACGTACATCACGTTACTGCTGTCGGTTATCTAATATCTGTATATGTGTGTGCAGAAGTCATCATTAGAGCAGAGGTTAGAAGAGACCAGAGGAGAACTTCTGCAGGAGAGAACCAATCACAGAACAGCAGTCAGCTCACTGGAGGCTCAGGTAACACCCAACCTCCCCTAGAACCCAGTTATACACACCCCTTGTACACACACCACTGCACCGTGCTATACACCATTTTGCAAGAAGTAAACTGCACGGGTCCAGAAGCACTTCCTGTTTTATGGTTTTGACACTAATTAAACAGAACCAACAGAACATTTAAAACCGTATCAAAGCATAACATTTACATTTATGCATTTGGCAGACACTTTTATCCAAAGCGACTTACATTGCATTATACTATACATTTGTTTCTGTTTATGTGCAATCCCTGGGATCGAACCTATGACCTTGCCGTTGCTAGCGCTACGCTCCGTAGCCAATTATACCAATTAAACAGGCATGCTTTAGGACCACTGTTGTTTCAAAATGGTTTATGGCTCTTTGTACTGTACCGAATTCTACTGTAAGTGCAGCGATAGATGTCCTGTTTTCTCTTTGCTTCCAGATCTCTCGGCTGAACGCTAACATCACAGATCTCCAGACTCTGCTGAAGCACATAGATGACTCGTCCAAGGCTTACAGAGAGAGAACAGACGCACAGGTGAGAGCACCGGGATCATCCAGTTAAACCAAACATCACATGACGCTGCTTCATAAACTTGAACGACACGATTTGTTTGTGCTGTCAGATATCAGATCTGGAGCAAAGGCTGGTTAACGCCTCTAAGACGATAAACAGTTGGGAACAGAAGCTTGCAGACAGTGAATCACACACAGGAAAACTGGTACATGATGTGAATTAAAATCTGATCGCACCTTTATGTGGACAGAATTAAAGCCTGGTTTTGGAATAAATTCTACTACATGGATAATTTTGTTATTGGATAAGGGGTTTTTAAATGGCTTGTAATGCAATTCCAAGGTTGCCATACAAAGTAAGCTTCACTGTTATCTTTAAAATCCATTAACCTTTGGCTTAGTGTTGACCTCTGACTTTTGGTCCTGTAGCAGGCGGATTGGGCAGAAGAGAGAGAGAGACTCCAGCAGCATGTCTCCACACAGCGACAGAGAGGTCTGGAGAAAACAGCCAAGCTAGATGAAGAACTTCTTGCACTGCAAAGGAGGAGAGAAGAAGAGATCAGCACTTATCTGGACAGTGTTGTGTGTAAAACCGTTTTTTTGTATCAAACTGTTCTGTCGATGTGCAACATTTTCATCAGTGGGTCAGAAGGTTAAAGTGATAGTTCACCCAAAAATAAAAATTCTGTCCAGTCAGTCCAGTGGAGAACACAAAAGAAGATATTTTGAAGAATGTTAAGTGCACCTCATTCACTTGCAATGGTTTTGTGTTTATACAAAAGAAGTGATTGGGGGCCAGTGCTGTTCGGTTACCAACTTTCTTCAAAATATCTTCTTTTGTGTTCTGCAGAAGAAAGAAAGTCATAAAGGTTTAAAATGACAAGAGGGTGACTAAATGACCACAGAATTTTCTTTTTTGGGTGAACTATCACTTTAAGAACATTATTATTGTCAAAAGCAGTGAAGTGATGAGGTCATTTAGAGATGCGCGCACAACAGTTTCAGCACAATTATATCTTCTCTAAGAAGTTGCATCTCTAAATTTATCCCATTTAAAATGCTACTATAAAAAATATTTAAAAAATTGGATAAATAAGCTAAACTAGTTGACTTCAGCATTCCGACTCATCCCCCTCTGTTTCTGTCTCTTAAGCGGTTACTAGAGGAAGAGAAGGTGTCGCTAGTGAAGAGCAAAGCTGAGGTTGACAGCACTGTGGAGAGACTGACTGCAGAACTGGAAGAGTCCAGAGTAAGAATTACACCCTTGGTTTCTTTGACTCTGTATGTATTTTGGTGATTTTTTGGATACAGAAATGCTAAGAGTTTTTTTCAGGACAATAGGAGAGCATTTACTTTGAGTTATACAGTATTGCCAACATACTGTATCTGTGTGCATCACAGGCAGAGGTGAGCAGCAGACAGACAGTGAGTGTTGAAATTGCCAAAGCTCTGGAGGAAGCACGAAAACAGAGGGAGGAGCTACAGCAACAGGTTACTTGTTTAAATACACTGACCAAAATTATAAATGCAACACTTTTGATTTTGCCCCCATTTTTCATGAGCTGAACTCAAAGATCTAAGACTTTTTCTATGTACACAAAAGGCCTATTTCTCTCAATATATTTTTTCAAAAATATTGTTCACAAATCTGTGTTAGTGAGCACTTCTCCTTTGCTGAGATAATCCATCCACCTCACAGGTGTGGCATATCAAGATGCTGATTAGACAGCATGATTATTGCACAGGTGTGCCTTAGGCTGGCCACAATAAAAGGCCACTCTAAAATGTGCAGTTTTACTGTATTGGGGGGTCTGAAAACCGGTTAGTATCTGGTGTGACCACCATTTGCCTCACGCAGTGCAACACATCTCCTTCGCATAGAGTTGATCAGGTTGTTGAGTGTGGCCTGTGGAATGTTGGTCCACTCCTCTTTAATGGCTGTGTGAAGTTGCTGGATATTGGCAGGAACTGGAACACGCTGTCGTATATACCGATCCAGAGCATCCCAAACATGCTCAATGGGTGACATGTCCGGTGAGTATGCTGGCCATGCAATAACTGTGATGTTTTCAGCTTCCAGGAATTGTGTACAGATCCTTGCAACATGGGGCCGTGCATTATCATGCTGCAACATGAGGTGATGGTCGTGGATGAATGGCACAACAATGGGCCTCAGGATCTCGCCACGGTATCTCTGTGCATTCAAAATGCCATTAATAAAATGCACCTGTGTTCGTTGTCCATAACATACGCCTGCCCATACCATAACCCCACCGCCACCATGGGCCACTCGATCCACAATGTTGACATCAGCAAACCACTCACCCACACGACGCCATACACGCTTGTCTGCCATCTGCCCTGTACAGTGAAAACCGGGATTCATCCGTGTAGAGAAAACACCTCTACAAATTGCCAGACGCCATCGAATGTGAGCATTTGCCCACTCAAGTCAGTTACGACGACGAACTGCAGTCAGGTCGAGACCCCGATGAGGACGACGAGCATGTAGATGAGCTTCCCAGAGACGGTTTCTGACAGTTTGTGCAGAAATTCTTTGGTCATGCAAACCGATTGTTGCAGCAGCTGTCCGGGTGGCTGATCTCAGACGATCTTGGAGGTGAAGATGCTGGATGTGGAGATCCTGGGCTGGTGTGGTTACACGTGGTCTGCGGTTGTGAGGCCGGTTGGATGTACTGCCAAATTCTCTGAAATGCCTTTGGAGACGGCTTATGGTAGAGAAATAAACATTCAATTCACGGGCAACAGCTCTGGTGGACATTCCTTCAGTCAGCATGTGACATCTGCGATCATTGTGACATCTATGGCATTGTGCTGTGGGATAAAACTGCACATTTTAGAGTGGCCTTTTATTGTGGCCAGCCTAAGGCACACCTGTGCAATAATCTTGCTGTCTAATCAGCATCTTGATATGCCAACATTCCACAGGCCACACTCAACAACCTGATCAACTCTATGCGAAGGAGATGTGTTGCACTGCGTGAGGCAAATGGTGGTCACACCAGATACTAACCGGTTTTCAGACCCCCCAATACAGTAAAACTGCACATTTTAGAGTGGCCTTTTATTGTGGCCAGCCTATGGCACACCTGTGCAATAATCATGCTGTCTAATCAGCATCTTGATATGCCACACCTGTGAGGTGGATGGAAGGAGAAGTGCTCACTAACACATATTTAGACAGATTTGTGAACAATTTGAGAGAAATAGGCCTTTTGTGTACATAGAAAAAGTCTTAGATCTTTGAGTTCAGCTCATGAAAAATGGGGGCAAAAACAATTTATTATTATTATTATTCATATGGTCTTCTCCATGTGTTAGGAGTTTTATTGTATAACTGTAATAACCAGTAACTTAATATTGTTTATTGCTTGTTTCTGACAGGTCAGTAATATGACAGAGTCCCTCGAGAAGGCGGAGCAGGAAGTGAGTCAGCTCTCTAAAACATTAGGGGTAAAGGAAGAGGAGCTAAGCGCCCTTAAGGAAGGTAATAATAACAAACTGCATATGTAATATAGATGCTTTCATCGGACACACTCAACTGGCCCGAAGTTAACTTCCACTCTGTGTTTGGTTATAAAATGTATTTTATATTAAATTTATACTAATATTAATTAATTTTAATTTTGTTAAATGTATTAAAATAAAACTATTTAAGTTATACATTCTTTGCAGAGGTCTTGCAGAAGTTAAGTTTGGGCCACATAACGTTTGTTTATGTTGTTGCCGCTGAAACCATCTATAAAGTTCTGATTTTAAAGCATGAGAAACCCACCCATGCACTGTAAAAAGTACCAGTTAATAAATTAGTCATATTCCCCCAGCTGGGTCACCAGAAAAAAAAATCTGTAGTGATTTTACACACAACTTGTAAATGTAGTTTCTTTCTTTCATTTGACATTTTCTTAACTGCGTTTAAACAATACGTACAAATTTTAAGTAAAAATCCATAAATTATTATTATTTATTTTTTTAGTGCACCCCCACAATACCCAACACACAGATTCTGCTCACATATAAGTTTCCAAAAAAGAGTCTTAGTGCATGTACCCTCTGTGAATGAATTTAATGTAGACTACATGTCACAAACAACCAGTCCTTCATGATACTGAATTTGATGCTAGTACTGAAAGCACACCGAACAGTTCTTGTTTTCTGTACAGTCGAATTTGAATGAAAGTAATAACTCGTGTTCTTGTTTGTGTCAGAATTGCAGGCGGCCCGTAGCAGTTTGTCCTCTCTGCAGGCTGAGTGTGAGTCTCGTCGTCTGGAGGCTGAAGAGAAAGAGCGAGACCTCAACTCTCAGCTGACATCACTACAGCAGGAAGTCCTTGCGAAAACACAACAGCTCACATCTTACCAATCACGGGTTAGTGTGTGCGCGTGTTTGTTATACCCACACGTCTGACTTACCCTTCATCCTGATTGATAGTGTTGAATCAATGTGATGTCTTATTTTATTTAAATGAGCAAGTGTAGTACAGACATGTGTGTTCATGTGTATGTGTGACAGGTGTCTGATCTGGAGGATGAAGTGTCGAGATTAACAGCAGAGTTGCATGCAGACGAGTGTGACGGTGAACAGAACGGGACGGTTACTGCGAATGATCTCGATGAGCTACAGAAGGTCAACAAAGACCTGGAGCAACAGCTTGCTGAGAAGAACAAGGTGAGAAATGAAATGAGAAAGATTTAACAGTCAGAAACGTTTGGTTTCTTTAAGATTTGTTTTGTGTCAAAATTATGAATATACAATTCATAATGCAATTAATGTGTAACAAATATGTCATTATTTGTATGAAGGAGGTTTTATGTATTGTGTGAAATTAAAATGAATATAAAAATGTTCATATTAAAAATGTTTTTGTCTTTAACCAAAATTGTATAATAAATTATAATCACTCTCTTAGCCTCTATAATTGTCTGACGTAACCACGACTGCTATGTTATGTTTATAAACAAGAATTTTTTTATTGCAGTTGATTGTTCCAAGTAGTCAGATTAACACATTAGACTAAATATTTGTGTTTTCTTTCCAGACAATAAAACAGCTGCAGCAGAGACTTGTAGAACTGAAGAGGACTTTACAGAAAGAGCTGGTGCGTGTCTATTTACAAGTTTACAAAACTTTCAAGAACTTGATCATTTGTGTCAGCGGCCATAAACATTCCCCTTTTTATGAAACAGAAACTAAGACCAGACGCTGATGCAGAGACTAAAGAGGGGAGGCAGGACAGATCTGCAGTCTCGGACACGTCTGTTCCTGCTCCAGCCCCTGGGCCCGCTCAGACCCCAGGCCCGCCGCCCATCTCCTCCAACACCACAGTCACCAACAGTTCAGACCTCAATGACACACGGGAGATCAACTTTGAGTATCTCAAACACGTGGTGCTGAAGTTCATGTCGTCCAGAGAAGCTGAGGTAAATCTTTCAAGAACGAAATGGCCTAATGCACCTTTAAATTCAATCAGATGATTCTTGCATCACTGCTTTCTAAACAATAGAGTTCTCTGTTGAACTCCTGGCTGTAGAAGATTCATTTTAGGTTAAACTATTAGTCCCATGCGTTTACCTCGCTCACTCGCTCTTTAATCCTCCCTGAAGGCCTTCCAGCTCATCAGAGCCATTTCTGTTCTCCTGCATTTCACAAAGGAGGAAGAAGACATGCTGAAACAAACACTGGAGTATAAGGTGTGTTTGAGAAACACTAATATAGTTCATTATGCAATTATAACCGTATGATACATGTATGACGGAGGGCTACAGTACTTCCAGAAAGGTCATCAAGCAGAGTTTTCCTCCACACCCGTGAGCTAGCTAGGCCACTCCGTTGAAGCCGATGACAATGTGGGTCATGATATCTGGATCACTGCTCTGAATCAAACCATTAGCACTTAGTGTCATGGTCAGGAATAGCATCCGGCAGGTATTTATAGCAGCGGCTCTCGAGCAGGGGAAATCACAGGACTGTGCTAGATTCAATACCCTGTAAAAAAAGTGGTAAAATATTTTCATGGGAAGGTTGACGCTTGCATGGAATTGCTTATGTGTGGACAATACATGCACCGTTTGACTTTAATATTCTGTTGTCAATGTTATTGTGTTATAGATGTCCTGGTTTGGTTCCAAGCCCACACCCAAAGGCATCATACGACCTTCCGTCTCAGGAACCTCAAGCTGGAGCTGAGACCGACAGACAGAGAAACAGGGAACCAGTGGATCGCTATGAAGGGAACAAATGCTGACAGGACGGTTTCAATCTCTGCCTCGACAGTTTCAATGTAGCTCAGAAATTCCCTTTACAAAAACATTTAGCAGGAACTGAAATCAAAACACTCTATGGATCATTTTTGTGAATGTGAAGCTTGATCCTTTTAAATGATGGTTAAAGGATGTTTTAGGATCATCTGTGTCACTCATGTACCGAGTGGACAAAAGAATCTGAAAAAAACGTTTGTGTGGCGGATGACCCGATCTGCTTTCAAACAACTACCACTGTTATTTTCAACGTTTTCAGCCGGAGGTCTTAACACAAATTATTTTTCACTTTTTCGATCTGACTTCATAGTTGGATAAATCATATTTGCTGCTTCATTCCATTGGTGCACATAACCAGACACGATAATTCTGCCCCTTTCTGTCCAGTGCTTGATTTCCGAGAGATGTTATGAGATCCACTTGAATGATTTGGAAGCATCTTCAATCTGCCTTGTTTGTGTAAATTAAAACGACGTGCATTCCAAAGTATTTATATATGAATACTTGTATATAAGCGATAAGATTATAAATCAGTGGCGATATGTTATTTTACTTTTGTCTGTTGTTTTTTTCCATGTTCTGTTCATCATGCATTGGACTTTAAAACTGTTCACGAGTTTACGAGTGACGTGTGTGAGAGAGATTCACTGTGGACTTGAAACTGTAATATTGAGGCATAGACTGAATAAACAAGTTTGCATGCCTTACGTCGAATGCTTTGATTGTACTTTAGTGGTTTTAAGTGTATATTACATCTTTTCAGTACACTTGAAGCCTTACTATCAATTGCATTTCGGAATGTCTTTTTACCTGTGAAGACTGAAGTGTGGTTATCAGTCAATGCCAGGGTTTTGCTGACAGAACAATCTTAATTTTGTGTGTTTTAACACTTGAAGAGCGATGGGGTCAAGCGGTTTGAATGACTGCAGCTTGTAGTGGAAAAAATCTTGAATATCTCACATGTCTTGGGATGCGTTTCATGTATTCAGAAAAACAAACCCAAAGAAATTGTTTGCTTGCTGTAAATCAACTCATTCCCAACTTCTCCCTGTGCACCTCATAAAACGATACTGGTTCAGGAACTTTGCTGTGCTTTATCTTCCCTTGGAACTTTACCCAATCCAACTGGTAATTTGTACCATTTGATTTGAATTTCTATTCTGTTGTTTGCAACTGACAATATGCACTTTTGTACAATCCAATTCATGTTTATGATACTGTGACCTTCACAGCGGTATCTCTCACCTCTGGTTTCAGTTTAAAACCACTACATCCTTACTTTCATTTGACTCCATGGTATGTCAAAAAACATCAAAACTTGATTAAAAAAAATCTTTCTCATTTTATGTCTCTGGATATTTGTGATTTAATCTTGATATCGGTGCTGATAAAGTGTTGAAGGATTTAACTTCACACAGCTTTGGTAAAATGAAGAGACCATTCCATGTAATCATTTAATTTCTAGATGTATTGTGGCCATTCCAGTCCAGTGTTGTTGAATTTCAACAAAATCCAACCTCAGGAGTGAAAATTCTGTCCTCATTTACTCACCCTCATGTCATTCCAAACCTGTAAGACTTTCTTCTGCAAAACACAAAAGAGATTTTGAAAAACATTGGGAACAGAAAACTGCTGGTCCCCATTGACTTGCATTGGTTTTGTGTCCATGCAGTAGAATCAATGGGGACTAACATTTTTTGGTTACAAACATTCTTCAAAATATATTATTTTGTGTTTTGCAGAAGAAAAAAAATCAAACTAGTTTAAAATGATGACAGAATTTTCATTTTGAAGGTGAACTATCCTTTTAAAGAAAAAATGACCTGTCCTGAGAACTGGATGGATGATCATTTATCATTTAGATTTACACCATGTCAAACAACGCCATCAGGAACCGTCCTTACCAAATAGTCAGAAAACACACATTAAATTCTTTATTGCACCAGGCACTTCACAATAGCCCCCCAATCCAATCCAACCCCACACTACAAATTTAACCATATATCCACCACCTAAATACTATATATTAAACATCATCCTCTTTCTGTACAATAAGAAAAATGAGAATTGGAACTAAAGAAACAAGAACAACATATCTGAGAGTGCCATCTAAGCAAAACGAGCAAATACAACGTTCGTATTTGTCACAGTATTTAATGCCCTGAATAGCTGCCCAGGGTTCATACAGCTAAGTCTCTCTCTTTTCAACAGATTCAATGTCCCTCACTTGCAGTTTGTGAATCGTTTCAACAACCATTCACCTTCATCGGTGGAGTAATGTGTCGGGCTTTACGACTTCTTAAAGAACATTCAAGAATCAATAATTTACATGAAATATCATACAATAATTCCACATGGCTATCGGCTGCGGTGGTGTGTGGTTTTCTCCAGATAAGGATTTTGCAGAGTTGAGAAAGACGCTGTCCATGTCATTCTTTGAGTTTTTCACACAGACTTTCTTGCAGTAAGCACCCGTACGATGGATCCCAGACCCCCTACGGCAAAGGCCTGAGAGAGACGATGAAAAACAAAAGAGTACAAATTCAGCAGAGATATCAAATTTTCACTTCCTTCTCATTAAACAAAAACTTATATTTATTTATAACAAAACTTAATAAAAGTTAAAATTTTATTTTAAGTTAAAAAAACTTAAAGTTTATAATAAAACTTATTTATAACAAAAAATAATTATTTTACTAAAGTGAATTGCTACAAGATTACATGACAAGTATAATCGTGTCAAACCTTTTCATGCCACTGCAGCAGGACGGCACTGCTGTTGTCTGATGGCTTCTCAAAGCCTCTGTAGATGTACTTCATCAGCAGGTCCACTCCATTCTTGTCCAAAGACTTCACTGCTGGCTCAATATCGCTGCTCTTAAACGCAGTCAGCACTCGTAACACCACGGCTTGGGCACGCTCCTGACGGATGAAGTGAAGAGAAACTCATCAGGAGAATTGCAGGAAACATATACACACTTTCCAAAACAGATCTGAAATCTGATTGGATAAGAGCCATGAAACAACCAATAAATACACAACGGTGAACATATAAATTCTACACTAATAAATCTCTACAAACTAAAACTAGTTACTGCAGTCTATTACTATAAACTACATGCTAATAATAACTCATTTACTATTGTTTGTCATTTTGTTTACAATATCTTTATAATATTTATCAAGTGTGTGCATTTTTAAGCATTGCCTATCATCATATCCATATGCCTCTCACTCTTCTGTTATCCCGCTTTAGTATTTAACCACGAAGACCATAAAAAGCTTAAAGGGATACTTCACCCAAAAATAAAAATTCTGTCATCATTTCCTCACCCTCAAGTTGTTCCAAACCTGTATGAATTTCTTTGTTCTGTTGAACACAAAGAAAGATATTTAGAAGAATGTTAGCAACTGACATTTCTGGGGTAGTCAAAAAATGGTAGTCAAATGTGCCCCGGGACTGTTTGATTTCCTAACTTCTTCAAAATATCTTCTTTTGTGTTTAACAGTACAACAACAAAAATACAACCATTTTTTCTACTATGGCAGTCAATGGTGTCCCAGAAATCTCAGTGGCTAACATATATGTTTTTTTTCTGTGTGTGTTCAACAGAACAAAGAAATTTATACAAGTTTAGAACAATTTGAGGTTGATTAATTCATGACTAAATTTTCATTTTTGGGTGGACTATCCCTTCCCTTAACAACTACAAGTAAAGCAATATAATGGCACAATTTGGGCTTGTTAACGTAGCACCAAAAGAATAAAAAACATTGCACAAAATATCCAGTAGATATAAATGAATCTAAATATGGAACGGAAGACAATTTACAGAAAAACAGAAACTGAAAGAAGATTGAGATATTACATTATTTTGACGTGACTAACAGCCCCTTATAACAGCGTGTTCTCGAGAGAATGAGTTAAACGTCTCTTACTTTCTCAGCTGGATTCTTGGAGTTGATTGGTGGATTCCTCAAGGCGATGTGAAATGCCATCATCATGTCCCCTGTACATCACTGTTAGTTAAGAAAAGCTGAACAACCAGTCAGTCAGAGAGTACTGATGAGCATTCCTTACATGAATGAAATCTTTCCAAACATGTCGAGTTAATCTTACACTGATGTGTGCGGGAATGTTTTCCGCAGGGATACCCCCAATTCAGAAACTGATAGAATGATGTCATTAAGAATGTTTGGGGTTGATTTCACAGGCTTTAATAAAGATCTATAATAGTGTTCTGAATCGTTTCGGCTTAAATTCTCCACACCCTTTTCACACAACAATCCTGATTTTTGTGAAATAATAATGTGTTGAGGTAATGAAACACCAAAAGGTATGCATAAACTGCTGGCAAGCCAAAGCTTTAATCATGAGAATAATCAAATGTGAGGAATCTAAATGATGTATATTGAACAGTGAGTTTAAAATGGCTCTAAAATATCTTTTAAGAAGTGGATTATTTCAGTCTCTGCTGACATCATTAAATAGATCACATTAAATCGAAATAATAATAAAAATTTCATCATTTAATCACCTTCCAGTTGTTCCAAATCTGTATACATTTCTTTGTTCTGATGAATACAGAGAAAGATATTTTAGGGATTTTTATAACCTAACAATTCTTGAACACTATTACTGACTACCATAGTAGGAAAAAATACTTCTGTTGAACACAAAAGAAGATATTTTGAAGAATGTCGAAAGAAACTTTTACTACCTTTGTCATTTTCCTTCTACAGTAGTCAATAGGGTCCAAGAACTGTTTGCATTAAAAAAAACAGATTTATATACATTTGAAACAACTAGAGAGTGAGTAATTCATGACAGAAGTTTCATTTTTGGGTGAACTATCCCTTTAAGTGTATTGAAAAGGCAGCATATCATGTCGACCAAGGAATCGAATGACCTCTTAAAGGTATACGTGTCACATGTCAAAACGCATGACCTTGCCCTGACATATTCTACAACAGAAAGTAACAAACGCAACATTCATTCACAGCTATTTAAAATAAAATACACAGACAGCAACACTCCCACATTACACACAAACAGCAATACTCCCACATTAGTTTACATGTCCACAAAATGACCAGACAATATTTTTATACTGAAAAAATAAATCTCAAGTTTGGATTTCTTTTTGCTAATAAACGGCATTTTTTAGACACGCTACGCGCGGGCGTAATTTCTCTAGTTAGGAAGACTAGTTAGGACGCTGAGTGGGTTTTGTGACACAGCCCGTGTAAATAATGCATAAGTTAGATCTCAACAAGGACAAGTTAACCAAATTCCTCACAAATATTTACCCTAGTTATAACTACTACATCAACCACCATTTTTTAATTTGCAATAAAATCATAGAAGACACAAATATACTATGGTCTCACAACAACCAGCGTAGTTTACCCAAGGTATTTGTAGTAACTTACAACTGTGGTAAGTTAATACAAAACGTAATGACAGAATCGGACTCTCTTATAAATCTCACGTCTTCTATTATAATGCACTAATTTTCCTAAATGTTCCTGTTAGAATACAGCACAGATATAATCCATCAGATCTGACAGCATCGGGTCTATATAATGTTTGTTAGTATATACATTATTGATAGTGGCAGTGAACTGAAGGATATTGTCGGATGAGATTGTCCACCTCAGACGCGTCCGGTCCCTGCTGTTCGGCCGCCTCATCCTGATCGTCCACGAATTTATTCTCGTCGTATTCGTCGATGTCGACTCCCCGGAATCGTGAGGACAGGGTGTTTTTCGCCATCAGGAGGAGCTTCTTCAGTCAATCATGCGGGAACGGGGATAATCGGACAGATATTTTCCTCAACGCCGAAACCAAAAGGCACGAACGGCCGTTGATGGGTTCATGTGTCAGCAGGAAGGTGCGGTTGTTACCTCTTCCACAGCGCGAGCATTTCCACACATTCCTGCAGAGCGGACAGAAATCGCGAGCAAAGCGGAAACGGAATCACACGCGGTGGTTACGGTGCGATGTGGCGTTTCCGTTTCCTGTGATCGTACAACCTGCGGATTGACTGGAAGCTGATCGTAAAATGAGCTTTGTAATAATCGATTGATTTACCAGGTAAATAAATACTCAACATTTAAAGATGATATTGGGTTTTTTTTGGCCAATTTTACAATTGTATTTTCATTTTTTAGTACAAATTAATATGATCTGACATGTGGTGTTTAAAACGTGAGAAAGGTGAAACATTTTGTTTAACTTTTTGCGACGAGAAATAACTCATTTTCCCTTTTTTCATTGTAGAATTGCAGCAGTCATTTATAACTCATGTATAACTGTTACATGCATTGTATGTATCATTTTTAAAAAGACGTAAATCTATTAATGCCGTTTCAATATTTCAGCTTTAATAGTTATCTCCATGTGTGTGTGTTGTATCACTCCTGATTTTTTTTTATTTACGTTCACGTTTACATTTAGTCATTTAGCAGACGCTTTTATCCAAAGCGACTTACAGAGAGTTCAGGGAGGAATAGCGACGTGTCATACAGGAGCAATAAAGCTGCTTATACCAAGTTACTATTTTCCTTAAACATCATTACAGACGCAAAAAATCACAATAAACGTCACGTTATTTATTAGATAAAAATATATATATACAGAATGACATATGTCACACGCCAAAGAGCAAACAAATATTTTTTTACACTTTATCTAAATGTTTGTACACATTGTACACAAAAATAATGATTTAATAACAAAAACATTTGTAAAAACCAATGTTAACAACCCCTTCTTCTGACGTAATTCTGAAGAGAGCAGCTGGTTGGTTGCTGAGGAAACACATTGTATATTATATGATGCATATAAATGAAGAGTTTGGTTCCAAAATGAGATAACTCCGTTTTTAACATTTTTCAAAAATCATGTTTTTTATTATGTTATCGTGTTTTTATTGTGTTTTATTGTGTTAGTTAACTGTGCTTTTTTAGTTATTATGGCTTAAATCAAAACCAGCCAACTGCAGTTTGATTGATATTAATTGGAATGCGCAATAAAAACATGATATTTGAAGTTATCTCAGTTTGTCTCCACAAGTGTCCACTAGTGGGCAGCAGATGTTTGCATTCTAAAGTTCTGGGTTTAATCCTACAGATGGGCCAAATCACTGCTCCATCTTGAATACATTTATTTTATTTGTTTACAAAAATACCTTTGTTCTGTTTTATACTGTTTGACATTACATTGACATGCAACCAGATGAAACTCTTTTTCTCTTTTTGCTCATGTTTTCATGTTCTTGTTGATTGTTATTGTAATGAATAATTTGATTCATTAAACACTGTGTAAAATCAAACAAATAAATGACATCATTTGTAAAGTGAATGTTAATAGACTATAAAAGTCACATTTTACTCCTTTAAAGGGACAGTTCACATTCTAAAACATTCAGACATTTACCCTCATTATGACTGTTATAAAAGTTTACAAAGACATGTGGGTGAGTAAATATTCTCTTGATATTGACTTTTTAATACATGGGGCCTAGTAATATAGGTGTAAAATTAATATGATAATTTTAAAACACAAAGCATGTTTTTCCTTTAAAACATTTTTTCTTATTTGAGACAGTAAATCCAATAGGCAGACATTGTTGAGAGATTGTTGTTTACTTTTTGGTTATACCACAAAGCAGGCATGCACATTTCAGAAACAATTCAATTCTGTTTGGTGTATAAAACATGTGGAAGAAAAACACAATCAATTTAATAAAAATAAACAATTAGCAATTAGTCAGGAGCATCTGTGCAATGTGCACACCGGTTAGAAAGTCTTAAATCTCTAATATCCCAAACACATCTAATGCAACATTTTTGCATATACAACAGTATATTTATGTTGTACATCTAACATTTTATTTATAGTACGTTTTATTTAGATTAAAAAAGTAGATATTTAAATGTCAAGTACAGCTATTTAATGGCCTTGGGCTTTCAATAAAACATTAAGTGAAGTGAATCGCGTGCAAATCCATATTAAGTCTGTGACCGGGAGAGTCTGACCTGGTCTGTTCCCATACCATCCCGGATTTTCATGACATAAATCTAATTATTTAATGTTTGTTTTTGCCTATGTATGTTTTCTTCTGTTATTTTAATATAATACATCAGCAGTTCTGCCTTCATGCCTTGCAGTTAAGTGGTGTATAAACAGACATTATCAATGCCCAGCTGACATCCTCTCTACTATTTTGCGAGGGCAATGCAAATATTTACTCAGAGTCTCAACTGTATGGGAATGTTGGGAGAAGTGGTCTATGAGTCTGTGACTTCTGGGCATTCCAGACAACCCTGCTGCACTTTAATGAATTTAGTTTTCATTTAATCAGATTGTCTAATGTACAGCATCGATGAGAGTCCCATGTTCCATGGCACTCTTTGAACATGGCTGGAATTTGAATAATTCATTCAGGTCAACATACTGTTTATAGTTGGACAGTTCCATGAAAATGTCAGCCAAAAGTTTGTACCAAAGGTTTTCACCATGCTGATAGGTCAGGTGTCAATATCTTGTGGTTTAAATGCCCGTGTAAAGTCTCTCTTAGTTTTTAAAGCAATTTTTTTGTTTTTTTAAAGCATTGTTTGCCATAGTCAGGTAAGTGAATTGTCATATCCATAACGGTACATATTCCTCATAAATGGACATATGAAAATTAAAATAAAATAACTATCCCTTCTCCATTTGTTTGGTGTTATTGTTTCTGATTTGCACATTTGAATTCACAGAAATCCTACGTTGTACTTTGTTTCTCAAAAATACTTTTTTGTCACATCCATAACGCATGAAATTTTCTCCCTTTTAAAATATAAACTCCTGTAAAGAGTTTAGTAAACTATAAACAGATAATTCAATATATTTGTAATAAGTACATTCTCTGAGAATTTTTATTTCAGTTTTGACTGAAAACATTTGAAAATGTCACATCCAGAATGCTGGAATTGCCCAGTTGTTGAAATAGACTACACTCTTAAAAATAAAGGTGCTTAAAAGGTTCTTCACAGCGATGCCATAGAAAAATCATTTTTGGTTCCACAAAGACCCATTCAGCCAAAGGTTCTTTACAGAACCATCTCTTTCTTACTTTTTATAATCTGAAGAACCTTTTTCGCCACAAAGAACTTTTTGTGAAACAGAAAGGTTCTTCAGATGTTAAAGGTTCTTTATGGAACCAAAAGAGTTTTACTGTTGAAGCAATTTATTTTTTTTAGAATGTACAGTATGTAGAAAAGAATAACCAGGATTTAAAGCACTTGGAACATTTATATATCCATATATCCTAAAATATTTAAAATGTGCTTTTTGTACTTTGGAATACTATTACTTTTCTAGTTATAATATGTATCAGATATTTTTAACAATAAGCTGATATGCTTTTTACTTTAGTTTCAAAAAAATGATGATGAAAGACACTCACCAGACATGTTTTTTGAATAAAAGAGTTACATTTTTAGATGATCTACTAGTTTTATATCAACCCACGGGCAGAAAGCACCAAAAACCTGCAGGGATTTCTTTTTCAATGAATCATAATAACTCACGTCAACACGAGCCGACGGGTCAGTCACTGAGAATAACCAGAGAGTGTCGGAAATCTCAAATAATGCATAATTCATCTATGCTTGAAAAGGACTTTGAAGCTGGTGTTCTCAATTATCCCTTCTTCTAAAAGCCATTTTGTGACCAAACGGCCTCGTGTTTCGTCTCAATCAGAGGTTTCGGAAGGCACGAAGGCCACACACAATTCTTCCGTCTTGCATTAATCCGAGCTTCTCCACCTGTTCACAGGACTCTGCAACTCGCACACTGTCTTCGTTTCTTGGGGCCCCTCTGGTCCCCACAAAAACGTCTTGGTGGTTTTCATTTTATGAGGCGGGACCCCCCTCTCAGTGCTCATTATTTTGGGGCGGGGGCTGATTACGGCGTCAGCCTTTGTTTGTAACAAGCATCGGTTTCCTTTTGTTTCTATGGCATGTCGCATGTCATTCGTCGGCTTTATAAATCTGATGTCATTGTAGACTTTTCTGGTTCGTGTCTTGGAACTGCCGTGCTCGGGAGTGTTGAACTTTCTGATGCGACAGCCAAACGGCGTTCCATAAAACGATGGCAGGACACTAACAGTGGGAGAGGGATTTCTGTCCATTAGGGAATATGGGAATGTAAGAGCCGTAGCTGGGGCGGGATAACGTGTTTTGCCCATGAGTTTGCCATCAGAGGTTTTGCTCACTCTTCTGGTATGAAGAGTTCTGCTATGTATGTTCTTTTTTTCCTGCGTGTCATTTTGTTCCTTGTCTTCTGGGACATTGTTAGATTCACCAACGTCAGTAATATCACATTGATTTTGTTGCGTGACTTCATTATCTGTGATGCTCTGTGATTTTTTTCCCTCTGTGATGTCATTCTCAAAGTTTTCCTCTTGCGTTTTGCCAACTGAAATGTCATGCCGACTGGTATTGGTGATGTCATATTGTATGCCATCTGTGAAATCATGTTGTCGTTCTTCATTTATTTTGTTGACGGTGATGTCTTGGTTTTGGCTCTCTGTGATGACATCATGCTCTCTAACTTCCTCTGTGACGGCTTGCTTGTTGTGAATCTCCAAACTTTAAAGGAAAACAAATTGTCAACACTTACTACAATCCAAAGTGTGAGCTGGCTGCTTATACGACATCTTTGTTATCCTACCCTTAAGACAATTAATCAATCCAAATAATTTGCTGTACACTTGGGGTATAAAGTTGACATATTTGTAGCCCTTTCAAGACTGTTTGTCTGGAGGATTACTTTTAAAAAGCCTTCGAATTTCCAAAAAGGGATTGCATACTAAATCTAAATAAGGTCTCGGTTGCTGCGCCCCTGAGACTCTTGTTCAGAGAAAAGCATTTAGCTAGTCTGGAACATGAGCTAAACCTGCAAAGACCAAATGGGAAATGAAATTTGCAGCCGGACCTGCAGCTGTATCTCAGCTGCTAAGATACCGAGATACCGAACAACTCAAAACATGACTTACAATCCCTCCATCAAAAGCAGTGAGCAGCGTAGTCATTGGAAACGATGAAAACACACAACTTCAATTCAATGGGATGTGACTGTATGCCCTGTTACCTTAATACATGCTTTTATGTTACAGGCAGGTTCAGTGATTCATGGTTAAATAAGAGCTATATCCAGCTTTATCACTTTTAAGCTCGGGAATGTTTGCTCTGTGCATTTGTTGAGCTTAAATCTGTATCTATAAGATTAATGCTATTTAATGCTAAGTTACCACAGACAGTCTCTATTGTGCGTTCCCACTAAAGTGAGAACATCAAACTGTCATCCGCAGAATGCAGGACACAAACCAAAAAGTGTAGAATGTGTCATTTAATACTGCCCCAATGGCCCGGAGAGCTTATGATATCACTCATGTACTCTCATTAACTGCCTTTGTGCTCATTGCACAATGATGAGACTATTATTTCTGTCGTTCCAACATGCTAGCCAGTTAATTCCCTCCAACTTGTTCCTCTGTTATACTGAATTATATAGGAATGCTTTTTAATGACCTTTTTTGTTTTTACCTGTTCTCTTGTTTCTCCATTGGCTCTTCTCTTTTCTTCTTGGGCTGGTATGAAGGCAGGTAGAGATGTAGAAATGGAGTCAGATCTGGTCTCTGGTCCTCAGCGGTGTGTTGAGGTCCATTTTGGAGGAAACTTTGATCGTCTTTTCTTCTCCAGAGAATCTTGCACGTGGGGATTTCTTTTTGAAGGAAGAATGAATCAGAATCAGTAGGGGAGATTTGAGTAATGAAAATGAAGAATACGTATTTGTATTTATGTATACAGTACACACATTTACATTTACATATACATAATAAATTGATCATTCTTTATATAGCAACAATGTTCCTTTGCTAGTTTATCATTCTGATCAGTGAGACATTTGAGACAATATAAACAATTCATTCAATCTCATGTTACCAGGTCATTAACTACACTTGTCCCAGATCCCATGAAAAAATCCCTAGTAGATCTCTGTAAAGCATTTTCAAACAAGGAAAAAACTCTTTGACTTTTCATTATTTTCATCTTCATATCATTTAAATTCTTGCTCATATTAAACTGAACAATTCATGTGGGTTTAGAAATATCATGTTAACGTAATATGTGAACCTGCCCGTAAAACCCAGCTAAAGTAATTTTTTTGTGATTTCTGATATTTTTTTAATGAATGCTTGAAATCAAACTTTGATGCTCATTATCTCATAATCAAATTCTGAGGCTTTAGCCTGGATTTCAAAGACTGGGTCACATATTTGAATCTGTCTTTGACAGATAAATGCATTCATCTGTTGCTTTCCGACCAGAGTT
Organism: Triplophysa rosa; assembly: GCF_024868665.1. Taxonomy (NCBI): domain Eukaryota; kingdom Metazoa; phylum Chordata; class Actinopteri; order Cypriniformes; family Nemacheilidae; genus Triplophysa; species Triplophysa rosa. The sequence continues at coordinate 9,182,218 of NC_079906.1, read as the reverse complement.
AAGCCAGACACTGATGTGAATCTGAATATCTGATGACATGTAACTGTTCAGTCATGTGACCAGTTAGACTGGAGCCTCTGTGCGCATGTCATTGTGATACCTGGTGTGCTGTGTGCTCGACGTCCCGTCTGATTCTCCAGTGGTACAGTGGAAGGCCTTTGTGTTAAATCCTTTGTTACTCTCTCTCTCTTTATACTGTTCCTCGCTCTCTGTCTTTCCTCTGTTCTCTTTATCCCAGAATACACAGCCCATCCATCCATCTGTTTCTCAACTCTTTCACCTCTTGCAGGAGAGGAACGGGGTCTATCTTTCTCATCTTTATAGGCTGATGATGCGGAGCAATTGGTGGGTCGCGGTGACAGAACGCACCGCACCCCACACGCTGCGAGAACATGAACACAGATCATGTTTAATTGTGTTTAAACTGTGGTCCAGCAGTATGAAGTCATCCTGAACCTTCGTGAAGGGTTTAACAACACTGACTGTTAAATGATGTTTTCATGTTATGCTATTTTGTTTTCATTATTATTCAGTTTTTTTACATTTTTTCCTCGTATAATGTAAAAAACTCATGTTTTTTTTAAATACGGACAAAAAAGTAAAATTACAGAAAAAGCCCACAAATTTGCAAGAAAAACGGGGAAAACATGTAGTTTTACAGGAAAAACTTATTTTACGCTTTATTTCTGGCGCCCTTGCAGCTGCCAGAATATTTCCGTTATTTTACAGGATGTATGTTATGTTTTGTTTTCACGTTATGTTGTATTGTGGCCACATGTATAACGTTAAGTGTTTATGTTATGTTTTCACGTTGTATTGTTGTTTTTATTATGTTTTTTATGTTTTGTTATGTGATGTCTTGATTTCATGTTATGTTTTCATGCTCTGTTATGATTTCATGTTATGTTATTTCTTTCATGACATGTAATCTTTTCATGTTCTGTTATGTGTTTATGTTATGTTTTCATGGTATGTTTTTAATTTTGTGTTTTCATGTTATGTTGTTTTCATGTTATGTTTTTATGTTGTATTACATTATTTTCATATTATGTTATATTATTTTTTTCATGATATGTAATGTTTTCGTGTTCTGTTATGTATTTATGTTATGTTTTCATGTTATGTTGTAATGTTATGTTTCTTGTCGTGTAAGGTGCTTATGTTATGTTATGTTGTGTTGTCTTTATGTTTCATGTCGTCTTTATGTTTTGTCATGTTAATTTACGTTTTTTATGTTGTATGATGTTGTTTTAATGTTATGTGGTTTTGATTATGATTTTATGTTCTGTTTTTATGTTATGTTATTCTGTGTTTCATGTGTTATGTTTTTATGTTTTGTGTTCATGTAATGTTCTTATGTTGTGTTATGGTTTCATGTTATGTTGTGTTTTCAAGTGTTAGAACACATCACACCCAACATACTGGGAGAACAGAAAAACAGATGACAAAACATGAATAATTGATTACAGACCACAATTAATAGAAGAAAATCATTCTTAACCTTAATCAGCAACACTGCCAGGTACATTATGTTATGTTTTTATGTTCTGTTTTCATGTTATATTAAGTTGTTTTAATGTGTTCACTACCCCATGCAATGTCTGAATATATTTCATACTTTGCTAACCATTTTGCTCATGTTAAATGCTTTGATAGATTACCTATAAGCAATGCTTTTCTGCCTATGAATGATTTCCTGGAGGTTTTCTCCGAGAGGTGTCTTGAATCTTTAAGAGACCTCCCCTGAAGCGTGGTGTTGCTATAGACACCAGTGTTTGGAGAAGATGATCCACGTCCATTTTCTGTAAATGTGTCGAGAGATGGGACCCCTCTCTGGTTTGTGATCTGTAGTTGCAGTCTTTGTTTCAGCGTGGGGTTCCATGCCATTGAGCCGGCGTTTCTCATGAATCCTGTGAGGTCTCTGAAACATCTCAAGGGGCAGAAAGGCATCACATGGCTGTGCCCATGATTGTTCATGGGTTGAGTCACTCTACTGAATAAAGTGCTTACCTAGTGCCACCTATAGCAAATGTAAAAAGACAAAAATAAATGCCATGTTTGGTTTAACTGTAATAGTATTACTCATTCAAAGAATGCAAGCTGTAGCTGAGTACGACTTTACATAACTTTTGTTCAGCGTTTGATGTTTTATGATTTTGGACATTCAGATATGGTACAATCCCATGATGAAAAGCCTTGTGTTTGCTGTATGGAATGCTTGTATAACAGTATTAGCAATCAGGACGTCATCAATAGAAAAACATCAAGTTAGCATGAATTTGTCTTTACATATTACATGTTGTTTCAAAAACCTGTGTTTATCATGTGTAAATCATGTGTTTATTTCATGATTTAATGGCAGAATAAGGTATGTGAACCATTTTGGAACAGATGCAAAAACAAGAGCCCAATGTTTTCTATGCGTTATTTATAGTATGCATGCACCTGCGTGCTATTGCATGCTCTTTATACACTGTCTACATGCAGTGTAAAACACAACTATAGGATTGACTTAGTTTTTGTGTACATTTTTTTTTACAAAGTTTTTAAAGTAAAATTTACTGTGTGCTCAAATTTTAAGTAAATCTTACTAGTTGATTTTTACAGTGTGTTCTCCTCACAGCATTTGTACAAAAGTCATACATATAGGTTTGATTTGAAGTCATCATAAGAATGACATTTTTTACACAAGAAAAACCAGCAACTTTTACATTGTACAGTGCCTCGCGTGTAATGTTCAGAATGAGTACATGAAGACAGACCCCAACAGCTTCTCACTACACCGATCCCATACACCCATAAACTATACAACATCTGTAAATCCTTAAATGATCCACTAACAAAAGTGATACAGACAGCAGGTCTCTTTCATCTGACCCATCCCTACAAAGAGAATGTAAGTCTCCATTCCTTTGTTAAAACAGAAATGCATGGGAAGACTCCATCAAAAGATTTGAATCAGCTTTAGTCTTACCTGGCAATAACGTTTAGATCCCAGACCCAGAGTTTGTTTTAAACTGCACTTCAGAAGTATGGATGTCTCTTTGTTGAAGGTCTGACCATCTTTGTAGTTTCCAAGGGAACGCTTTAGTTTGGTTCACTGTTTGTTTAACGTCTGGTGGTAGAGGTGATCGAGCAAGACCCAATTATGTTATCCATGGAGACAACAACACAACCTGGTATTAGCTGTACGTAATTATGTGTTTCGGTTTTTAACCGTGGCACGCTCAACGCTTCCGTGTTTTGGAAAAGTTAACCTATTCCAGGAAATGTGAGTTTGTGAGATTGATCTTGGCATCTGCAAACCACCTTGTGCGAACGTTTGCATGGGAAAGCTTTTGCAATCTGCAATTTACCCACTAACTGCATCTTACGAAAAACAGATGGATTAACGTTTTACCCGTTCTCTTCCTCAGTCTCCCGCCCATTGTTAAACTGTCAGGGTATGATGATGTCTCCTAGCTAATGGAAGGAAAACCTTAGATTTAAGATCACTGTATTCATTCCAATAGAACGTCACTTTGATTCCTTTCCAATCTACTACAACTTTAAATGGATAGTTCACCAAACATTTAAAATGATGTCATTATTTATTCACCCTCATGTCATTCAGATCCTGCATGTGACTCGTTCGTCTGTTGAACACAAAATAAGATATTTTGAGAAATGTCTCAGTGGTTTTGTGTCCATACAATGAATATCAATGGAGGCTAGTTGTTTGGTTTCCAGATTCTTCAAAATATCATCTTTTGTTTTCTGCAGAAGAAAGAAAGTTGTGAATTTGATTAGAATGTTATCAAAACGTTTACAGCATACTTGATGCCCTATCTGTCTGTCAACACTTTGGCCTATACAAGCCCCTATAATCCATTGGGGCTGCTGACCTGTGGCAATTCGTCCATCACCTTGCAGTGGATTGTGTGATGTAATCTCTGTTGAGAATACCGCTGCAAAACAAGTGGAATAGGTTTTGAATGTTTTGGCGTATCAGCAGGCAAGCATAATAAAATTGTTCTGATGTGTTTTACCGAAGATATGTGTTTAATTCCTTGTCAGTTATTGCTATGAAATAGCTGTTTCACATATGTAATGTCCCAGTACAAATGGAATCCGAAGTCTACAGTTTTAATAAATACAAAAAAATCCATATTTTTCCAATATCTCTCCCATTCGCTGTATAATGACAACTTTCCCAACATAAGCCAACACCAACATTGCATTATACATAATGTAAATGACACAGCATACCATGGTTTTACTGTACCTATTCATCCAGTGACATGGGGCAGTCCGACACTTGAGGTACATCCAAGAAGTCTCTCCTTTATTCAGACCTCTGTTGATTTTCACATATGGAGCAAGTGCCTTATTGCAATATAAACATGATTTCATATTAGTTGCATTGAAACTGGCCTCCAGCAGTGAGAACAGATACTGAAACCCTGTGGTGAGATCCAACCACGGTTTTTGCAGTGATCATCTTTATTTCTGCAGTAAAGTACGTTAACACGCATTCTTGTTTAATCCGATTTGCGCGGTGCTGTGTTCGCATTGGATCATCTCTTTGAGAACGCAATTGATGCTCACTATCAGCTGTGCTCTCATTCTTTCTCTGGACGTTTTACTTGGATCAAAGCAGACAGATGGTGATGGATTCACTGAGTGGAGTCTTAGGGTAAGGAATGTGAAGAAACCGACTTTAATATCATCTCAAGCAAACAGTTCAGTGCTGTAGAAGCTCAAGTGGCTGGTGAGGCAGCCCGAGGGTTAAGATAGTGATTACTTATGAATGTGTTTGTGTTTTTTAACTCTCAGTTTGAAGTCTAAATCACACGAGACTCTCTCACACACCTCCCACAGTTGATGTATCAGAGCTGTCAATAAGTTTTATGGGGCCCAGGCCAGAATTGTTAGGGTGGAGCCCCATTCTTCCGGTGACCCCCTCTCGTCTCAGACCCTAGGATAATGTCCTTAAAGGAATAGTTCACCTTCAAAATGATAATTCTGTCCTCATTTATTCACCCTCTTGTCATTTCGAATCTGTATGACTTTCTTTCTTCTGCAGAACACAAAAGAAGTTCGTTTTAAGAATGTTGTTAACAGAAAACAGTTGGTCCCCCTTGACTTTTGTTTTTTTTTGTCCATACAATAGAAGTTAATGGGGACCAACGGTTTTTGGTTACCGACATTTAAAAAAATATCTTCTTTTGTGTTTTGCAGAAGAAGGAAAAATACACAGGTTTAAGATTAGCTTTACATTTTTTTAGCTTAAAGATGTCTTTTTCCTCATTTAGACAAACATTTTTTTATAACATTTTGTTGACTGCCTCTTCCTTAGGTTGACGTAAAGTGATGGTTCACACAAAAATGAAAATAAATACATAATTTATTCACCCTCATGTCATTTCAAATCTGTTTGACTTTCTTTCTTCTGCAGAACACAAAACAAGATATTTTAAAGAACATTGGCCCCCATTTACTTCCATTGTGTGGATGCAAAACCGCTGAGACATTGTTCCACAGAATAAATAATCATATACAGATTTTGAATGACATGAGGGTGAAAAAGTGATGACAGAATTTTTATTTTAGGATGAACTATTCCTTTAAATAATGAATAAACCGGTGGTTTATGTATTCACTATAATGTATCTCCTTTGTGATTATTTCTCTGGATTTAGAGATACAGCCCTTTCCTTCATAAAAACCAAACAGTCAGTTCTATGGAGTGAGCGTCTAGGCATTCACTTCAGCTCCTGGTCTTCCCACCTGGCTTTTACAAGTAAGAGTCAATGCCCTGCCAACATCTGCTAAGTGGACGACCCCAGTAAATCCACTTTTATATTGCCTCTTTATCCGTCTATCCAGCATATGTGGACCATCACAATATTGTTATATCACCCTGCAGTAAGATATGTGTGAGGTAAATAAAGATTCAAGAGGTTTAATAACTTTTTGTGTGCTTGCAAAAGAGTTTGATAGGCAGTCTCTATTTTTTAAAGATTAAAATGTAAATGTGTCATTTATGCACCACTATCACCAATTGCAAATAATTTCCCAAATTGTAAAACATTTAAAAAAAATTCTCAACACCCTCTTTCCTTTCATTGGTCACCCAAAAGATATTCCCGCCCTGAACTCGTGCCATTGGTTGTTGTGTTGAGATGCTCAAGATGCTCAAGCAAAGACAATGTTTTGCCGCAGGGTTCACGACTGAAATTAAGCTGTGTTTTAACATTGAAAAATGTACCCGCTTCACCTTAATTCCCTTACGTACACACTTTATACCCCATGTTTGTATTGGGTTATAGAAATAACTGTTTAAATTAAAGGCCCAGTGTATGAAATTAAGCGGCATCTAGCGGTGATGTTGCGAATTGCAACCAACGGCTCACTCCACCCCTCCCTTTTGAAACACTATGGTGACTGACACAGAACTATGTCGTCACATTTCGTTTCTTTGCCGAAGGAGATAATGTATACTAAACGCTCTGTAGAGCAGTTTGTCAGTTTAGGGCTACTGTAGAAACAACATGGTGAATTCCATGTAAGGGGACCTGCGATGTATGTAGATAGAAATAGCTCATTCTAAGGTAATAAAAACATAATGCTTCATTATATAAGGTCTTCATACACCGCCGAAGACATAGTTATGTATATTATATTGCATTTCTGTCAATACATCCTCCAAAAGGGAAAAAGTACAACGTTCAACATGATTTTTGGCATGGTGGTTAGCTATTGTTTCTTTCTCTCCAGACACCAAACTTCAAACTTCTCAAATTCAAACTGAGAAAGCTCCTGGTGATAGGGCTGTTTACTTTCCTAAACTTTTTTATTTCTTGTTTGCTTTGGCGCAGCAACTGAATATCATCGGTTTCAGAGTCGGTCGAGTCTGTGAACCGAGGCAATCTTTTGTAAGAAGCTGGGCGATCTGATTTCATAACATGCTGCATCACCTGTTCTCTGGGGGCGAGTAAATCTCTCGTCACACTGTATCCCACTCCAACATCTGTGGGCAATTTATCATCCGCGCATTAAACCGAACATTTTTCAGATGCCTGGGCTGAATCTGCTCGAAGAACAGTAAGGCAGTAAATCCAGTTATATCATTTACATTAAAGTTTTAGCATGTCGTAGAGAGAAATGTAATTGTGTTTGACCCATTTCGCTTTATGGCTAATGTAGGCTTTGGCTCTATGGAGCAGATTTTATATGTGGATTTGCATAAAACAATAAGCTTGTAAATATGTAAAAAAATATATATAATAAGATATTCTTAATATAATAATAAGATAATATATATAAGATAAACATAGTGTCATGGTTCTGCCCCATCTTGTCTTGCTTTTCTTGACCTAGTGGCAGAACCATGACAGAACCTCTTGTTTCATGTGGAGAGTGGCGTTTTGACCCTGTTGGCCTTCCACTCTCCGGTGTTGCGTCTCTGTTCCCGCCCTTTCGTCTCCTCATTATTGCTCGTTATTAGTTCATGCCCCACACCTGTTCCCTCTTGATTTGTCCCCTTATTTAATGCCCCTGTGTCTTCTGTCTTGTGCTGGATCATTGTACTTTTGTGTGTGTGTTGCTTGTGGTGAGTTCATGTGTTGTCAGTGTAGTCTAGTCTTTTGTAGTTTATATGGTGAATGTTATTTTTTAGTCCTGTCTAGTTTAGTTAGTCTGTGTTCCTGTTTTTATCTTTGTTATTTTCCCACACGTGGGTCTTTGTTTTGTATTTATATTTTATTAAATGTCTTGTTAACCCGCTGTCTGCGTCTGGGTCCTCTGTACCTTTGTCCTTGTGTCTCACCCGTGAAACATGACACATAGCGAGCCAGATTAAAGCGAAGCCTCTGCCTTGTATGGCTTGTATTAGAATCACCTGGGACCAGTTTTTCTAAAGTAATCCAGTGGGATTTCGGATCACGGATTGGATCAAATCTTGGAAATGGGTTTTTCAAAAGCAAAAGATGGATTCTGAACTAAGATCAGAACATGTAATCCGATTTTACATTTGATCTGGATCAAACCTGCCGTTTGGGTTTTTCAAAACTTTGAACTCGTTTGGGATCTATTTGATCCAGATTACATTTTTTTGAAAAACTGGGCCCAGGGGTACTGGATGATTTAATTAGGGGTTTCTGGGAGTTTTTTGAAGGCATTACTTAAAATAATAAATGTAAGTGCATGTTTTGGGTTCAGGTTGCCTTGTTGTTTCCTCACATTTGGGCTTGAACGGGAACAGAGCTGGAACAGGAAATATGTGATTAGTGTTTTTTTTGTGAAATGTTATACACCGAACATGACCTTGGGCGGATAGCTAGTCCTTAATGACAGAATGTGTGACTTGAGTTTTTAGGTGTGAAATACACGCAATCGTAATTCAGCATTAACAGGTGCCAAAAAACTCTGGTCTGAATTCCACCAGTGTGTGAGATTTATTGACAGAAATTAAAATGGTCCTTTTAAAAGCTGTCAAGAAAAACATTTTCAGCATTGGTGAAATAATGTTTTTATCAGGCACAGAAAATGTTTCCAACAAAAGGTTTTAGTCTTATGGTAGAGAGAGCATGGCCTATGGGGACAGTTGTTGTTGACAGCATAGTTTTTTATGTATAAATATATTACCATTGCCTAAAGGAAAGAAACATTTGACAAGATTCCGATTACTCATGACTTATAGGCTAACAGAATTGTTTGCAAATAAAGAGAGAGACAGAAAGTCTTCAGTTAAAATCACTCAACACTTCAAAAACTGACCTGAAGTTCATTGCTTTCCAAACATATACACGAATAACAAGACTCTGCTGTACTGCTGATAGATAGCAACACTTTGTTGTAATAAACAGACACAGTCCAGAGTTCTATCAATATTTTTGTCTACATCTTGTTTTTTGTCATACAATTCTACCCTTGCAAAAAATGTACTACCATTTAAAGGGACAGTTCACCCAAAAATAAAAATTCCGTCAACATTTACTTGCCGTCAAGTTGTTCCAAACCTGTATAAATATATTTGTTTGGTTGAACACAAAGATATTTGGAAGAATGTTAGTAACTGACAGTCTGGGACATTCTTGACAACCATAGGAAAAATGACAATGGTAGTCAAAAGTGCCCCAGAACGGTACATTCTTCATAATATCTCATTTTGTGTTCAACATGGTATTTTAGTTAAAGCACAGAAGCGAAGCTATAAGTAAGGGGTATTATTGCTCAAATACACACTATAAGGTTTTCTGGATAACGAAAAATTTGAATACCTGGAGAGACAAGCAAAAGCATGTTTGTTCTCCTTGCATCTTATTGGTAGGCAGAGCAAATTAAATATTAAGGAGCTGTTTTTATTCCCTTTTCTAATGGTTGGACCTGAGCTTGATGCAGTTGTGCTTGATGTCACACGTGTTGATGGTTTATTATATGGGTCATCTGTGTGTCTGTGACCTCACAGCCTGGGCAACCGTGTGCAGTGTCACTGCCAAATGTGCTCACAAACATGGAATAGCCCGTGCATTCACTGCTTAGACTGATGTCATCAGAATGCGTGTATATTTCAGATTTAGGCCTGTTTTGAATGTCTGTGCTTTCTGAGTGAAGAGTTCACCCACAAAAAAATTGAGACCCTCATGTTGTTTCAAACCTGTATAAATTTCTTTGTTCTGATGAACACAGAGAAAGATATTTGGAAGAATGTTTCTAATCAAACAGTTCTGGGACACTACCGTAGTAGGTAAGAAAACTACTCTGGTAGTTAATGGTGACCCGTTTGGTGTTTCCCACATTCTTCAAATGATCTTCTTTTGTGTTCAACAGAACAAAGATATTTATACAGGTTTGAAACAACTTGAGGGTGAGTGTTTCATTCAGAGGAGATCATACGCCCTGTTTTCTTTGAAGTCGTCCACAGTCTTCTATCATCCAAAGTGGGTGTAGGTGTTAAAAACTAACACTAACTTGTAAAACTCATTTTAAAAAAATTTTGGGAAAGTTTTTAAAAAGTTCAATGTGCCCTTCAAAGGCATCATTTAGTCTCATTTGGACCTGTAAACCTCATTGAAGAGCCCACGTTTCATCCACCAGCCCGCACCTCTGAAACATTGATTACAATATATTGCCTCTTCACCTTGTGTTTATTGTGCTTGGATTTGTTTGACCCCTGAGTGTTGAAAGAGATACTTTCACAGCCGAATGACTCGAATCACAAGGTCGTATTTACATTATGACGTTGTATCCAGTGGTGGTGAACACAGTGTGGATATAGCATGTGAGACTTGATTACTCTGGCATTTAACACCATCGCTGGGTTTACGTGCGTGTGTTTGTGTGGCCTGGTGATTGAGCGCGTGTTTAACTGTGATGTGTGTGTATTTGCCTTGGCCTTTTGCCTGACCATTGTGTTAAACCCAGCAGCTGTCCAACCCGCTCACCTCCTTTCTTACATGTTTGCTCTTTCAAGCACCATTGCCCAAACTGCTGAATCAATAAAAACAATTTTTGCCTCATTACATTTTATGTGTTTTGTCTTTCGTGTTCCGCCTCTCGTGTGTCTTCTATCAACGTGTCTGGAAGTAATCTGTGCTGCTCGTGTTTGGAGGTTTGGTACCCTTTTCAGAACAAGACACATCCTCCACTAGGCCTATATGAGTTTACCTCAAAATGTCTGTCAGATTCTGTCATTTATTCACCGTCATCATGTATTCCTTTTATAAAAAAGGTAAGTTTAGATTTCTCATCATCACATTTACATTTACATTTACGCATTTGGCAGATGCTTTTATCCAAAGCGACTTACATTGCATTATCCTATACATTTTGTTTCAAAGTATGTGCAATCCCCTGGGATCGAACCCACGGCCCTTGGCGTTGTTAGCGCCATGCTGTTACCACTGAGCCACAGGAAAGCATCAAACTAGAGATGTCTGACGTCTCATACTCTGGGAAGTTTTTCCTTTATTTCTCTAACATGGATTTACTGAGGTAATGCTACTTTGTACAAATGTGTCCCTTGTGATTCCTGTGACCCTTTGCTGTCATTTTAGTTTCTATTTAATTTGATGCATTAAAGACATTAGGCGCATTTTAACTTGCAACCACAAAGCCCCTGTGACTGCAGCTTATTACATCACGATCAGAATATTTTCTGCTTTTTCTGTCACAACACGGCCCATTATTCTCTGTCTGAACCCTCTTCTCATGCATGACATTTGCTCTATGTTAAGACAAAATGGAATTTGAAAGTCTGGCATTTAATTCAGCCTCCTGTCTCGGCTCAGACTAGCAGCATTGTGGGTGATAAGTGTTACACCAAGGTCCATTTCAAGACAATGTTGCATTATGGGAACAATCAAGCTATGATTCCCAGATGCTGAAATTTCAGAGCTAACATGAAACAAATGCACCAGGCCTACATTTGGAAAGAGAAATGATGCAGATCACAGCTAAATAACATTCTTGGGTGAATCATACCTCTTGTCAGGGTAATAGTAAAGATCCTTTTTTAATATTCTGACATTATTACCCTTGGGTTCTGACGGTGTACAAATTACAAATACAAGTATTTTGAATGATTTCAAACAGATGTTTTGAGGGCTTTCTGTGAAGTACGGTATTCCAGTATTCCAGTGCTTCTCATAGTGAAATATTGTAAAATTGTGAGATTTTCGTCTGTTTGCCCTCAAAGCAAGCAGTGAAAAGGCCATCTTTGCAAAGTAAAAATGGGCCGCTCTGGATCCATTCTATTGATAATTAATAAATTTGTTGGTTCAACTTAAAAAAATAAGTTACTTGGTTGCCTTACTTCAATTTAAAAATATTCAAAATCATTGATTTAACTAATATTTTTAAGTTTAATTAACTTAAAATTTTAAGGCAACCATTTTAAGTTGGACCAATTGTGACACTCCCGTCGGTCCCTAGTCCTTTTTATCCCATTTCCCCCCCAAGGATGTTCTTTTGCCACGCTCCCTTACCTGTCCCTTTTTGTTTTTGCATGCACATGTGAGTCATCAAATACTTATGACTTTCACCTGTCCCTCATTCATTGACATTCACACCTGCACCCCATCATCCTGGTTATCTGGACATTATTTATACCCTGCCTGTTTTAGTGGTCTTGGTCCAGTATTAATGTAATGTTACTTAGGTTAATGGCTTACTCGTGTGGAGTTACCCTGTGTGGTCCGTGGATGTTTCTGTTCGTTGGATTACCCTGTTTGGGCCCTTGGATTTTGACCTGTTTTGGACTTTGTTTTTGTGGATTTTTACACCTTTTGTTATTAAACCTTTTGCACTTTCCTCTTGTTCCTTGTGGATTTGTGCGTCATCCATGAAAACGCTACACCAACAAAAAACAACAAATCAATTAAAAAAAAATAGACAGATGGGAGCACTTTCAACATCTATTTGGAAGGAATATGTTTGAACTGGACTGCCACATTTGCACAATAAAACATGCAATTTTATTGTAATAATTTCTAAATGTAACACATGTGGTGTATGTGTGTTTATTTAAATGCCGCTCTCGTAGAGCCCTTACATGTATGCAAAGATTCATATCAATTTTAATAAGGCCTTATAATTCTCACTTAGCCCTAAAAAGGATAGCTCGCCCCAAAATCTAAATTCTGTCAACATTTATTCACCCTCATGTCATTCCAAACCTGTAAATGACTCTTTATTCTGTGCAACTCCTAAAAAATATTTTGAAATTTCTCAGTGGTTTTGTGTCCATACAATGGAAATCAATGGGGGACAATGTTGTTTGGTGACCAACATTTTTCAAAATATCATCTTTTGTGTTCTTCAGAACAAAGTCATACAGGTTTAAATGATTGTGCAAAAGTGTACAATTGAGATCGTACAAATTTATACGAATTAGCCACTTCTTAAAAAAGTTAAAGGGATAGTTCACCCAAAAATGAAAATTCTGTCATCATTTACTCACCAGCATTTATTTTCCCTACTATGGCTCGGTATGCTCGGTTACTGACATTCTTCAAAATATTGTGTGTTTTCAGCAGAACAAATACATTTATACAGGTTTGGTACAATCTGAGGGTGAGTAATTGATGACAGAATTTTCATTTTTGGGTGAACTATCACTTTAAGATTTTGCCTTGAGATTGTGTTGAAAAACCTGTCCTGGTTGAAGCACTTTACCAAAGTGCAACAACAAAACACAGCCTCACATTTTTCCTCATGAGTGGGACCTTTCAATTCTTCAGACTCCACATCTTACATCCTTCTTAAACGTGCATTGTGTTTTCTTTACCAACAGCTTCCTACAGTGCCCTTTCACTCGATGTGTGCCTGTGTAAGAACCACAAGGGTCACTGCTCATTCTTCCAGTCATACCCCTCACATCCTGTTAGACAAATGCATGTACCACACACCAGGATGCGTGTAAAGGAATCAGTCAATGAGTTCTTTGTTGCAAACCCTGAACGAGTCACACCCCACCAACTCTTTATTTTTTGGAGCAAAGATTTTTTTAATTATAGCAGCAGTCTGTTACAAACATCACGCATATTCTTGTTTTTGATGGCTTTCCAGATACAAATCAGAATCGCTGTCTTAAGCAAGTTCTCAGTATTATAATTCGTAAAATATGATATGAGGTGGAGCCAGACGTTTTCGATTGCCAAATCAATGCAATGCTCCTTTGCTCCGTGCCTTGCGTAAGTGGGGGGGTTCTGGGGATTTCTTGCTGTGATTTTGTCATAATCACTTTCAATCCTCTTGTGGTCAGCCTTTGCTTTTGTTTTGTAAGCCTTAAAGGGACAGTTTACTCATTTTTTTTCATATACTTACCCTCTTGTCATTCCAAACCTGTATTATTTTTGTATGTGGAACACAAAGAAGATATTTTGAGAAATGTCTCAGTGGTTTTGTGTTCATACAATGGAAGTCAATGGGGGCCAATGTTGTTTGATTTCACAACATACTTCAAAATATCTTCTTTTGCGTTCTGCAGAATAAAGATAGTCATACAAGTTCGGAACGACATGAAGGTCAAGATTCCTTTAAATCCACCCTGAAAGCATTAAACCAAAAACTTGTAGAAAAATGTCAGTAAGCTCCAATAAAGACAAGAAAATCTGTAGTGAGGTCACAGTCACTGCTGGGCAGGAATTTAAATCCACTTTCTGAGAAAAATCATTAAAATCGCAGAGATCATGTATAGAATTCTGCAACATGTCAATCATGTCCTTGATTCTCGTACCCTTGAGCCTACAATGGCTTTAAAAACAATGAATAGATGACTAGAGGTCCCAGTGATTTAGATTAGGGTGTGTATTGGAAAGGGTGAGCAGACTTCTTGACACACAATGCAACTTGTAGAGAAGCCAAGAGGACCTTTAGGGTGTCCGAGACCCCGGAGCTGCACAACCCTGACCTGCTACGGCTCATTTGTCCATGTTTAGATCAGTGTATAGTTTAGATAAGTGTCTTGTGGGTTAATCCTGCGTCACATTAATGCCGAACCTCCACCCAGTTCTTCTTATAATACTTTACAGCACCTCTCCTGAGTGCATGCAAGCGCTACACACCCATGTGTCAGTCAATCATCACCACACCCAGACCTCCCAAATACAAAAAATGACTTCATGAAAACATTCAAGTTGCGTTTCTCCTTTCCTGTTCAGACAGAATGAAGTTGACCTCAGACCTGGATGAGAAAAACGTGCCATGGTGCTCAACGTGTGTAAAATAACATCTTACATATATTACTGTTAATCCTCATATTGAATAAAATGTAGGCCAGATGAAAATATGTATTGAGTGAGATGTTCTGAAGAGATGTGAATAGTGCTTGCCCGTGATAAATTGCCCCTACAATGTAGTTACAAAGACATTCATTGATTAGTGGTAGCTAAATGACATGTTTCTTCATTGTTTATGGTTGCACACTGTATTGTGTACCTGCTATCGTTCCACTCTTTAGGCGCTTTCCGACCGGAAAAGAGAGCTGTCGTTCATGAACTATGGCCGTTTCTCAATATGCGTTCTTCAGCGGTCTTGTGTCCTTGTGTTCTCGCTCTACGTCATCAATAACCGTGAAAGTCAATTTCAATACTCAAGAACACAAGGGGTGTTTCTCAAATGCAAGGACGCATGCTGGGCAGGTTGCAAATCTCGGCTGCCATGTCATCAAGTGCCGCCGAAGGACATCTCAAACAGTTGGATGGAAGCTTTCGCTTTGTGTCCTTCGTTCAGGCTGTTTTGCAGGATACAACAACTCTATCCTTCGCTGCCTGAAATCACCCACAATCCTTTGCACACGTTCCCAAAGAAACATTGCGAGAATCTAGTCAGCACTTTCTTCACATCATTTTTATGTAATAAAAGACAAAAAATGCAGAAAATGAGTAATTCAATATGTGTGTAGATTTATAATATGGTACATGACATTATTAAAATGAAAAGTTGTATCTGTTAATATTATTGAATGGACCTGAGCTAAAAATGAACTGTTGCGTTGTTATGCACAGCATTATTATGCACGACTGAAAATAAAATGAACAATAGGAGATGCTCTCTCTATGATTTTATTTATTTTTCTGTGGTCACACATGACTTCTCTCTTTAAAGTAACCGCGGAGGCAGAAGCAGTAATGACGCTGCCATGTGCTCTTACTAGACCGTCTCATTCTAGCGTTTAATGTCGAAGAGTACTCTAAACATCTACCTTTAGAAGGACTGCTCTATAGGCAAGAGGCAGCCTCACTATGTGTCCTTGCGTTTGAGAAACACCCAAGAACAGAGAACGCATGAAAGTACCCGGTTGGGTTCTCGATATAAATGTTGCATCGAATACAGCCTTGTACGCGTACGGAACCCGCTTGAAGTCCCAGAAGTCACTATGGCGCGTCCATCCAAGTTCGTTCTTCCGAGGCTGCCTCGCAAGATCGGTCTCCACGAGAACACGATTCCGTTCTTTGCGTTCTTGGAATTGAGAAACGGCCAAAGTGTTCCTCCAAAAAAGTTCTCCCGAAGTAAAATTCCGTCCGGTTCCTACGGTGCGAAAACAACAAAAATTGGGTATTTCTGGCAAGTCCTTTCGGAACTATGAAATCGTTCCTGCAGTGCAAAAGCCCCCATTGTGAAACCTTATATCTCCATATTTTGTGATTTTTATTTTATTGCCATTAATCATTATTATTAGTCACTCTTTATGTTTGTCACTGGGTTTTGCAAATATCTAACCAATAAAAAGTATTAAACGTTCTTGTCAACTTTGACAACACAGTGTTTAATCAGTTAAAAGTGTTTTTTCCATTTCCTGAAAACAGAGAATTTGAACCAGAGAGAAACCAGGATTAATTGCAAATCTAAATGTTTATATTGTTCATACTGTATAGCTCTATACCAATAAAGAGAACATTGTGACACAGCAGTTGAGGTCATTTTATTCTCTTGCGCAAAATGTGAAGTTTTACACATAATTGTAACATACAGAAGAGACGTAACTCATCCAGGAGTAATTGTGTATGTTGAGTGAATATAATCTTACACAATGATACGAATAATGTAAAACCTATTCTTGGAACTGTATTTACAGTGAAACAAACAACTGAAATGAAAGACATTTACATAAAACTTAAAATTCTATTTTTGATTTGTGCATGTCAAACACTCCAATGTGTAATTGTGGTATCACTTTAGATTAGTGCCCAATCCTCACTATCAACTAGTTGTTTATTAGTATGCTTATTGGCTGTTTATTATTACGTATAAAGCACATATAATGCCTTATTCTGCATGACCTTATTCTACATCCTTATGACACCTAATCCTAACAACTAAGCAATAAGAAGAAGTTTACTGTTGTAGTTAATAGTTAGTTAGTAAGGAGTATAGGACCCTAATCTAAATTGAGACCGTTACTGTAGTTAAAGCGGCTATATGTACAGATTTTCATAAATTAATTGCTTTTTATTAAAAACAAGACCTTTCCTGATTTCCTAGGTTGTTTATGAAAGCCTGTAGTCTGATTTTTTAAGGGATAGTTCATCCAAAAATGAAAAATTTGTCATCATTTACTCACCCTCAGGTTGTTTCCAACCAGTATAAATTTCTTAGTTCCAATGAACACAGAGAAAGATATTCGGAAGAATGTTAGCAATTTTCAGTTCTGGGACATCATCCACTACCATAGTAGGAAAAAATATTGTATTTTTTTGTTCTGTTGAACACATAATGATATATTTTGAAGAATTTAGGAAAACAAAGAGTTCTCGGGCACCTTTGACTACCATTTAATTTTTCCTACTATGGTAGTCAATGATGTCCAGGAACTGAAAATTACTAACATTCTTCCAAATATCTTTCTCAGTTTTCATCGGAACAAAGTAATTTATACAGGTATGAAATTACATAAGGGTGAGACAGAATTTGGGTGAACTATCCCTTTAAGGACTCACATTTTTGCCTGGAAAATCCAAGGGATGTCTATGCGTGATCCCGAGAGAATTGCCTTAATTTTGAAAGATCTCATCTTTCAACGTGATGTGGGTGAATCACGTTCAATCACTGTTTTGGCTGAATCAAGCTTGTGTCACTATGAAGTGTTTGGATGCTGGCTGCAATTCACTTAACTCCAATCGGTGTCACTAATAAGAGTTTCTTTCTACATATAGCTCCTGTAAGTGATATTATTACACAACCAGAAGAAAAAAGAGAAAACATTCTTCCATAAATTGTGTAAAATTATTACATATTCTTGTTTGTTTCTTTAGAACGTTATTTACCTGTACCTATAGACAAGTGGTATATAATTTGGGGTCCTGATCATGAACAACATAAATCTGAGACATCCCATTTTCTCAACTTTTAGTCCTCAAACATTTCAGTTCAGAAAATAATACATATTCCCAAATAATGAGCACTCATTTTAGAGAACTCACTATGTACCCTCTCAGCTCAGTCACCATACCACCACCTTGGAACAGGGATTAAAACAGTGTCTGATTTTAGACCCAAAACATCACTGTCCCACAAACTGAATATTGTAGGTAAGCTGATGACCATTGTCCCAGGCATACAGCACCTTCTCTTTAGGATTGTAGTCCACTTGGGTCACGAAGGCGTACTCTTTGTTGAACGGCAGATGTGGAGCGGCCTCTGTGTTCGTGTGTGTGTCATAAGCATACGAAACCTCACCCTCCTTCTGATTGTAGACGTCGACGGCATACAGCACGCCGCACACAATGAAGCAGTTTCCGTACGAGTTACGCTTCAGTCCGGTCCTCCATGTGGTTTCCTTCTTCATGGAGAGGTCGCCTGGGTCCAGCTTGCTGAGGACGATGACCTCGTTCTGCGAGTAGTCGTAATCAAGCGCCGGGTAGATCACCCAGAGTCCGCTTTCGTCCACGGCAAAATCGATGTCCGAATGGCCTCTCCATTTCCAGGGCGTGGTGTCCTCGTAGACCGCGTCGTGAAGCAGAGTCCAAGCCGCTACATAGCGCATTCGCAAATCGTATTTGATGATGTTTTTGGTGAAGGCTCTGTTATAGTATAAGGCTCCGTTGTAGACCACATGGCCCGTTCCTATCCAGTTGTAGGGAAGCTTGTAGAGGTTACTCCAGCGACCTGCGATTGATGATATGGAACAATAAAGATCAAAAGATGGAGATATGACCTATTTCTACAGTTGCTTGTCCCTACCTTGTTTAAAGTTTTCCAGATTTCTAAACTCCACAAGGTTATTTCCATAGTAGTAGTTTGTCACATAGATCTTGTTGTCCTTCGCCATTGGATCTTTCATCCAGGCTCCTTCATTTCGTCCGTAGCTGTGATGCTTATCTGGCATCTCCAACGATGCTATGGTGCCTTCACAATCTAGAGATTTACCTTTTTAAAGAACAAAAGGGTACTTAATGACATATCTTTATTTTAAAGAAGTAAAGAACAATTAAACCAGCTTTGTCTCTCTCAAGTCTCTCAACTTGGCCAAACTTGGTTGGGAGACCAAGTGGATGACCGGCCATACCAGCTAGAAACCAACTGGAACGGCTTAAAGGGATAGTTCACCTAAAAATAAAAATTCTGTCATCAATTATTCACCTACTTGTTTTGCAAAACCTGTATATGACTCTTTCTTTTGAGATATTTTGAGAATTTATTTTGTGTCCATGGAAGTCGTGGGGCCAATGTTGTTTGGTTACCAACAATCTTTAAAATATCTTCTTTTGTGTTCTGCTGAAGAAAAAAATTCATACAGGTTTGGAATAACATAGGGGTGAGTAAATGATGGCAGCATTTTCCTTTTTGGTTGAACTAGAAAAGTAGAAAGTTGTAAGAAACTGTACCTGCTTTATGTAAGTTGACTTTTCCTCCATTGGATTTTGTGGCGTTCAGTTCGACAGTCTCCGTGTCTACCATCTTCTCTGGTGCTGGTGTGGACATGGTTGAGTCCATGATGAGAGCTTCATGACTGATGGTTGCTAGTGTGGTGCTTGTGGTTGTCATAGTAACGAGCGTACTGGTGGTGGTTGTTGTTGGAGGTACTGTCGAATTTATTTCAGGATCTTCCAGCTCAGAACTCCTCTTGTCCTCAGGTTGGTGGACAGCATGAGCTTTGGCTGGGTTTTCTGAAAAATCAGAGAAGGGAGAGAGAATCGCAAAGCCTTGTTCTGTTCAATCATTCTGATTCCTCCGCCTCACATCAAAGGAATTATTAATGAGATGTTACACTTGAGGAAACTTCCTGCATTGTAACCCAGTCTCTGCCTACAATGTTTGGATTCAACATTCCTAAACTGAGCCCATTTCATCTCAGGCCATGTACAACAGATCCCCGTAAAACAATATGAGAGGAGAGACCCTAATCTGAGCTTTCTCTTCCTGCACTGTAGGACTGTCTGGAACATTAAACAAGAGAGGGGGGCAGACATAAGTGTATCAGATATTAAAACAAACTCTCTGTCATACAAGGACACGGAGCCATTAGTGTAACAGTTTTGGACACAATATTTTTAATCACAGCATGCAATCATTTTACATTTTGATTATGGACAAAAAGGAGAATTTAGCTGAAATTGCACATGTGAGTTTGGGGACAGAATTGTCAGCTATTCTGTGTAAAGGTTTTCTTCTTATGTGTCCCAAGTACATATATAATTATTTTGACTTAACTTTCTGTATGCATGTGTTAGTAGTATACTGTATGTCTGTATTAAATCTATACAATTTGATTTAATTTTTATTTGTTTATATTTTTTAAGTCTCCTAAGGCAAGTTGAATTACGATTATTACAATTATATTGTATTATAATTACAATTATGTAATTGTGCCAACTGTTTTGTTTTTGTAAGTTGTGATGTATACAGGTGAGAAGTAAATTGGGTGAAATTACTTCATCCAAAATACATTACACACCCAAGCTCATGTCACAAGGCTTTCTTCCACAAACTGAAATATTCCTGGACTAACTTTTTATAATTAAAAAGTATTAATTACATTTGAATAAATAAAATATTATGAATTAAAATGTATCATTTAAAAAATGAATGAGGGATGGGTCTGTCAAGATACAAAAAAAATATATATATTTTTTTATATTATTACTGTGGTCCATAAAACTCTGAAACAATACCAAAAATGTATTTAATTATTAATTAAAAATCATGACATCCATCATTGTTCTCCTAAATCAAAAGGAAATTATTTTGATCACCCTGCCTGTAAAAAACAGCTAAAGGAGTCATTTGATCTGATTATGATTTATTGTTTTCTACATAAAATCCTCCAACATAATGTAAGGAACATTATATGAAAATATAATCTTCATCTTTTAAGGGATAGTTCACCCGAAAATGAACTGACTCCCATAGTATTTATTTTCCTTACTATGGTAGTTAATAGGAGATGAGATCTGTTTGGTTACTGACATTCTTCCTTTGTGTTTAGCAGAACAAAGACAACCCGAGGGTGAGTAAATGATGACAAAATTTTCACTTTTGGTTGAACTATCCCTTTAATATTAAGTAAGGAAGGCCATGTCAAAAACTGTGTAACATTAAATTAAATTTAATGCTTGAAATTGAGAAATTAACAATTTTTCCAAGTTCAACTCATTGATTTGATTATTGAATTACAATAACAGCCCAATAGAGGTGCCCAATAGAATGTCCACACGGTGCTATTTTACAGACTTTTAATATGATGCAAAGTGGTAAGGCTGTGATCCTGAAAGCTTTGAAAGTTGATGCCCCATTCACTTTATATAAAGAAGTGCACCAGAACATCTTTTTTGGTTCTATGAAAGAAAGTCAGACGGGTTTGGAAGAACACGAGGGTGAATAAAACAGAACAGATTTTAAAAGTTTGGGCGAACTGAAAAGAGAACAACTTTTCCAAACAAGGCTTTTCCAGAAGAGGTGTTAAAACATGCCCTAAAACTCATACAAATCCATATTTATAGTCTACAAAAATTCTCTCACTACCCCACCTACAGAACTCAGGTCCAGATTCATAAAAAGTGAT
This sequence comes from Triplophysa rosa, assembly GCF_024868665.1. Taxonomy (NCBI): domain Eukaryota; kingdom Metazoa; phylum Chordata; class Actinopteri; order Cypriniformes; family Nemacheilidae; genus Triplophysa; species Triplophysa rosa. Next base: position 9,160,731 of record NC_079906.1, on the reverse strand, counting down.
TCTGTGTTTCCAACCATGAGCTATTCTGGTGTTCCAAAGTATTTTAACAAGGAGTCAGATATACGAGTGAGGGCATTATGGAAGACTTTTATAGAGGATATGTTGGAGATCCAGTCTTGCTTATGAGGTGTCTTTAGGAGATTAGGGGCTTGTGAAATATAAACAATAAATGGTCTTTAAGCTTTCTGCTCCCATACCTCCAGTAACTTTTAACTGTTGTTGACTTGTTGAGGATTTTAACCGGGTGACTTCACAGTGTAATACAGAATACAGCAGAGGTGCAGGAAAGTGTTTTAGAACCATAGGTCATAAAAAGTACAGGTGCAAACAATGTGCTTATATCTCAAATTCCTTAAAATCATTAGGCCTACATTAAAAACATAGTCTATGCAAATAGTAAAATTTTCTGTATAAAATGCGAGTTGAATCTGAGGTGTTAATACAAAATACCTTAAAGAACCTTTAAAAACTTAAAACCGCCTATCTAGTCTGTACATATAGACCTTTTACCTTCAACTTTATGAAGTGGTTTCAAAAACATGAATTGATCAACAGCGTGTACTGAATGACATATCTCTACAGTTTATACCTCTCTCTCCTCTCCCAGCTGAATATGTCTCGGTGTCGTCTCCCTTAGAAGCTTTGTAGTATGTGATCCCCCTTATGACACCAGTCTGGTGGCCCAGGGTCTTGGTTTTGGTGGTGGGGTTTGGTTTTGCAGGTTTGGCTGGTTTGGCGGGGGTTTCTTTCTTGGGCTTCACTGGTTTGTCTTTAGGCTGTTTGGATGGAGGTTTGACCACTGGGGTCTTCTTGTTGGCCGGTTTTACAACCTCCTTAGACTTTTTATTTTCTGTGCCCTGAAATCAATTGAAAATACGGTAATTTTATGTTTGTGTAAATGGGGTCGTGCAAATGATGTTGTGTCATACCTGTGCTTTATTATCTGTAGCTGCGTCTTTCTGCAGTAGCTGTAGACTCAGACTGGAGATCTCCTTCTTGATGCTGACCATTATGTCAGAGTAGTTCTCGTATCGCTTCAGCTGATTGGACAGATTCAAAACGCTATCCCTTACAAAATCATTTTCCCGTGTATGGTTTGTCTTTATGGTCTGAAAGAAACATAGTTGCATTAGGATCAATAGCTTGAAGCTTGATAGATGTTTTAGATTTGATATACAACTGGTTACCTCTTCTAATGTGTTCATCTGAGCCACCACCTTGTTCATGTAAGCGTGGACCTTCATCAGATCCATACTGTACAACGTTCCTTCCAGCAGATCCACCATTGAATGGAGCTAGACACAAACACGTTAAAATGAAGGACATTTGTCTGAACTAACAGTTGTAACAGATTTCCAGCTTCAAGCCCTAAAAATGTCTTCACTTGCAACACACACAGGTGTCCATTACTGTTAAATGATCTGTAAAAACATTTTTGACTATTTAGGGTGTGATGATCCAAGCAAACTTTTGACCCTTTTGACACTCTTTTAAATTAATAAGAAACTCTTTGAATGATTATATTGTTCTTTTTAACTGTATATGAGTAGTTGCATAATAAAACAGTAAATATGTCCTATGGTTGGACAGCAAAAATGTAATAAAAAAACAATGATGATAAATCTCCCTTATGCTATTTTATATTATACATATTAATAATATAAAATAATATATTGTTAACAGTCTGTTTTCAATTTTTTTGCTATTTCACACCATAGGACACATGCACGGTATGTTTGTCAACTACCCATATATGGTTAATATGTACATTTCCATTTCATAATTAATGCATAATATTGATATATATAAGTATATCTGCATGGCTGTTTGATGTAACTTGGTTTAAGTGCCAGATAATACTTCATTTTTGCTATGGGCTACTTAGTTTCGGCAAATAAATTTTAACTCTTGTGAACACAGATCGTCTTTATTAAGTTGGTGTGTGTGTAAATAAAGAAATGTTAAACGTTCAAAAAAGTTCAGCTTTGTTTTAGGATCTGTCACATGCTATTGATTACCGCTGAAGATGATTTTGACTCGATTTGTTAAACAAACAAAAAATGCCAGAGGTTATGAAAGTCTATGAGGAAATGTACAAAGATTACGCAGCAGACTTCAATTGTGGATTTCTGACTATTACATTTTTTGTTTGTATTTTATTTTACTGAGGGACAGGTCAAATTATTTTCAGTGGAAATCAATATCAATTGAAGCTAATTTCATTTCTCCACTAATCTAGCTCACTTAGTCATGGGTTCGATCCCTGGAAACACACATACTTTTTTTTGTTTATTTGTTTGTTTACCTTGAGAAGTTCAGGAGCTTGTTTCCTCAGTTTCTCTGTTCTCCATTCATTCTCACATGGGTTTAGTGAGGAGGGAGGAGCCGTGCAGGAGCATTTACAGTCCGAGCCTGAGCTCACCGTCTCCACGGTGTAAAAGTCATCCACTCGTAAGCTTCCGTCACGGAGCCGGCTGCACGCTTCAATGCTCAGCGGTCTCATCACGCACTTACAGCGGCAGTCTGAGCCTTCAGATGTCATTCTCACTGGCTCAATATCACCAAAAATCTGTGAATGAGAAAAAATGAAAATGTAAAGCAAATGGCTGCAGAAATATACGCTACATTAACATAAGTATGTGGACACCCAGGATTCTCTAGGCCACTTAATTTCCGACAAATCTTTTTTACGTTTTTTTTCCTGCCTTTATTTTTAATAAGACAGAATGGATTTGACAGGAAGGTACAGGGTGGAGAGAGAGAGAGGGGCAGAATTTGGCACAGGACCTCGAGCTGGGATTCAAACTCTGGAGGCACAGTGCCATATGTTGGAACGCTTCCGGTTGTTTTCTGATGAATGGTCTTCACAAAGCCCAGCTCTGAACCCAATTAACACCTTTGGGATGAATTCAAATGGCGGCAGTGAGCCAGACCCCATCACCCAACATGAGTTCCTGACCTCCCTGATGCTCTTGTGTCTGAATGGCAGCACATGCCTGCAGTCATGTTCCAACATTTAGTGGAAAACCTTTCCAGAATGAAAACTGTTACAGCAGCAAAGAGCGAACCAACTCCCTTCTGATGCCAATGATTTAGAAATTAAATGATTAAACACACATAGGTGGTGTTTTGGCACAAATCATGAAACATAACTCCTTTCTATTAATAATGCTAATAGTTATAAGTTTATTTGATCATTTATTATCATTATTTTACATTTAAACAGAAAATACAATAGAAAAGGAGAAATTAATGTATTACTCCAGAATACCGAAATGCCAAGGTAACAAATTTAGGGGTGTCATGGTATGAGATTTTTACATTATAGCGGGCCCAACACCGATGTAACAATATTATTACAATATCGTTTTTTAAAATTAAGAAATAATAATTTACTCTGCAGGACTCCGGCCCCCAGGACCGACTTTGGACACCCTTGGTATATAGTGACACCCCTAATACCAATAATACAGTCAGGCTAAACAAAAATCCCACCAAGTGCCAGGTGAATACCATGATGCAATTTAGAAGAAAACAAGACATTTAACCTATTCACGTCCATCTTAAATCATTAGTTTAAAGCCTTTCTACACCAAACCGAATTTACCCTGCTAATTTACCCTGAACCGCTCAACAGATATGGCCTCTTGTTTGAACCCTGATGTTCTGGAAGTGATCAGCCGTTACACTCCGGCCCCTGAGGACGTCACTGCAGTAAAACCTTACCAGTCCCTATAACATTTGCCCACTATTTGAACTCGCCACAACTCTTTCCCGGTGGATTGTGTGCCGTTGTACAACCCGTTTAAAGGCTTATCAGTAATTCCATGCGACACAAAACACTCAAGACAAAATCTATCCATAAAGCCAGATTTTATGAATCAAGACTCCCCAAACTTAGAAGAAGATACAGTAAACTATTCCTTCTCCCTTTCTTCACATGCACGCATCTGTTGTCAGTTAAAGCTAGCCTGACCGGTAAAACGACTTTTACCATGGCACTGACTTTGAAGATGGCCTGGGGCTTGAAATTCTCATAAATTCTGCACAGGGATGGGACCAGGGTGGATTTGCACCTTCTCCTATAAACAACTTACTTCTCAACCACATCCTCTTCCAGTACCTCACAGTTTGACAGAGTATCGCTCATTTTCACAACAACGGCCTTCCATTGTCTCTGCTTTCAATGAGTTACACATGAATATCATTTCCAGAGGTACTTGTGCAATAAAGCAATAATTGAAGTAATATTAAGCTTCATAAAAGCCAGGTGTTGTTGAATATAGAAGCTGACCATATATGGTGCTACGATCTGTTTGATGCCGGCCATATGTACTTCAAAAGCTGCAGAACTGACATTAACAGAGAATATAAATCGAGCTCTGTGAACGGTAGCGGTAACATTTTAAGGAATATGTGGAGCCACAGGGCCGAAACGCACAAAACAAACAAATGTGGAATGACGACATATGGTTAAGAAAATGTAATGATGCACAGATGTGCAGGTTTATCAGACTGACCAAAATCTTGGAAATGTAAAGTACTCAAGACCTGTCCCGAACAATTAGATCCCCCCGAGCTAAAGGAGGCTGCCTAGGGGGTAGCCATTTGTAATGCCCGATCAAAAACTATTAAGGATTGCTGTGATTATGGGTAGGTACTTCAGACTTGTGTAAAGTATAGGCGGCCTGGCTGATTTTGTAGCGATAACTAGTATTTACACAGACACAAGAACAAGAATGTTTTACTTTATATTATAAAACAGTTAGTTCCAGTCCTCAATTCCGACGGGTCAATAGTTGTGCTTTATTCACGATACGATACAGCTATGACCACTTCACCTAACAATTCTGTGTATCTCTACGCACATTCTGTTGCTGTTTACAGTCGATCAGGGACTATTTTCTCCAGCGGAAGGAAGACTTTAAGTGATTTTACTTCATGAAAGTTGCATTGATTCCTTTTTTTCAGCTTTAACATTTGTATTGTGTGAACCGTTTTATAAAAGCAATATTGTACTTGAGGCTAGTGCTTTATCATGAATAGGTCACAGCCGAAGGGCGTTGTTAGGCATGACATGAAAGCACAGCTTCTCGTACCTTATTGCTTACATATATATTAATATGCACATTCAGAAAATATAGTAAAATATAATAAGACGATAACAGAGACAAAATAAATAAATATTAATCAATTAAGTACTCTATTTCTTTAACAGAAAAAATGAATACAATTAATAAATAATGATGTTTATTTGACACTAGCTATGTTTCCATCCAAAGTTACACATTTAACTTTTACGCAAAATTGAATTTTTGCATAAAACATTTTTGAATAAAACATGCTTTCCATCCAGTGGGGCAAAGAGAAGAAAACTGTAACTTGCTGAAAAACTGGCACCAAACATCACTAAGGAAAATAAAAGTTTCTCTAATATGAGAACTGTAGATTGTCTTTTTAATGAATAATTGATATAATTAATAATATACTAATAATATTAAAAAATTACTTACAAATAAATATTTATCCAACTCAATAAAAAATGTATGTGCGTTTTAGAATTTATGCACATCTTGGCGCATCCTGTGCTTTTTATAAGATATCCCAAAATGCGCATAAAAATAGGCAGATGGAAACATTACTAATAAACTAAAATAATGAATAAACTTACTCATAACACAAGTCAGACGACACATCATAAAATGGTTTGTTTGATTTTTAATCAGGCACTACATAAAGTACCCATCAAAGATTGAAAGGTAGATTCACTTTGGAGTCCTTACATGCACTGCGTCCCAATTTGCATACTATCCGTCCTAATAGTATTCGAAAATTCTATTAGTATGTCCCAAATCTAGTGTGTTGAAATGAGTATAAAGTTCCCGGATGCTCTACTGTTTTTGGTGAAATTTAAGTGTAGATCAATGCACACTCAGACGGCTGATATCACACACAACCAACCGCGAGAGGGCGGAGTTTAGTAAAATGAATAAATTAAATTCATGATATGTAACTGAATCAATAAATTAAACTATACAGTACACATTACATGACAAATAATAAATGAAGAAATGTTTAAATGCAAAAGGGAGTTGTATTTTGATGTTTGAGTTTGTTAAGGATCACAGGCAAAAATCGTCACTTCCATCACACGTTAGTGTGTCCCAGTGTATGCATACTCTTTTGATATGCACTCAAAAGCATCTACTCTTCCAAAACAAAAACAGTACCTACTATTAGGGCATAGTATAAGGTGAATTGAGACGCAGGGGTGGACTCATTTGTCTAGGGGACCTGCTTTTCCACAACACCGCCACAATCTCAAGCACTTAGGGACAGCTCTAAAGTGTCTACCCTGTTAGCGGTTAGTGCACTGAGCCAGTGAATCTGTCCCTCAGGTGACATCACCTACAACATCTGACAGACATTGAGTTCCTCTTCCATCTAACAGTAGCTCTCATGCTCCCAAACTGATAGCCCAAAGAGCTCAGAGCTGTCATTTATCACCAATGATATTTAGAGATCGCTGTAAATACTTCACCATTGCACACGTGGAACAGCTTACAGACAGTGAAAATAATTCAACATTTCAGAAATTCTTCATTATAAGATCTTTTTGTTTGTCTGTCTTGGTGCTTTTGAGACCTGCCGTGGTCTGATCTTGCTACCACGGAGTAAAAAGGCCCTATTGATTTTTTGACTTTTTTCAGAATGCTAAATAGCAACAAAAACCACCACACACTTAAATACCTTATCCATGATGTCATCTAAAGGTTAATTTTGAGGTAACCTAATCTAACATGTAGTCATTTTTCACGCTAATTAGAATCTGTGAAATTATGACATGTATTTTGAGACTTATTTTTGTTCATGGTAATTAAATCAATATGTATGCGATAACTGTTGAATAACTGTATGATGATAACTGTTGAAAGCAATATTGTAGGAAAACCTTAATCATAAAGTTAAAAGCCATGGACACTGTTATAGGTTAAAATCTATCTATCTTTTATTCACCCTAATGCCATTTCAAACCTGTATGACTTTCTGTCTTCTTTTTTTGTATCATTATTATATTATGTCATTTGTAATATTTTACTGTTTTTGCACCTGTGAAGCACTTTGAGTACCATTTTATATATGAAAAGTGCTATATAACTAAATGTTTATTATTATTATTATAATTATTAAGATATTTTGAAGAATGTTGGTAACCAAACAACATCTGCCCCATTGACTTCCATTGTATGGACACAAAACTACTGAGATATCAATCAAAATATCATCATATACAGGTTTTGAATGACATGAAGGTGAATACAGGATTTTTATATTCGGGTAAACTATACCTTTAATAGAAGTTGTTTTAGAAATGAATAAATGCGGTTATGAGTATTACTAGACCAACAAGTTTCCATTTAATTGGAAATAAACTTGACTGACAGATAAAAAGCAGTTCGATTGTCTTTCTGGAGACTACACTAAGCTAATCACGCAGTTGCATGACAACTACACAATGAAACACACAGGGTGCCATATAAAAACGGAGCTACTGTCAGCTTGAAGTGGAAGGTTTTAATAAAGCCGTGCTGTTCTATTGTGTAAGCTCAGCCTGGCGAGTGGGTCTAATTTAAGGACATTAAAAAGCTTCAGTCTGTCAGTAATTTCTTAAAAACACATTCCGCTGAATGGTTTTCCTTGTTTAAATGCGTTTATTAGGTGAAAATTCTTGTAACACTTGCAAACATACTCCCACAAACTTACAGTGTCCATACCCTACAGAGCTCTGACAATGCGATCCCTTGTTAACAAGAATGAAAGAGTGTGTTATGGTAATTTTGGTGTCTGTATCATGCATGAAGGCATACTTAGTTCTTTGTATGCTAGTTTCATTGGAAAAAAATTCCCACCACATCCACTTTTGCTGTCAGCATCTATGGGTGCAATATTCACTGGGAACGAATCCTTACGTTCAACTTGACTGTAAGGAAACCCAGAAGAGACACACAACATCTATTCTTATCACATAAAGTATACGACAATTAAACAAATGGCATTCCAACTGTTACGTGTCATGCAAACAAACACGTCTGTTATCTAAACATGCTATACAGACATTTGGTCGTACTGTACCAGCGCACCTCGCAAGCCACCAAACAGGGAATGCTTAGATAAGATAATTGTTTTTCCAAAAATACTTGGCCGCAGCAGTTGTCAACATTGGCCGCGTTCCTGAAAAGGCCTCTTAACCCAATAACCCTGTGCCTGGTGATGTAGCTCAGGTTATGAGGGTCCTTTTCTAATCTAAGACTTTGAAATGACCCCCAAGTTTATGGCTTGATTTCAAGATGATCCCACTCTTTAAAAACACTGGAAGCTGTCTTGGGCGTTCTGAAATTTCAAAGATGAATCTCTTTGATGTGCGACAGCGGTCACAGTTCACATCTAATGTGTGCCTTTATTATTCTTTGGGACGGATAACAAAAATTCAAGCTAAATGAAAACAATTAATCCATCATATGTACTATCCTAACAAAACATGTCAGCGTACAAGACTCATTTTGTGAATTTAATCCATTGTTTTTAGCGCAATCCCAGACTAAGACAAAACAATGGATTTGGATCTGAAGACACAGCTAGACATTTCCATCACACACACGCCATTAGAAGATACGTGTCAATAACCTTAGTGAGTACTTGTTGATTTTGGGGACACACATCCACATTCCAGCAGAGCGTGTTTATGTGTCACAACCTTCAATATAGCCAAAAGATGGCTGAGAACCATAAACAGATGGTGGATGTATAACAGATATTATCAGTATTTCAGATGATTCCTTCAAAAGTCAAATCTGATCAAAGACTGTAACAGACTATTTGACCATCAAATAGACAATCTTTAAGTGATTTTATTTACTCACCCTCTTGTCATTTCAAACCTGTTTGACTTTCTTCCTTCTGCAGAACACAAAAGAAGATATTTTGAAGAATGTTGGTAACTCAACAACACTGGTCCCCGTTGACTTCCGTTGTATGGCCACAAAACCACTGAGACATTTCTCGAAATCTTCTTTTGTGTTTCACAGAAGAAAGTACGTCACACGGGTTTTGAACGGCATGAGTGTGAAAGAATGATGACTAGATTTTTAGTGAACGATTCCTTTAAAGAGCTTTCTCATCACTACTCATTTCCAATGACAGGCATTACTGCTTTAATAGTTATGAGGGCATCTGACATGTACACGACAAAGTGAATATTATACTTAAAAATAATTGCTAAGTAACCCGACAGTCAGACCTAAAGCAGCTGCAAAGAGCGCGAGTTGACACTGGCAAATAAACTTCAACCAAACATCATCTACTGTGGTCCAGACCGCAGGTTATAACTGTGCAGGCCGGTCAGCAGTTACCCATAGAAGGGCCACCGAACGGCCACATTTTTTTCACCATATAACCAATGTATTTCCTGTTCATCCATAAACCACAAGGTCGAAGATCACATCTTATGTAAATTTCTGTATAAGGAAATATTGGCAATATTGCAGCATTTTGAGGCTCTCTGTCTGGTCTGGATTAAAATATGGTCGTCCTGAAAGATCTGGACATCGCCTATGATGGTGATCCGTGACTGCTCGGTACAAGCTGTGACGATGTCAATGGGATACAGATGTTCCCAGATATTCCCAGTTTAAATCCTGCGGTAGATGTGTTTTATAAACAGGAACTGCTGGATTGGCATTGGTAAAGCAACTACAACCAACAGAGAGCAATATTAACAGGACACACCAGTAGACCTTTCTCTGCCTCCCTTCTTTTATAGCATCAACCTCATAGTTTTTCATCCCTCTATCATTATCTCTTTTCGTACTCTCCACATGATCTCTCAAAGGGAGTGTATTTACACATCCCTCCAGCAAACATTTCTACGACTGGCATTATTTCCAAGATCCTGCTTTTGGGTGTATACTGCCAATAGTAATAAGATAAATAAATAAATAAAATGAACCTAAATCAATACCATTGCTTGAAACAAAACAATACATTGTAGCTCTCACAGGATTTTCAGCTAACTAGTAAGAAGATTTATTATCATAGCCCTGTATAGGCTTTTTAACCCTCTCACCTCTTAATACATTAAACCAACAAAAAAGAGGCTTTAAACATTTCAAAACATAATACAATTAGTTAGGGTTACACAGTCTGAGACACACACACACACACACACATACACACAGTCATAAGAGGGTAGGGTATGTTTCTATGGGACTGTTCTGGGTTGTTCTTAAGTGCTACAGCTGTGCAAGCAGATATATATTGTTTTTAACCCCAGCAGACCTCTTCTCCAATTACTATACTCGGCACCAAGCCCAAAACACACTCACACACCCCGTCAGAGTAAGTTTGAACCAAATGTCATGGTTTTCTGAAGAAATGACAGATGTCTCTCAGTAAATGACAGTAACTGGCCATCTGTCTGACTGGATCAGCAACGCCAGTTTCACAGTTACCACAGTTTGAAATATTGCTTTCAATCCACATTGACTGTAATGTTGGGGGGGGGGTAACTGTTAAATACAGTAAGGCGTTTTACAATGCACGGTTGCGTGAGAAATTACAGTGCTTATAGCCTTGTGGTCATTTCTGATTGCCTTATGCTAAAAGAGCTGGACTGGGTCTGGAGTAAGGTCAGAGGACTAAAATGCCAATTGAATTATATCGCCATGACATCTTAGGGATTAAAGTTTGGAATGTTCTGGCAGTGCCAGTAGTAATTTAGGCCACGGGATATGTGCCAAAATATGTTGCTCTCCTCTCTGTGCGTGTTATTGAAGTTATTTGACTGATTTTAAAGGATATGCCCACTTACTCACTCTCTCTTTTAATAATAAGTCCCACGTTTAAGATATTGACTAATTTACTATTGTGGTCAACCTACTAATTTACTTTTGCCCGGTTTCACAGACAAGGCTTAGGCTAGTCCCAGGCTAAAATGAATGTTTGAGCTGTCTTAACTGAACATAACTTGTGCTGAAATATCATTAACTATATCAGTACCTTTGTGTTGTCTCAAGGTGCGCCAGTAATATTTTTTAATGCATTTTTAAAAAAGTTATTAAAAATCCTAATTTAACTAAGGAATAGTCCTGGCTTAAACTAAGACTTGTCTGTGAAACTTTGGCCCGGTTTCACAGACAAGGCTTAAAGCTAGTCTCAGACTACAAGGAATGTGTGACCTGTCTTAACTGAATATAACTTGCCCAGAAATATCTTAAAATATATCAGTGACATTGTTTTGTCTCAAGATGCACACCAGTAATGTAAAGGCATTTTCATAAAAGCGACATAAATATCTTAATTCAACCAAGGCATAGCCCTGGCTTAAACTAAGACGTGTCTGTTAAACCGGGCCTTTGTGTATAATTTGTGCAAAAAGCACTAAATAAAATGCTAATGAGCAAAACTATATATAATATACCATCATTTGCAACAAGTTTTGCGTTTCTAAATTCTTTATTAACAGAGATGATAAGCAAAACTAATTTTGACCTGACGTTTCATTTTATTACACAATTGCCAGATAGATAAAAATATGTTTTAAAAAGTTCAATACATACACTCCCATGCATTACAAAATCAAGACTATTTTCACTGTTTCTCATCATTTGACTGGAGTTAAGCTCCAAAATACACCATGCGCAACATGATAATCCAACATTTTAGACATTAATTGTGAATATTGATTAATGATAAATGCACTTGTCATACAGCTGATAGAACCGAGCCAAAATAGACGAAATCAGAACATTGTACTCCGTCAAAACCATCTAAACTGTGCGTAATCTGTGCGTAAATGAAGTGTGTTGTTCGCAATCTAGTTTAGTCAGTGTTCTTTTTAAGACAAACAAAAAAACATAAACATCTTACCTTGTTCAAAGCTCTTGCTTCACTGGCCAAAAGAAGCACACATGTTAAAATACTTGCGTAGATCCACATCTTTCACTAACTGTAACTAAAGTGTGCGCACACTGTTCCCCTGATGACACGATTTAGTGCCTCTGAAAGCACCTGTATCCTCAGCCTGGAATTATCCACAGCAACACAGGTTCACGCTTCCGTGATTGCAGGCTGGTGCCATACAGAGCTGTGGTGTATGTTGCACAGACACATCCACTCTGTACAGATCTGTGCTGATCACGCGCACACACCCACCATCACCATCTCTAAGCATCAGTGCCAATGTAAGGCGGGGACCGCTGGCACCACTTCTGTGCCACAAGGACATGCAGCTTTGCGCTTCATTGCAACTTTCCAGAGACATTTCAAAATGACTTTCGAGCACTGTAATAACTTTTTTGTAATCAAAAGATAAAAACGAGTAAAGAAGTACATAGTTGAAATGTTGTAGGTTATGGGTTAGATACGCTACATAATTTTAAGACAAAGTTATTTGCATGTTATTGTTATTTGTTTGAACAATAAATTATTGTTATTAATATGTAATAATAAATTGTTCATGTTTTCAGTGACAAATAACCTGTAACCACATGCGCCTCTTTTGGGCTAAATGTATGTTGTTGTCTAGCGCCCTCTATCGGAGGCTTAAAGAATGTACACAAAAACTTTGCAACAGAGAAATAAGACATTTGTACGTACATTTGCTAAAGCACAATTTAAAACGTTACTGACCATTTCTTCCCTACATCAACACAAGAAATGTCCAAACATACAGTAAAACGTTGTTGCTGGGGCATATGAAATAAAGTACCCGTGACAGAATACATCTTTTCAGAAACTTTGTTTTATTAATCTTGAGCAATACAATGTTAACAAAAAAAAGAGAAAATGAACAAAAAGAACAAAGAGCCAGGGAAAATACCGCAAACTTATTACATAATATTAAAAGGATTAATTAAATAAAAGAAAAATAAATTGTTCCTTGCATTGATGCTACTAATATATAATACTAAATACAAATTAAAATAAATTATATATATATATATATAAATATAAATAACAAAAATATATGCTGTTACACTGCAACACACACACACACACACACACACACACACACATATATATATATATACCTGGGTGAGGTATATTAATAAAAACCGACAACTTTAACTTGCGTCTATCTTTATGATTTTGACGTCACTTTACAATCCCGCCCCTTTTTACCGTAGAGGATTATTATTGGATGAAAAAGATACCCGGAAGTATAGTGCAGTGTTTTCAAAGCAAGTCACGCACGTGTTGAAAAATGGTCCGATTTAAATCAAGGTAACAAAAAAGTGCGCACTATTTACAACTTTTGATAACCAATTTTAACGTCTTATCATGTCGACTGTACAGGTATTTGCTCTGCGAGGTCTGTGTACCTGAACGGAGCAGTCTTGAGTTGATGGACGAGAGAGCCATTCACCATACACTCAGAGCAGCCGTGAACCGTGCACACGGAGACTACGGGTCAGCGCTTTTTAACATCGGTGTTAATGGTAAGCAGAAATGTTATGTTGTTTGTTTATGACGGTCTTATTTACATTGGTCACTTATGGATAAGGATAATTCAATAAAAACATTCTGTTCAATATTTAATCATTTTTTAATTATCAGTACTTTCTAATGCAAGCTGTATTAAGTGACTTATTAAAGAAATGTGTTGACTCTAATTTCTGTAGTGAAATACCTGAATGCCCTCACTGGAGTGGTCTTTATACGCTGCAGGAAAGGGCACTTTAGGCTCATCTGGTCTGCACTTCCTTTCATTACACACCTTGAGAACAGAGGTCAGAATGTGCAATGCTTCTTCAACTGCATACATGTAGGAGGTAAGAGAGGTGTGGTTAAATTACTTGTCTAACATTGGCCCTTTCATATTGAGAATTCTGCTTTGAAGCTTTAAGGGTCACATGACACTCTTATGTTAGTGGTCCTCAACCAGAGGGCTAGACCTAAACCGGTTTGAAAAATATAACAAAACAAGCATTAAAACAGCTAAAATTTAGGGATTTTACCTTCCCACCCCTTTTGGGACTTTTCAGTCATCTAGGGACAAATCTTGCACTTTCTTGGACAAACCTTATCTAGATTCCAAGATTTGCCCACTGACATACTGTTATATTTATATAGATCAGTGGATTCATATGTATGACATCATCTAGCCAGCTACATTTACTAAGCAGTTGATGCTACTTTTAATTGAAAGTTGGCAACACTGGCAGCTTTGCTTATTTTGATAACAAAAATACATCCTTTTAGTTATGCCAAGCTCCAAAATAGTTTATTGGGTAGAAATTGCCTTTAAATATTGTTGTGGTCAAAGGCTGAGATCAAGTGCTGAAAAAAAGAATTGTTTTTAAATCTGTCCAGTTTACTTTGAGTACGTACCATTAAAGTGTCGAGTATATGAGTACAAATTCATTTTATCTGACATTTTCTTTGTTAGATATTAGGGTGGTTGGAGCACGGCACATTTCACATATCATGTTATTTTATATCAGTGTCATTCCCTGCTTTCAACCACAGGGACAATTAAAACATGTCAGAAGTTTCTCGCTCAGTACAATAGACAGCAACTCCACAGAATGCTGCTAGACTGCAAAACAGATGGTAAGTTTTGTTATCATGCCTTTTACAACAATCCCATAATATGGGAAGTACTATGAAATAATATAAAATAATGAAATGAAATAGAGTACCCCTATTGGTGTGCCACACAACTCTAGAAATGTTAAAAAGATTTTACATTTTTGCTACTCATGTGCCAGATGGTACTTTGATGGCTTTATATTTTACGTTGGTACTTAGTGTGACTCATGTAAAGGATTTACATATATACACACTCTCTTCCCTAACAGCTGAAAAACAACAGGTCAGAAGAGCAATCCTAAATTGTTCACTGGTTAATGTCAAAGGGGAGGAGGCAGATGATGAAGAAGGCAGCGATGATGACGATGAATAAACCTAAAACCAACAATAACAAGTTAAATTTGTAGCTGCAAATAATGACATGAAGCAATTGTGTTACCATGACAGGGAAAATCTTTTATATGTTATAAATATGAACAGTAAATAAATTGTTGACAGATATTTTTGTTAGTGTAAGTTGTGATATTAATATAAGTTCATTGACTTCATTTTATTTGTGAACATGTTTCATTCATTCTGTTATTTGTAAATCATTTACTTATTACAGAGATATTACTACTAATATGCTTGGTGTGCTGTATAGATAATGTTTATTATGAGTGTTTTAAAACTTTTGTAATGATGGAAAACAATGTTACTATAGTCAACAAACAGTCGTTTAGTAAACAAAATAAAGCATCGTTATTCTTAAAAGTCAATTATATAACTTCATTAAAAGTTTGCTTTGTCAAAATAAAATTAAATATTAACAGTAACACGTGCTTAATGACATGACTGTCACGGTTCACTTCATCGCACCAATCAGAGGCTGTACATGCGCGCACGCGCACTTCGTAAACCCTGCGAGGCTTATAACCCTCATCCGGGTATTTGCGCTTCCCGATTGGCGTCCTGTCGCCATAAGTGAGACTTTATTTTGCAAAGGAAATTTTGGGTTAAAACCCAATAATCCACCCGCTTTCCCTTTTCGGAGAGCGGTTAACGCCTTGTGGGGCGAGACGTTTCCCACGCCGGAGAAAAACGACACTTTTCAAGGGGCGAGGCCCCGTTTTTTTGGGCGCTTGTTTTTTGTGTTAACGAACAGCTTTTTTACAGAGACATTTGGATTGTGTCTCTCTGTTTTTCTCGGTTTGTTTGTGGTCAAGATGTCGCCGTAATGGGGTCTCCGCGTTTGACAGAAATGAATAAGGGCCTCCGTCGCCTGACCCGCGTTTGCAGCAGTCCGTTCTGTTCCCCTTTTGTTCCGTTTAATGCTAGAGAGCTCGGCGGCTCTCTCACCGGAGTTCGGCCTCAACATGGAGAAAAACCCAAATGCCAACAACAGCAGCAACACGAAGATCCCGCCCCGTTCTGGCTCAACAGGCCCGACTCCTACAGATTCTAAGACCAAAACAGGTAAACGATAAGCCTTTTATAAATGACGTCAACGCACGTAACGTTACGTTATAGCATGAAATAAAAGAAAGTGCAAAACGGCGTGGTTTTGTTTGTGTTTGCCAAGATGACGTAGCAACTGGTACGTTAGTTTGATCCGTCTATTATTTACATTGACCAAGTAATGTAAAATCTTACCAATATCAGTGTATGCCTAATTTTGATACATAATCCGCAACGACGTAATGTCACTTTACACCATATAGGCCTGTTCCACGTGGTGTTTTTACGTTTCCAAACACACTTTATAAATACTTCTTTAAAACTATTAACGCTGATCTCAAACAAACTAGAGTTCCATGAACGTTTTATACCCGCCAGAGTACATTAGTTTATCCCCCCTCGTTTTTGGTAGATGGTTATCAGGATCTATTCTTGACAGCAGTCTGCCACGTGACCAGAGGAAGAATCAGTGGTGGAATGCCCCCTACTGTAAATGCTAACATTAACAGAGTTGTCTGTTCTCTGTCTTGGGTTTTGCTAATGTTTTGATGTAGGCCCATGATCCTCTGCTGCTGGTTGATAAGTTCTGCACGACTCTTATCATGTGCTTCTCTCTGAAACACATGTGCTTGGGTTGATTATGTTAGACCAGTGTACATTTTGGCAAAGCAATGAAAAATGCCACAAAACCAAAACCTTTTTGCAATGTTGTTTAACCACTAAGTCAAAACCGAGTGATGTGAATTAGTAAATGAGATGCGTGTTTTTATGTATAAAAGTGATTGTAATATTGACCGTTCATTTCTGAACTTGTTGTTGGATGTGTTTCCTTTGTTTATTTAGCATCTATGTACTTGTTTTATGCTGACAAGTAAAATATTTTACTGAAACACTTTTTTCTTTTCCTTTAGATGGTAAAAATAATGGGGGCTCAAAGCGCTACACCCGTAAGCGTGAGCCCACTTTTCCCAAGGGTGAGAGCTTTCCGGGCCCACGCCGCTCCCAGCCGCATAAAAGCAAGAATTTTGACAAGAGACCCCCTCAGAGAGGTGGCGGTGGGGATCGACAGTATGGACTCACTGGTGGTGGGAGAAGAGAAGAGGTGCCTTTAATGCATTAAATACATTTAAAGTTCAGCCAAAAATGAAAATTCTGTCATCATTTATCACTCTCTTGTCATTTCAAACCTGTATGACTTTCTTTCGATGAACACAAAAGAAGATATTTTGAAGGATGTTGTTAACTGGACCTAGGGATGCACCGAATCTAACATTCTTGGCCGAAGCCGAACATGATGTGAAACACTTGGCCGAAGGCCGAATAATACCGAACACCGAATATGTTTTTTGCATTTCTTCTATTTATTAAGCTATTTTTTTCACTATTGCACAAACTGAATAGTCAAAATTTGCTTTTAAAAATGTGTCTTGCTTTTCAATAAAATACAATACAACTTAATATAAAATTGAGCAAAACAAAATACATTAAAACAAAAAATTTAATAGCCTATATTAATTAGGCCTATAACTGACTGGTAAAAGAATGTTACTCTGTACCCCTACAACAAAACAGTTCATTAAAAACTGTCATTCCACATTAGGCCTATAAACTAAAAATACGAATAAACTAAAACTGTTGGATTATTATAGGCTACATTGCAAAATGATTTGAGAAAAAAAAAACATCCAATGCAAGCAATTCTGACTGATGCTGACTGACAACCATCAGTTCACGTCTCTCCTCCAAACTCCGCCCACAGAAGCTGACTGTTCTCTGGTGCACTCGTGGCCGGGATGCACAGAACATACTTTGACAAGTTGTTTAGTACACGGAACTGTGTGCGCGCGACCACTGTATGATGTCAAAGGATGTCGCGAGCGGCGGGGCTACTGTCAGACAGCCCGCTCCCGTCTGAAGTAAAGTTACCGACCGGTAAAGACGCTTTCTTTTGGAAATTTACTTCCGTGCGGCAAGTCCCGTGCTGTGTCTTTCTCTGACACCTTAAAATGCTCCACACACACACTGCCAAAATGTTTTCGGCAGTAATAAAGCGCACGTCTCTCTCTCTCTCTCTCTCTCTCTCTCTCTGCGCTGGTTGCTAGTTGATCGTTTCTCGAGTCATGTTCGGTAAAATTTATTCGGCCATTTCACATATTCGGCCGAATACCGAACATGTGTTTTTTGCTATTTTCGGCCGAATATATTCGGTGGCCGAACATTCGGTGCATCCCTAAGTCTGGACCCCTTTCACTTGCATTGGTTTTGTCCATACAATAGAAGTGAACGGGGGCCAGTGCTGTTTGGTTACCAACTTTCATCAAACTATCTTCTTTTTGTTCTGCGGAAGAAAGAAAGTCATACAGGTTTGAAATGACAAGAGGGCGAGTAAATGATGAGACTTTTTATTTTTGGGTGACTATCCCTTTAAGTAATGATAGTGCTGTTAAATGGTTAATCGCAATTAATCGCATCCTGAATAAAAATTTGTGTTTAAATAATATATGTCTTTAATAAAATGTGTTTTTATAAACATATACACATACATGTATACATATTTAGGAAATATTTACAGGTATTATTTATAATTGCCAATAATTAAAAATAAACATAAATATTTATTTTTATATTATTTGTGTATGTTTTTATAATTATAAAATTAATATGCACAGCACAGTACACAGACATATACTGTATTAGGTAAACACAAACTTTTATTCTGGATGTGATTTATCGATTGACAGCCCTATTAAGAAATGATTTATTTGCTCTTTCTGTTTCTTTATTGTATATTACAATTGTGATAATCATGTTAGTACCAGAAAGTAGTCAAAGTTGAAATATCTTTTAACCGAGAAAACAAGCGGGCTTGTCATTTTTGACCGTGATAAACTGCAAGCTTTTTTCTTTAGGTAGTAGAGAACCGCCGGGCAGAGTTTAGCCCGGCTCAATTTGCTGGACCGAAGAAGATAAGTCTGAATCACCTGCTCAACTTCACGTTCGAGCCACGAGGAGGCCATTTAGGCTCCGGAGGAGATGGCCATTCCTGCTGGGGTCGCCGCAACAAGTGGGGTCACAAACACAAGCCTTTTAACAAGGAGCTGTTCCTGCAGGCTAAGTGAGTACAGCAGAATTTCACTTCGATAGATGTTAGATGTAACAATGGCCAGAGAACTGGTTCTCTACTACAACACAGTATTTCTGTGCAAAGCAAGTCTGAAACAGCTTAAAACTGACGCCTTCTGTAGTTACTGTAGTTTATTTATAGCTGTAAGTCCTATTAGTAATAGTTTCTCAAATTTCTATTTTCCTTTTGTCCCCCAGTTGCCAGTTTGTGGTAATTGATGATCAGGACTATCAAGCCCACTTCACGGATCCAGACACTTTGGTGGACTGGGACTGTGTGCAGCAAGTGGTGAGGAATCGCAATCATTTATTAATTCTGTTTTAGAATGCACACGCATCTTTACGCTCTTATAATGATGCAACAACCAATCGCCTATAACATCTTTATCATTCCACCCAGCGCATCAACAGTCACGAGGTGCCGTCGTGTCCGATCTGCCTGTATCCCCCTGTGGCGGCCCACATGACGCGTTGTGGCCACATTTATTGTTGGCCGTGTATGCTGCACTACCTCTCTCTGAGTGAGAAGAGTTGGTCCAAGTGCCCCATTTGTTATGAGGCCGTGCACAGCACTGACCTCAAGAGGTTTGTACTGGAATCACCTGTTGTGTGTGTATCACCAATCACCAATACATGTGTGTATTTATGTCATGTAACACATGTTTCAGTGTGGTTGCCATGGAGACCCATCAGTACGTGACCGGTGATGTCATCACTATGCGTCTGATGCGGAGAGAGAAAGGATCGCTGGTGGCTCTTCCTAGCGCCCAGTGGATTAAAGTAGAGGAGCCGATTCGTTTTGGAGGCGAGACTTTCTGTTTGTGAGATTCTTGTTCATCGTAATATTTTTTTTCACTTTTGACTTCTTGTGTTTTTCATCTGCTACAGATGTGCATTTGAGTTCATACTCTAAGCTACTGTTGGCATCTAAGGGGCAGGTTTGGGGTTTGCTGGCTGAAGAGAGGGAGGCTCTCCAGATGCAGCTCAGCCAGGAGAAAGACGACCCACAGGCCTGTTTCATACAGAGCGCATTACTAATGCTACAGGTAAGGCATGCATTCACACTTGCGTATGAACACAGTTAGTGTTGGAAAGGCGTTTTGAAACAAATTGTTAGACAAAGCTTTAAGGGAACAGTACTTTTGTTACATAAACGTAATTATAAGTCAGTTTTGATCAAATGTTACTTGTTACCGTTTAAATGACACTACATTGAGTTTTGTTACACTACTTGTAGTTCATTATCCCCTGCACAGAGAAATGTAAAGCTCATCATAATTTTATCATCATCAAAAGGAACGAGAGGAGGGACTCCTGAAGTCTCGCCGTAAGGACGATGCCTCTGCTGACATAGCAGATATGAGGAAACTGTCTCTCTGTGAGAACCCCTCTCCAGAGGTGACCTGTGTCAAGAACATCCAAAGCTGCAAGGTCAGTAGAGACGTCTTTACTCGTTTGAGTGAAACGCCATGATCATGATGGTCGTAGTATTATACAGCATTATAGACCGTTTCATCGGATGCTTGCGCTGCAGTTAACTTCCGGTATGCGTTTTGCTAGTGTCTGATAATATAATAACTATTTATGTTTTATTTAATTTACGTTCATATTAATTTATTGTATAATAAATGATTTGTTGAATTTTGTTGTATGTGTGTAACAATTTGTTGAATGGGTCCTGTTGTTTTGTCGCATTTAAAGAAACTGCATGGGCCATTGCCATCTAGCGGTTGCGCTTGGTATCGCAGTCTAAATTCAAAACATTGAAGAGTTGGCCAAGTAAAGGTTCTTATCGGTTTCTTTTGCTTGTTATCAGAAATAATCTACAGGCACTCTATTGTTTGCGAATGTGTACCGGAAGTTGAGGGCAGTCCATGAACGCGCGCATGCGCAGTAACGTAAAGTTTATGTTATCACTTTGAAACGGTCTATAGAGTATATGAATACAGAATCTCTTCTCGGGTATTTAATAAATATTTGTGAGAATTGCTTGAATTCACATTATATGTCCCACCACAGCCTGTGCTGCAGTATGCCTCAGCATTTGATGATGAGATACAGGGGGCTCACGAGGAAAAGGTGGAAGAAACGGCTCCTCGGCATGTTTCTGAGGGGGCTGAAGAGATGCCTGCAGGATCTGTTGAGGATAAACCTGTTGAAGAGACCTCTCAGAGCGGTCAGAATGAAGCAGGCCCACCACAGAACTCTAATCATGGCCCATATTACTACTTCTATCAAGGTGTGTATGTAATGGCTTACAGGTCTACTATTCAGCTTATTTTATACCCCGCAGCTCTGTTTAAGAAAGACTATATCCTGTAAATCTGTCTCTGTAGCCGAAGATGGTCAGCAGATGTTCCTGCATCCAGTGAATGTGCGCTGTCTGTTGAGGGAATATGGAAGTTTGGAGAACAGCCCTCAGTCTATCACCGCTACTGTAGTGGAGATTGATGGACAGACTGTCACTGAGGTTTGTACACTTTTTAACACACACTAATGCTAATTGCTTTTTCTCGAAACCCACATAGAAACCTTGAGGTCATTCTGTGTCTACTGTGTGTCCTGACTAAAAATGTTGATTTTGATCATTCTTTTCCTGGAGAAATATTTGAGGTCAAGGATGATAGTGCGATCGATTATTTTGTGGGGGTTCTGTCATTTTTCACCCATATATTTTGCCTCTAAAACTCAAGAGAAAATTCTGAACAAAATCAACGTTCAAAATTTGGTTGATTTTACATTTACAATATTTTTTATTTTAGTTTTAATATTTTAAATTGGCTTTCATTTTTAGATTTTTAGTTTTTATGTTAATTTTAAAGTTTTAGCAATTTTGGTATATGCATTTGTTATAATTTATCTGTTAATTTTCATGTTGCTACATAAGATAATTTTTTATTTTACTTTTATTTTAGTTTTTGTTTATTATTATAATTTAGTGCTGTAAACGTATTTCAGTTTATTTTTGAGGCAACATTTCCGTTTTTTTTTTCAATTTTCAAAAAGTTTTTCCAATATTTTTTAGGTCAACATTTTATTTGATTTCAATGAACAGAAACATTTTCCAAGTTTTCATTTTAGTAAACTAAAATAATGCAGATCTAACTGGTCAAAAGTTTATTGTTATCTGTCTTCCATGCTTGACCGATCAATGGTTCGAGTGGGTTCAAGTAGGGCCGGTTACACTTACCCTGTAGAGACTAACGGGCATGTAATTCATTTGTAGGATATTCGTCGCAGGCACCGTTATCTTTCTCACCTGCCGCTCACGTGCGAGTTCAGCCTCTGTGAACTCAACCTTCAGCCACCGATTGTCTCCAAAGAGACCCTGGACAGCTTCTCAGGTACACACGTGCATTATCTCTCATTGTCTCGCCATTAACCCAGAGAGATAAAAAAGCAGCACGATATTGAGAAAAGTGTGATAACTTTCTAATGTACTAAGCAAAATGATAAACCTGGAAAAGAAAGCATTAATAATGTGTATTAAACGTCTTTTTCTCTTTTCTTTGGAAGATGACTTGGAGAAACGGAAGCGCCTGAGGCAGAAGAAGGCGAGGGATGAGAAAAGAAGGGAGAAGAGGATTGAGATGGAGGAGAACCGAAAACAAGGCAAATGTGAGAACGATGATGTATATTGGATATTTGGATATTTTTGCATATATGGATATTTTTCATTGATAAAACAAGGCACCGATTGTGAGGAAATGAGGCATGACATGTAAAACATGTAAATATGAGCATGTTTTAATGGTGTGAATAAAGAGTGAGGTGGATGTTTGTCTGTTAGATCCAGAGGTGCACATTGGACTTGAGAACCTCCAGCAGTTTCCTGCTTTTGGATCTCCTCCTCATTACAGCCCACTAGCGCAACCCCCAGAGTTCCTGTTGGGACCACCCTCTCCTCTGAGCAGCAGCCCTTCTTCCGGTAACACACACACCCTCTTACATTCCGACTTTTTTCATCTTTTGTGCTCATGAATTATTTTAATTTATTTCTATTATAGATGGAGTGATGTTTCCCAATCTGAGTGAACACAGTCCCTCTGTCAGTGTCGCTACTAGTGTAGAGGAGGATTCTCACTGCATGTCCTTTGCTCAGGTAATTCTCTGACTCCGAGTTGCATGAAGTTACCCTAATTTGAGTGTGTTAATTTGATGACTTCTCTGCGGTGCAGATGCTGAAAGATGGGAGAGCTCGTGTGGATGGTGGGCCTAAGACCACCCCAAAGAAAGGTGAGTCTCACAGGATTCTCTTTACTCTTATACTTGTGTCTATACGCCGTGTCTTGATAGCATCATTTTGTACTAATTTGACCTGGTTTGTTTTCCTCAAGGGTGTGTGGACATGTTCCTGGCCCTTCCACCAGCAGACAGTGATGGAGAGAGTGACGGCTCTGATCGGGTCCCTGTACCCAATTTCCAGAACTCTTTCAGTCAAGCCTTCGAGGCGGCTCTGTCTCAGCTGGATCACGGTAATCAAACCCCAGCACATGCTATTCCTATCAACGGTGAGTCTTTTGCTCTACTGAATGTGTGAAGACTGGAGATTTCATATATTGCATTTTTGTGATTTGCCTTTTTTCTCTTCAGAGGAGAAAGGGGGGAAGAAAAAGAAGAAAAAGCAGAAGTTGCTCTTCAGCACCTCAATGGTTCACACAAAGTAAACAGCTCTGAAGTTTATCATTCACTCCTGTCACTACCTTCTGCCTCTATCCTTCCCACAATCACCGGCTTATGTTTCACTTTATCCATCAATAGCAGCTTCTCTCCATTCTTTTCATACCCAGACCTGCAGGAAGTTTAATTCAATAGCAGCAACATTGTACAACACCAAATACTCAGTATTACAGATCAGTCCCAACAGTTAAAGCTTAACTGGGATGTTTATCCAGATTCGATCAATGATAACTTAGTGTTTGTTGGTTTTGGGTTTCAGTGATATTTTGGGGGTCTTGGGGTAGCAGTCAGCCAGCTGCAGACACATCTCACCCCCTCATCTGTGTGACCCTGTTCAGATAGTTACTCTTTGAACCAAAAAATTATGCTTAGTTTGTATACTGAAATATGTGAAAATTTGCCATTTTTCTTTAAAACGGCTTAAAATACATCAATTTAGAATTGTGCAGAACTATGCAGTTTATTTATTCAGTTAATTCATAAATACCTTCTGGAAAAGCAAAATACTTAGTTGGTCTTTAAGCACTTGACTGTATTAGAACCTTTAATCATTACACGTTGCTTCAGAGCTCAAAATGTGGTCAAATATTAGAGACGAGACAGAGGTGCTGCTGACTCCACTGCTTGTTTTGTGTTCATTAAAAAGATTTTGTAAAGACAAAAAATCTATGGGAAATGTTTTGAGGGTTTGATTTATTTGTCTCTTTCTTGGAATCTGAA
Organism: Triplophysa rosa; assembly: GCF_024868665.1. Taxonomy (NCBI): domain Eukaryota; kingdom Metazoa; phylum Chordata; class Actinopteri; order Cypriniformes; family Nemacheilidae; genus Triplophysa; species Triplophysa rosa. The sequence continues at coordinate 9,136,182 of NC_079906.1, read as the reverse complement.
GAAATGTGTGATTTCAGAATAAAGCTGGAATGAATAAAGGAACATTTATGCACTGATTTGAGCTTTGTCTTTTTTCTGTAAGCTTTCCTGTGGCTCAGTGGTTAGAGCATGGCGCTAGCAATGCCAAGGTCATGGGTCCGATCCTAGGGATTGCACGTACTCTGATACAAATGTATAATATCATGCAATGTAAGTCGCTTTGGATAAAAGCGTCTGCCAAATGCTTAAATGTAAATGTTCTATAGTGCTTTTCAACTATTTACAATGTTGCACAGCAGCTTTACAGTAAATGCATATTAATACAGATAGTAGTAACACATAAAGACAATGTTAAAATATACAGAATATTTTATTTACATATTTATTAAGGGTAAATAAAAATGATTCCCTGTTATTTGATCAAAACATTATATTGAAAGTGCCATTTAAAAAAAATGTTACGTAAAGTTTAAGATTTTATATGAATTGCTGTTGAGTTTAATAGCAAAAATAAAATTGTATATTAACTATTAAAAGGATTAATAATTGGAATAATTTAAATACTAAAGTTGAATAATTTAACCAAAAATTGAATTTAGCAGTGGGTTTCCTTTCCACTGGACAGCAAACGCTTGTAATTCATTGCTATGGAAGTTGAGATTCACGCTCACGTGGTTCATTGTGGGACTGCCAGCGGTGCGGAGAACGTGTTGAGAGCATCGGGCCATTAATCTGATGTATTAATAGTAACTTCTGGAGTAAAACAGTTTACATTCAATATATTAGAACTTGCACCACATTTACTGCTATTTAACTGATACATGCGTACCTTGCTTTGATGCAATTTTGTCTGCCAAATGTAAAAAAATGTAATTAGTGGACAAAAATATAAGGGTGCTCCTGGCATAAAACCTACATGAGATTTTTTTATTTCATTTACATATCAATATCTACGTTTTTCCGCCAGTTCTTTAAGATGGCGTGCAGTACATTGGCAGACGCTTCGGTGACTGTTAAGACACATTTTTACAATTGGCACAATGAAAATGTAGCATTCCACGTCTCTTCTAATCAATTATTAAGATTCTTACCTCAGTCTTTCTAGGAGAGCATTCAAAGCCCCAGCATGCTTTCATGTTTTTTCCCATTCTGGTAATTGTGTATGTACAGAAAAAAACTGCTTTTTATAATTTTCCTGTTTTCCATGTTTTATTTATATTTCTAGTGTTTGGTGTACAATGTATTTGTAAATCTGCTTTGCAGTTATGCAAACTTGTCAAAAGCACTATAGATTTGAATTAAATTGAATATTTTCATGATTTAGCTCAAATACGAGGTTTCAATATCCCTTGTTCGATTTATGTTTTCTGCAACCTCGTGCTCGAGTTCTCGTGCTGTTCTGTCTATCACTCATCAGCGGGGTCCATGCACAGTCCGCCCCTTCTATGTATGTTTATTGTATTGTTGCACGGTTTTTAAAGACTTGCATTATTCTCCATTTAACACATTTTATCATGTTTAAATCCGTTCTGCAGATTTTCCCTACAAATCAATCAAGGGGAAATAAATTAACAAAGAAGTCTTTATTTCTGCAGTGCAGTAGTCATGTATGAATGTCCTGGATGACTCGTTTTGATGACGTAGATGACAATGGTCATGATTTTGGTGATGGCTGGCCTGGCATTACGAGTTCGAATTAAAGAAAGGTGATTTAGAGGAACCAATGGCTTGATAACTTGATATGAGTGCTATAATTACGAGCAAATGTCCAAAAAATAAGGTAACAATATGTCCAAAAAAATAAGAGAACAATATATCATAGTTTTGAATAACTTATTTTTAGATGTATAGTTTTTGGTATATGCTTTTGACATTTTATAATTTATTTGTTTATTTTTTGTTATACAAGATTAATTCATTTTTATTTTTTGTTTATTTTAATTTTTTAGTGCTTTAAACTGAGTTCTGTTTATTTTTGAGGCAACATTTTAATTTTTCATTTAGTTTAAGCTTTTCCAATAATAGTAACGGTCAATATTTAATTTAATTTCAATGAACAGAAACATTTTCAAAATTTTATTTTAGTAAACTAAATACCCTTATATTTAAATAACCTTGATTTGGAACAACCAATGATGATCTATTTATAAGAAGTTTGGAGTGAAAATTGTGATTAAATGACTTTGGGTGCCTTTAAAAGCATAAATACATTTGTTACTTAAAGGATGCAAAAATGAGCATGTTCACAGGGAAGACACAAATGTCTTTATTTACCTTACATCAATACACTGTGTCAAATGTAGTAGGCAAGACTAGAAAAATGACAAGAAATGGACTAAATAACTGAAATGATGACGTTGATCTAGAAAAATCATTGGACAGATACTGTTTTTAAAGCTGTAGGTACTTTGTCGCCATGGCCAGGATAGGCGCACCTGTTGGCACGCCAGGGAATGGGCCGCTGGATCCAGCAATGTCAATATGGGAATATGGCAGAGGTTTATCTGAGTCCACTCCATGCTGTAAGACAAAGATAAGAGATAATAAAACAATTTTAAATAACATAACATGTACCTCAACACCTCAATAGAATGAACATCAACAAAGCATCCTGAATGCATTTTTTATTCGTTACTATGTGTACGGTGGTGTGCGTATTGCCCGTTTAATTTTTCATTTAAAGGCAAGCGTAAAGCACAGCAGACAGCTTGCACAAAACCTTAAAAATATATATTTTTTGTAGGGAGGAGCTCAATACTCAATACTCAATAAAAAACTCAATACATGAGTTTGTATTTGTCTACCTTATCCAGTCCAGAGGCCATGATGAGGAAGGCAGCAGGTGTCTGATGTCCACGTGGTGTTGCAGAAGAGGGCAGATTGTTTGCCTGCAGGATTTCTTCATACTCAGACTTCCCTTTGTGAAACTCGTAGTCCTCCCGGCGAATTGTGGACACCTCAAACAAGTCTCCAAGAACCTCTCCCGCTGTCACACACACAGAGATGACTAAAACTGAAGGTGCGTTTTTGGAAGCAAGGAAAAAAAAAAAAAACATACCTTTCTGCCACTCCCGAGCATTTTCAGACCGGTGAGCAGCACCATTATCCATAATAATCTACACAGAGAAAGTAGAACAGATGTGAGATCATGTCTGTTTTCTACTTTAAGAAGATACAGCACATACACCTTATCCTTTAACCTTTATGTGCTGTGTTGAAAAACAAAAACGACAACATGGATTTAAGCGATCTTTACACGGATCTTTCATTTATCCATTTCATCAATTGAACAGATTTTTATTGAAAATCTCTTTTTTTTATGTGCTACCCCAAGTAGATATCCTGAAGTGTGTTTATGTACTCACCGAGTAGTTAGGGCCCATGGCTCTGATAGCGTGTCCTGTCAGAGTGGCAATGGTGAAGAGATGAGGAGACACTTCCCGCACAGCCTAGATGCATTTCAAAGAGAAATTCGATTTCTTATAACAGAAACCTTTTCATTCTTGAAACATTGATGCATAATTTACTATAGTAATAAGAGTTAATTTACTGGTGTAAATGTATTTGTGTACCTGCTCTTTCATCTCACAAAGCAGGTCCACCATGACCATCCTTCCTTCAGCATCCGTGTTTCCAACACGGATTCTACGACCGGCACGAGACACTACCAACTCATCCGCTACATAACAATCTGCCAAAAGTCATAAAAAAGTTAGCCAGAGTGAATGCTTTAATCCAAAGCAATGCTACACACAAAAGCACAAGTTGCTTACCAGACCCGACACTGTTCCGCACCATGGCCATCGCACCCACAACCTTCAGGTGTTTTGGCTTCAGTTTGGCTAAGATCTGCAAAACGTGCATAAAACAAAACCCATGATTCATCAGCAATGTGAGCAGGCACCTGATAAGAGTATAGAGCAGTACCTGAAAGAATCCAGCAACAGCAGCAGAGCCACATTTATCTCTGTGCATCCCAGCCATGATGCCACCGGCTTTGATGTCAGCTCCACCAGTGTCATACGTAATGCCCTGCAACATGTAACAACACACCATGGGTCTCACTTGCAAATCCAGCTTTTCGCTCTATGCCATGCGTATAGATAGAGTTAATCTTGAACTCACCTTGCCAACCACCATAAGAGTCTGTTGAATGGGTCCTTCGCCAGAGTACAGCAGTTTGATGACTCTGGCCTGATGACGTGGCACAGCTGAGGCAGAGAGATTGAACGTTGATGTACGACATAGTAGTAATCTGAACAATTTGGATTTTTTATGCTTAAAATTGTACATGCCGCTTTACAAATACAGGTTATCAACTCTTTCCCCGCCGTTTACAAGTTTTCCCCATCATTTATGACAAGACTTCATGAGTTCTTCCAGCAGCCCGTGATTTCACAGTTACACAGTAGGGGGTGCTGTTATACATCTTCTAAAAGAGTACAGCATTTACAGATCCAAACACAAGCCAATGCTCTATGTTTTGATAATCGTTCTAAATCGGATCTTTTCACAAAACACATTTTTTGTTCAGAATTTTGTATTTTTTAAGAAACCTACCCAGATTCGGGAAAAGATAAAAAACAAAAAAACAAATGTAGAGTAATGTTTTGGGTGTGTTTAAAAACTGAAGCGATGTTCTGTCATTAAGGCCACAGCTTGCAGCAGCGCAAACGCCACTTTTGCGTAAAAAATTAATGTCGGCATTTACTAAAGACATGCTGAAAAGCCATTTTTGTGACTGACCTTATTGCATATGCATTTTCTCTTCGGACGCAAACTTTATGGGAGGAGAATATTTAAATGAATTACGCAACGCGATTTGTGCTTGTCATTGCATGTCTTAAATCTGGCCCTTAATATATTGTATGTTCATATATTCATAGAAGACAATATTTGGGGGTAAATGAAAGTTTTGTGAAAATTGCTTGCAGTAGATGGCAATTTGATTAAAAAACACTGGCAGGGAAGGAGTTAAAAGGGACATTCTGGTTCTTGGCACTGATCAAGGGGCTTAGTCTTGCGGGGTCTGCTCTTGATTCTAATCTTTTGTAATATCAGCCTAAAAATTCTCTGTGATTAACATTCTCTTACTGTTAGCACATCGGTTGACCGCTGCCAAACAGGGATATTCTTTCTCCAGAGTGTTCAAATCACTTAAGACTGTCACCTGAGAAAGAGATCAAGACGAAATACAGCCTTTAAATTCTTACTGAGGTGAGATACGGTGGCATGTAGCTTCAGAGACTCACCTTTACAGGACTGTCCTTAAAGACGGCTTGAACATACTCAGCTACACGAGGAGCTGCCATACGCTCAGGGTCAGAGCCGCCAATATCCCGATAAACGTATCTACACAATAAACAAAGACTAGGGATGTAACGATTCACCGCGAGCCGGTTGAAAATCGGTTATAATGTGTGACGATTCAAATCGGTTGAGGTGTGAACTGAATCGCAATACATTTTTTGAACAGCAGGGGCCGCTATTTTCACTGCAAACCTAAACGTGGATGCTGATATTTCTTAAATGCAAAAAAATCCAAGAAAAGCACAGACAGTATTAGTTTGTTTATATTAAAGAGACTTTTTCTATTATTAATTTGTTATAAAATTGCAGTTTAGTTTTGTTATTTGAAATAAAACATTATTTTATCATACAAAGAAACGTGAAGCATTTAAGAAATAATGCAAGGGACGTTGTTCATTTCTAATTTGTTTCAACTCATTTTTTCAAAATAAATCGTGAATAAATCGCATCGTGAGATCAGAATCGTGAATCGCATCGCATCGTGAGCTGAGTGAATCGTTACATCCCTAACAAAGACAGATGAATTCTGAGGTCAATTTTCATTTAAATGCTCAACAAACTCCTCCAGTACCTTCCGCTCTCCAGGGCAGTGGCCAGCTCCACCATTTCTTTTCCCTGCGGCTGATTCTTCACCCAGATGCCCAGCGTAGAGACTTTGTGAAGGGTCGACTTCAGTTCTCTTACCTCCAGTGGCTGAGGAGACAAAATATAACTTTACACAAATGAAACATAAATAAAAGCGCACGATGAGACCAGTCAATTTGATGTTGACTCTGGGTGTAACAAACTAAAATGAAATGCTGCTCACCACATAGAGAGCTTGCAGGGCTCCCAGCACAGCCGCCAGGGTGTTTCTTGCATAGCTGTTATGTGGAGGACACACCAGCAGAGGGCGCTGAACGCCAGCTTTCATAGCCCTATGGCAAAAAACAACATAGATTAAAGAAGTGAAACCGAGCTGCTCTTCTTCAAAGAGGGGAAATGGGTTTTAAAAGCACAGCACACCAAGGAGAAAAAGGAACACCATGTTCTTTTCGCAGGGTGTAAAATTGATCATTACAAATGACAGCGTCCCACCATATGCATTATGTTTGCATAGACACCTTTTAATGCCATTACTGGCAGCATCGCTGAACCGCCTGACGTCATCGTAATCCCGGTTCACTGGACCAGTGGAGGCAAATACCAATCTGTTTCCAGGGAGACCAGGAACCTTGACGACCACGACTTCTTCCCCCAAACCGCCGTCCACCTGAATGTTAAAAAGTGATAATAGTATGCAATAAATCAATACACATAGGAACCAAGGTTGTTTAAGTGTGTTTGTGGATGTGAACTCACTGCACTGTAGTCCTGCAAGGGCGCTTTTAAACACTCGAGTTCATTAGGGAGCTGGTCAAAAGTATGGCCTATCACGATAATGCCATCAAAACTGAGAAAAAAAGGAAGCATTAAAATCAGTCAGCAATCTTTTTTACACGTATACACAAAGTATAGCTGGACTAATCCTATTCAAACAGTGCCGTGATCATGTGTCATCACCAATGTATAGACACATAAAAAGGCCTGGTTTCACAGACAGCCTTAGTTAAATTACTCTATTTAAGTTGCTTTCATAAGCATGCCTACAAGTACAGTACATAATAAAAACAACAACCAAAGCAAATGTGGCAAAAAGGTCATGCTCTTAAGACAATAAACTGTACACATCAGTATAACAGATAACACGGTGTAAAGTCCAAATTTGAGAGAGAGAGAGAGAGAGAGAGAGAGAGAGAGAGGGTGAAGTTCTTTTGGGACAGGGTCTTAGATTTACTCACTTCTGATCCTTGCAGTCAGTCGTGGACTCGATGGGCTGGATACTAGATAAAAGAAACAATGGGAGAGAGCAAGAGAGAAATGTTGCATTTTTGTAAATATTCTGACAAAATTTGCCTGTATGCAATCTGCATCTGAAAACGCGTCGGTTTTGCATTTTTCGCTTTTGCAAAAAAATGAGAACGCAAAAGAAAAAAATGATGACAAATTACACTATGAACATAACATTGAATGAAAAGTTATACAAAAATGTAAATGATCTGGTATATCTATTTCGCTTTAATAATGTACTCGAGCTGATATGAACCTGCTGATTCTTCTCAGCATGATGTGAATGTTTCATACAGAATCATATAACTTACAGTACATATTGTGCTTGTTTTTATAAGCGATCTAGAAATAGAGCACAACCTTAAATCATGTCTATATTATATATAGCCTTCCAGACTTGATTCGATTAGCAATGGACAAGGCATTTTTTATTTAAAAGCAATGCATTTGCACCAAATAAACCACATATCGCGCTGTTGGTAACAATACAACCATCAAAAGGCGCAGCGATCATACGCTTGTTTAACAATAACGATATGACAAATATAATATAACAAGTAACCCACTTAACGTTACCTTACAGACATCCTCACTTGCGCTTCCCCGTGAAAAGAAATCCCACTGTCAGCTGACAGATTTCAAAAGACTACAAGTCATATGACCTTTTTTATCACGTGCTCTCTGCAGTTGTAGTTTTTTTTAAACATAGTCATGCAATTAAACGTGTACAAACTGCGCAACAATCAGATGAGTTCACTCTTTTTGCGAACAACGTAATCGCTACATCTGAGAATTGCCTTTTTAAAAGATAAATCCGTAAAATGAGGCGCACGAGCACTTTCTTCAACTAACGTTACGCAAGCAAAACAGGAAGTGAAGTGATAGTGAGTGGTGACGAGAGCGCGTGAACGGATCAAAGTCCAAAGATTGTGTCATTTTAGTTGGATTATATTGGCATCGTTGCAGTGAGTGGCAGTTTCTATTTCAGACATATACTGTTTGTGTATGCGAGTTTTTTTGTTGTTGATCGAAATCGTGTTTTTGCACCGATAACATGTAGGGTTGAGTTTGTGCGGAGACTCCATACGTGATTTCTTATCTACATTGCCTTGCAAGCGTGATATCGTAGTTTCAACCGATAAGGTTTTCTTAAGCAATCGGCGATTTACTGCTGACCCATTGAAAAAGAAGATAAAAACTGCTGATGCTCTTTGATGTGTTCATTCTCGTCCAATCTTCTTTTCTGTTTAACTGCTGCACCTGTTACCATGCTTGACTTCTGAACTCTTTCACTGCTTATGTCCGTCCGCCTCTTTTTCCTTTTCTCCTTGTCTCTTAATAGATGAGATTGCTGTGTGGCTCACTGCTCAGTTTGAGGAGATTCAATGCTGTGTTCTCTACAGGGACGATAAGAAGAGCCACAAGCTCAGCCACCATGCGACTAGTCCAGTTCTGCCATGTAGGAGACGAGGGGCGTGTCAGGGTCGGGGTGGAGCAAGCAGAAGGTCAGGGGGTCATTGATCTGAAAGCTTTTGACCCCTCCATGCCTTCCACAATGAGAGAGTTTCTAGAGATGGGGAAAAGTGGAATGGACTGCGCTGAGAGGTATGAGAATGAATTGTGACACAAACCACGAAACCTCAAACAGTCACGAACACTACAGTCACATGAAAGAAAAACACATTATGGGGAAATACATATAAAAAATTGCCACTACTTCTGGTCTACTTAAGGTTCTCAAAATGAACACTGGACAGTGTTACTCCAAATTACATTGATATTTATCCGCCTTATCAGCATTGAATTATTCAGAACGATCCCATTCATGTACTACATAATTCACCTAAATAGCAATGAGACCCCATACACTATCTGTGACGGCCTAAGCACGACTGGGGAAAATTGATCTGACCCTGAATAATAGGAATGATTTTTGAGAATGCATGTGCGTCAATGCCTGCTGTAAATTGCAAACATCTGAGAATAACTCATTATTGTAAAAGACACATCTCTAATTCATCTTTGTATTTCTCTTAGGGCTTTGTCCAGCGGTCAGTGTGTCGTGCCACGGTCAGATGTCAGGTTGCTCTCGCCAGTCACTGGCCCAGAGAAGGTGGTGTGTGTGGGTATGAACTACAGAGACCACTGTCTGGAGCAGAACGCCCCGATTCCTAAAGAGCCCATTATTTTCAGCAAGTTCCCCTCCACCATCACTGGTCCTTATGATGACATAATACTACCAGAGGAGAGTACGGTGAGCACTGAAACTTAATACAGTTTCATACAGATTGATGGACTCGCATTAACCAATAACTGACACCAGGTACTATAGAATAACATTTATTTACTCAGCTGAGAGATTTCTTGCACTTAAATGATTCACAATTTTTGCACATTTATATGACTTAAAAATAAGTGATTTCACTTAAGTGTAAAACATGTAAACTCTAGCGACAGCAATATGATGGGTTGGATTCCTTGGGAATGCATGAATTGATATTGTGTTTACCTTGAATTTAATACAAGTTGCTCAAAATGACTACATTCACAGGAAGTGGACTGGGAGGTGGAGTTGGCCTTTGTGATTGGACGAAAAGGAAAGCATATTAAGGTACATGAATAAATACACACTATACTACCATTAAAAATTTGGGTAACATTTTAGTATAGGGACCAATTCTCACTATTAACTAGTTGCTTATTAGATGCCTATTTTTAGCATATTGGCTGTTTATTAGTACTTATAAAGCACATATTCAACATGACCATATTCTACTTCCCTAATCCTACCCAATACCTAAACCTAACAACTACCTTACTAACTATCAATAAGCAACAAATTAGTAGTTTACTGAGGCAAATATCATAGTTAATGGTTTATTAATACCGAGAATTGGACCTTAAAATAAAGTGTGACCAAAATTTGTATTGGTAGTTTTGATGAGTTCTCTATTTTTTTGAATTGTGGGGAAAATATGGAATAACACAATTGTAACTATGGGAATTATGGTGTGACTGAAAGCATCCAAAATAAATTACTTTTTTCCTAGACAATTTTAACAATTAAAAAAAGAATGTGTAAAATCGTACTTTTGCCATTAACTCACCCCGGAAAGCTTTTTTATTTTAACTTATTTATTTATCTACTATTATCTTTATTGTATGTCTCTCATTATGTTGTATATTATTGACCATGCATTTCTAATCAAAGTGCATGAAATAATCAATCAAAATATTTTTTATTTTGTAAATTAGACAACATTTTTGTTTTCCAAGAAGAAATTACTATGTTGTCACAATTATATTTTTGTCTGCAAAAGTAATTTGAAACATTTAAACATGCAACTTCAGATTAAAAGATTTTACACATTCAGTTGATGAGAAACATTGCAGTCAAGTGTTTTAAAACTTTTGTATTGTGAATATATTAATATAAGCTTTGTTATGCATTAAGAAATATTTAATAATAAGTCAATATATCAATAAGCAATATAACAGCTCAAAAGCTAATGAGCATAATAAAACAACAATGAAATGTTACTATTCAGTCACTTTGAAAGTTTGATAATAATATTTGATAACTCCATTAGCAACTAATGTCTTTTCTCTCAGGAGGAAGACGCCCTGTCCTATGTTGCAGGTTTTACAGTAGCTAATGATGTCAGCGCTCGGGATTGGCAGATGAAACGGAACGGGAAGCAGTGGCTGCTGGGTAAAACATTCGACACATTTTGTCCCCTCGGGCCAGCGATCGTCACCACTTCAGCACTGAAAGGTATTTTAAGAGTGGATCACACTCAAGAAACAAGTGGTGTTTGGAAAATAGTGATTAATGTGGCACTTGTTCATACAGATGTTCATCATCTGGGTATCCGCTGTCTGGTGAATGGAGCTGTAGTTCAGGACAGTAACACCAGTCAATTGATCTTTCAGACACAGAAGCTGGTGGCGTGGGTCTCACGGTAAGCAAACCCACTGTGGTTTTAATCTTTTGGGGTCAGAGTAAGCAGAATGTCTGGTTGAAATTTCTCAGAGACAGGAGGTAAAAAAAAAGTTTTAGTTTTGTTGGTTTGTGCTTATTACAGGTAAACAAAAGTTTTATTAAATTAGGGTTGTCAAACGCTTAATCGCATCCAGAATAAACGTTGTGTTTACATAATATATGTCTGTGTACTGTGCATATTATTTTATATTTATAAACACACACATGCATATATTTAAGAAAAATATAAAAATTAATAAACATTTATATATAATTTAAATAATTGGTAAATATTTCCTAAATATACATGTATGTGTTTATAATACAAAATTAAAATATGCACAGTACACATTTCTTTTATTCTGGATGCCATTAATTGTGATTATTCGTTTGACAGCCATATATTAACTCTATATTGTTAAGTATAATATTTTGTTTGCAACATGTTTTTTTTTAGCTGTTTAATCATAAATGTATTATAAATAATTTGTAATGAATTCATTCAGACCATCATTACGATACTCCAATCTTGAAGGTTACTTTCATTTCGTTTCTGCTGTCTTTCCGGCAGGTTTGTGACTCTCTGTCCAGGTGATGTGTTTTTGAGCGGAACACCTCCAGGTGTGGGGGTCTTTAGAAATCCACCTGTCTTTTTAAAGGTGAGCTCTTCTATAGGAAAATGGGATGTATATTTCAACACGGCTGGGTTAACGTCATACCGTACAATCACTGCACCTGGCAATCTGTTGACACCTTTTACAGTCGGGCCAGATTGATGAAAACACAATGAGAGTAGATCTAATCTAGAACCACAGGTTACATGTGACCACCTGTAATGGCTGTGGTGATGTTGTCGTCATAATTTCGGTATTTACACTAAATACAGAAATGAAGGTTTTTGATGGTCAGCAAATTGACACGAGTGCAAACACAGGGACATGTGGCAAACCAAACAGAAGAGTACAGAGATGTAATCAAACCTTTATTGTTCTTCATCTCTACTTCAACCTTACCATTTTTAGCCTCAGAGCTCAATCCAGCTGCTTTGTAGATTTGATCATTCTTTGTGAAAAAATCCTCGTAGTGCTACAGTATCTAACCACATATTTTTGCTGTAGTCATTTTATATTATACGGCTTACAGGTTCTGCAGCAGCTAACTCTCATTTTCAAAACCCACCTTGAGAATTTAGATCCAGGGTTTTGTACATAAAACCCAGAGATATTAAAAAGCGTATTTTTAGAGGACATTTCTTAACAATTCAAGTACAAGTGAGGGATCTATGGTTTATGACATATTAAAGGGACAGTTCACCCCAAAATAAAAATTCTGTCATCATTTACTCACCCTCGAGTTGTTCCAAATCTGTGTAAATTTATTTCTTCCGATGAACCGAGTTCTTGGCCATCACTGACTACATAGTAGGAACAATTACAATGGTAGTCAGTGGTGCCCCAGAACTGTTTGCTTTCCTAAATTATTCAAAATATCTTCTTTTGTGTTCAACAGAACAAAGAAATTTACAAAGTAATTTCTCCTACAATGGTAGTCAATGGTGACCAAGGATTGTTTGGTTACAAGCATTCTTCCAAATATCTTTCTCTGTGTTCATCCAAACAAAGACATTTATACAGCTTTGGAACAACTTTTGAGCAAACGATGAAGTTTTTTTCTTATTAACATCTGGTACCACACGTCATGTACACTGAACACTAGCTTGTTAACTTGACTTTGACATTAATCTTGTGTGATTTTAAATGCAATTTACACAACAGGCAGGTGTTAGATCCTTATGAAAACTGTTGTGTTTTTAGACACAGTTAAATGTGTTTGTTCCACTGAGGTTTGCAAGCAAACGTGTCCCACCGGGTATAGTCACTCGCTATCATTTTCATTGTGTGAGAAGCTAAAATATCGTCACTGTCCTTCCAAAACCGCTTTTTTTAGGAAATGGAAAAACACTGTAGTTTTTAAATGATTAAATGTTGTGTTGTCAAAGTTGACAAGCACTTATTTAATACTTTTAACTTTTATATTTGCAAAACCCAGAGACGAACATAAAGGGTGACTAATAAAAATGATTCATGGCAAAAAATAAATATCACGAAATATGGAGATACGAGGTTTCAGAAGGACAGCAGCGCTATATGTTCTTAACCAAATGATCTAAATGTATTTAAGTCAGTGTACTGTACTAAATATTCTTTAATGATCTGTTACAGAAGGGAGATGTTGTGGAGTGTCAGATTGATGAGATCGGCTCTATAAAGAACAATGTGGTATAACTGGAAGATCTCAAAGTTCCTTGATGAACATCAACCTAAGTGCCTTAATATCTGTAATCATTTTAATAAGCAATCTGTAAAAAAAGTAGCTCTTTTAATTCAAAACTGCACCCTTTTATCAACTACTGCAATATATTTTTTTCTGTGTTCTTTTACATCTATGATTAATCTGTGAATTTGTGAATATAATGTGTTCACCAATTGGCCTTAAAGGGACAGTTCACCCAAAAATGAAAATTCTGTCATCATTTACTCAACCCTAAGTTATTCCAAATCTATATGAATGTCTTTGTTCTGATGGACACCGAGAAAGATATTTGGAAAAATGCTTATAACCAAACAGTTCTTCGACCCCATTGACCACCATAGTAGAAAAAACAAAAAAAACAATTTGTTCTATTGAACACAAAATGAGACATTTTGAAGCTTGTAAGAGTTCTGGGGCACTTTTGACTACCATTGTCATTTTTCCTACTATGGTAGTCAATGGGGTCCAAGAACTGTTTGGTTATAAGCATTCATCCAAATATCTTTGTGTTCAACCAAACAAAGAAATTCATACAGATCTGAAACAGAGTAATTCATGACAGAATTGTCATTTTGGGGTGAACTATCCCTTTAAAAACAGTATACAGAATTCAATCCTATTCTCCAGCAGATGGCATTATTTACCTACAATCCTTATAACCAAACCGTTCTTGGACCCTATTGACTACCAAAGTAGAAAAATTACTATTTTTTGTTCTGTTGAACACAAAATGAGACATTTTGAAGAATGAAAGAGTTCTGGCGCACTTTTAACTACCATTGCCATTGTTCCTACTATGGTAGTCAATGGGGTCCAAGAACTGTTTGGTTACAAGCATTTGTCCAAATATCTTTGTGTTCAACCAAACAAAGACATTTTTACAGATTTACCAGAGAGTAATTCATGATAGAATTGTCATTTTGGGGTGAACTATCCCTTTAAAAACAGTATACAGAATGCAATCCTATTCTCCAGCAGATGGCATTATTTACCTAAATTGTTTACGATAGCCATCCTCATTTCTGTGTAGCTTGAAATAAGCTCGTTTCCCAGAATCGAAATTCAAGTCTTTCAAAATTCTTGTGATGAAAGACTACGTTTCACATATTTCCCATGTGTCTTAGCATGTTCACAAACATAGCAATGAAACCGCTTACTCACTGGAGTCAACCGATGCCCATCGCTTATTTTCAAGGGGAAAAGTGTTGAATATCAAGTGAGATCCCTGACTGCGGTAGATAGCGCTGTTATTTCCCCACCCATCCTGTCTCTTGTTAATCACCCCATTATTTTTCCATTCCTCCGTCCCGTTCATCTCAAGGCACCTCTGTGTTCTCTGAGTTATTGATAGCCGCGTGTGGCGGGTCTATGGGTCGATTCTGTCTCCGGAGAGCTTGTTCAGCACTTCTGCGCTACAGCCGTCTGTTAGTCTTTCTGTTCGAAATGAACATGCCCTCGCTAACAGTATATGTTACCCTGTATAAAGATACTACAAAACGATCTTTCAGCGTGTGAGTCCATTAGAACTGTGATCATGTTGCATGAATGGACACTTTTGCATTATTGTGTCAAGAAATGGGCATAGAGCCGAATTATTCATTTCTAGTGAATAATTCTAATGTATGTTTATGGGAAATGTGCATCATACATCAAGCCATGACACTACAACAGAGTCATTATGAGAAACTTAGTTTAGTTTAACAAAAGAATAAACAATTTCAATAAACAAGAATATACTTTTGGCCTAACACAACTGCTTTCATTTGACCGGCTCTTTATTAACAGAACATTTTCAATCTATTATTCAAAGTCAAATAGTCATTCTCTAAACATTACTTAACCAAAGCTATGCCTTAAAGTCCAATGAACGTAAAACAACATCACAGGCAGAAACTGCTTAAAACCATAGAGGTTTAAACTGGGATTTGGAATTTAAACAGAAGAGCATGCTCAGAAAAGCCTCTGGTTGTATCCCAGTTGAGACCGCCGTCTCTTTTACTCTTCTATTTATACAGAAACTGTGAGAAAAACTGCAAGAGCTTTTCTTTGTTCTCACGCTGAGCGAACAGAGGACCGATGTCTAGATACACATCTTCTCGTGTGTCTTCGATCAACACCTGTAGAAAAGACGTTGTTTATTACCGAGAGGGCAAATTAAGCGTCTTTTATTACAACACCTGCTACATGCTACACTTCACTCTGGCCCATTTATCTGGGTTGCAGTGTTATGTATGGCTTCTGTAGAGGTGCGATACGCACTGGCAGGAAGGTGTGTGTACAGTATATATACAGTAAATCAGGAAGTATAGATGCAGCAGAGAATCAACTTACCCCGAGATCAATAAAGGTACGAAGAGCCATTCTCACCAAGTCAATAGATGAGCTTTCTATAGAACATTCACACAGACATGTTAAATACACACCTCGGGAGTGATCACATGACACAAGTACTTTTGTCTTGAAGTGTTATTTAATAATGCTAAAACAGTTTGATCTCCGGGTTATTAAATATTAAACATGAAGCTATATCACAAGTAACATAATTTGAAAGCCTGTTGAAACCAACTGCTAGATTGAAGGGATATTCCACCCAATAATGAAAATTCTGTCATCATTACTCACCCTCGAGTTGTTCCAAATCTCTATCAATTTCATTGTTCTGATGAACACAGAGAAAGATATTTGGACGAATACATTTAACCAAAAAGTTCTTGGCAACCATTGACTACCACAGTAGGAAAAATGACAAGTGCCCCAGAACTATTTGCTTTCCTACATTCTTCAAAATATCTTCAACAGAACAATGAAATGTATAATGCAAACTTTCCTACTATTGTAGTCAATGGGAAAAAAATGTACACAGATACAGATTGAGAGAGTAAATGATGACAGAACTTTCATTTTTGGGTAACCTGTTCCTTTAATGCTGTGAACTTGAACACAAATAATGTCAATGGTAAGGTTAATAAATACAAACTGATTGTAAAGTGTTACCAAGTTTTTTAAAATAAAAATATTAATCTAGGTCCCAAGACACATCCATCATTAAAGTAATCCAAATAACTAGAGGGTTAATAAATGTCTTCTGAAGCACAGCAATAAACGTATGAGAGAAAACTATTCATATTTTGAGCGAAACTAAAAGCAAAACAAACCTATAAGAGCCAAAGTTCAAATATGGCAACACGTCAATAACTTACAATCTCATTGGTTCAAAATATCAGCTAGTCACGAAACATGCAAGAACCAATGAGATTTTGAGCTATTGCCATGTTGCCATATTTAAATTAACTGAGCCAATAAACCCAAATACCTATCATTTTCTCGTAGATTTTCTTGTTTCGCTTCAGAAGACATTTATTGACCCAGTGGTTCTCAAACTTTTTTTGTTGCAAGGCCACCTTTGTATAAAGTTCATCTCTGTGCGTTCCCCCAAATAATGACTTAAAAAATCTTAAACTTAGAATTTGAATTAAACCAAAAACATATTCAAGTTATACAATGCTGAAACACCAATTCTTTTGGTTGGTGGTCTTATTTTTCTGATGTTTG
Source organism: Triplophysa rosa (assembly GCF_024868665.1). Classification (NCBI taxonomy): domain Eukaryota; kingdom Metazoa; phylum Chordata; class Actinopteri; order Cypriniformes; family Nemacheilidae; genus Triplophysa; species Triplophysa rosa. The sequence continues at coordinate 9,119,177 of NC_079906.1, read as the reverse complement.
ATTGCACAAAATGTATGATAAATTTCAATATTTCATAAAATGCAACAAAATCTGTGACCCCCAGTTTGAGAATCAGTTTGTTCTTCTTCGAGCTTTAACAAGTTGGAGGCTATTTATATAAAACATCTTGTTGTGTTTATCTGAGGAAAGGGTCATCTGGGATTCCTCTGAAGCCAGTTCATTTACACTGTTAAATAACTGTTAAAGAGGCTTAAATGTTGTTATATAACCAATTTCATAAAATAATCTCTTGTGCTTGCTAACAGCAACATTTTTGCATGCTGTCTCCAATAAGTGCCTGATTTACTACATACAAATCAGATTTCTATATTTTAAAGGTTGGACATGCGGCATCTGTTCAGCATTACACCATCATTGCAATCCAGGCACCTGAAAGGGCTCTTGGATCGACTGCAGGGCTTGTCTGGATATTACATCAATACCCTTTATCATTTTATGAACTACTGCTGCTATGGTCAATAGAAAAAAAACCACCTCTAAAACAACTTTGGTTACACTTTACCGTGAGGTTGTATTTGTTAACATTAGTAAATGCATTAGCTAACATGAACTAACAATGAGCAATATAGTTTTCAGCTTGTATTACTCTTTGTTCATTTTTAGTTTATGTCAATGCAATTATTCATGTTAGATTAACTTAAGTTAACCGTTACAACTTTTGATTGTGAAAATGTATTCGTAAATGATGAAATTAACATGGACTAAGATTAATAAATGCTTTCGAAGTATTGTTCATTGTTAGTTCATGTTAGCTAACGCATTAACTCATACAAACTTATTGTGTTACTATAACTTCTTATTAAATCACAGACAGAAATAGCACTAAATTAATTGTGCCAGACAAAAGATGCAGAATATTGTGAATAAGACACAATCTGAAAAAGCCGATAGCAAGGAAATGAATCATCTGATATACAGCACAGCACTATTTCGGCACCTTTGAACTATAATGTGAGCAGGTTAGTGAATAAAGTCTGTAAATATGGCGACATTGAAGTGAACTCGCTGCCGAGGCGATGGCACATCCTTTAGCCTCGTGATTTACATTTACGCATTTGGCAGACGCTTTTATCCAAAGCGACTTACATTGCATTGTATTATACATTTGTATCAGAGTATGCGCAATCCCCTGGGATCGAACCCATGACCTTGGCATTGCTAGCGCCGTGCTCTAACCACTGAGCCACAGGAAAGCTGTTGGTGGTGATGATGGTGAGTGGAAATGGAGATCGGTGTGTGCGTGCCTCTTACCGTAGTGCACTTTGTCCAGCTGAGCTCTGTTCTTCAAGTGCATGTGTAGTTGGCTCACACAAGCTGTTTCTATGGTAAACAGTTTTTAGATTATAAACACCTTATGAACTCTGCGTGAATAGTAACACGCATACCACGGTGGACACATACGGTAACAGCACTGTTTGGACAGAGGTCAGAGTTTATGTGTGTGTGAGGTCGTGTACTGACCTGTAGTAGGTAAGGGGAGGTAATGAAGGCTTTCTAAAGTCCAGCACAAAGCTCTCAGCTGGACGCTCAGCAAACTACAGAGAAAAAACAGCATTTCTGGGCACTGAGACGGCTGACTCAACTAGAAAGAAGAGAGCGAACGGAGAGAACAGAAGGATGGAGGACAGTTAGACAAGCTGCAAAGAATGCTGTTTTTATTAATTAGACAGTAAACTGGATATTTTTGGTTGTTTTACAGCAGGGTTGTACAAAATTCAGAATTGAACTGAGAATGACCACTAAATTCCAATTCAATTCTTGAATTTGAATTGAGATTGCAAACAGGAAGCTGAATTGCAATTCAAATAGCAGGAAGTAGAATTGGAATTCCATAAAATTCAAAGAATGACACATAATTAAGGTGTATTTAACAATGAAGCTTTACAGTATATATTACATATGATTACAACATGAATTTCATACAGATATTGTTGTATGGACTTCATGTACACAATACTTTATTATTGTACATAGGCCTATTTTGTTTACCACAAATGACCATTAAAAACATACTCTATAAAACAGATCATTAAAATTGTAATAACTTTCAAATTGTGGAAAATGATAGGATAGCACTTCATTTCCCAGATGCCATCCTTTATTGTTCTGGAAAGAAAACCAAAACAGTTTCCCAAACCTAGCTGTACTTGCATGTAAACATCTGGCCATACCTGCTTCCTCTGCACCTGTTGAGAGGATATTTAGTGTTGCAGGCAAGACATTCAGACCAGAACGATGCCGCCTCAATGACAAAACATTTGAGGAACTGTTGACCATTAGATGCAACAACGTTACCCTGTAAAGTACTTTAATAAATGATAATTGCATTTACCAAAACATTGTTTCATTTGGTTACTTTGAAATGAAGATATTGCTAATTATTCAACATTAAGGGAATGTATGCTTAATGTTAGTGTCTGTACTACCATTAGGAAGAAAATTGTATGTTAAACGTATCACATTCTCACTGATATGAATTGCAATGAATTCAATTCCACTTCCTGTAATTCCAATTCAATTCAACATCCTGAAGGGTGGAGTCAATTCAAATTCATTCATTTAATTGAAATTCTGAATTTTGCACAGCCCTGATTTACAGATCAGAATTGAATTCTGTATTATTTTCCCTTAAAAATATGTGCTTTTTTAAATAATTCCTACAATGATATTTACCAGATGGGGAACCCTCTAAGCCCTCAAAGACGGCCAAAACGAAATATTCTAATATATTCTATCTAAATATTTTTTTTAATGAAGTCATCCGTTATAACTTTATTTTAGTAATTCATATATTCAATCTAGATTCAAATTAAGTTTTTGAGAGAAAACCCAAAGTAAAACAAAGGAATAGTTCTGTTCCTGTAATTCTGTCATAATTGTCTCACCTTGCTGTCATTTTAAACCTGTGTGTTTTTCTTCTGCAAAACACAAAATGTTGGTAACCAAAAACCGTTGCTCCCCATTGACTTCTATTGTATGGACACGAAACCAATGCAAGTCAACGAGGACCAACACTTTTCTGTTACCAACATTTTCAAAATATCTTCTTTTGTGTTCTGCAGAAGAAAGAAAGTCATACAGGTTTCTAATGACATGAGGGTGAGTAAATGATGAAAGACTTCATTTTTGGGCATACTATCCCTTTAATAAATCAATAGTAATACTGATGCTTTGTGAAGTACCGCTAACAACATCTAAACAACAGAAAAAAAAACATTCAAAGCTCCCGAACGTATGGTAAAAAGCCCAACAGTTCAATAAAGAAAAACAACAAACCAAAAACAAGCTCTTAAAGCAGTGCTCTAAACCATCACTCCCAGCTGCCGACATGTTCCGTTGAGGCTCTGATCCACCTCAGAATCACACACGACAGCCTCTCTCTCCTCAAAACACACAATATTGACTTTCCCTGCCACTGATTCTTCTCTTTGTGTTGTATTCAGTGCACAGATACTGAGAAATGCCACACCGCAGACAGAGCCTTGCTTCAAGAACAACTGTCGGTCTCAATTTTTTTGCGTTTTTTTTTGGTCCGTCTGTGTGTGTAAATGATAAATGAGGTGTGGTTGTGTGTTTTAGTCTGCGAGTGTTTCATCTTGCTGGAACTTTAGATCTTATAATTGCGTTTCCAGGGATTACGGGAGTACATTGAATCTAGACATATAATATTGATATGAAACAAGAACTAAATGTAATACTTTTGAGACTTCAGTTCATTCTGTACACCGTATATTCATTCCCAGGGATTCGAACCCTCGACTCGTTGTCGTTGCTAATGTCATGTTCTACCGGCTGAACTACAGGAAAGCTACAATAAATATATACAGAATATCCATTTTAAAATTATTTTCAGTTTTTCTGAATTTACTATTTATAGGTATGCGTTTAGGTAAAATGATCATTTTTATTTTATTCTGTGAACTACTAGCAATATTTCTCCCAAATTTCAAATATATTGTTTCTATATCAGAAAATGAAAACTGCATAAACAGGTCAAAATAATGCTCTAAGCATGCTAAAGATGCTCTGGATTTTTTCAGACCTCAAATACTGCAAAGAAAACAAGTTCATATTCACTTTTAAGCAATACAACAGTCATATTTCTACATGTATTTAGGAAAAGTTTACAAATTATTTTCGGATTTGATAACCTTATTTTGAGTCAAAGTCATCCAACAGCAATGTGAAAGACTGACTTTGTCACTCCTGAGGTTTGATTTTGTTGAAATTCAACAGACACTGACGTGAAATGGCCACAATACATCTAGAAATGCGGATTAAACGAACATTTAAATGGGTCTCTTAACTATTTTATGTGTGTTTATGACATTTGTACCTTATACGATTGTGTACCTGGTTCCTCACAGTCTGAATCACTGCTCTGGTTAGGGTTGTCTGAAGCTCTCCATGATAACACACCCTGTCTCTTCATGAAGTCACACATTGGTGTCTCACTCTGAACCTATACACACGCACACACGCACGCACGCACACACACACGCACACGCAAACACAAGTTCACATCTCTAAAGACAAGCACAAACAAACGGCAAATAATCCGTCTGTGGTTGAAATGACCCTTAGACAAACAAAAAACACCAGCTTTGCTCTAAACACCATCAAAGGAAACGCTGAAACTAATCAGTCAACTTTCACCTCTCTGGCTGTTTGCTTCCAAAATCAGTGAGCTGGAAACTACGGAGGCACTTGAAGAGAAATGCACAGAGACGGAGCGGTCAGAGTGCCGGTGAGCACCCCATTTTCCGCTATTAGATTTAGTCTAAAAGGGCTGCTGCATTCTGGGCAATTGAGCAAAAACAGCATTTTGGCCACGTCTCAGTGAATTCAGTTTTTTTTCTTGTGATCTTGATACAGAATTTGCCACTTGGAATTGATTATATGAGGGATTTGAAGACAAAATGGCTTATGGCTGGAATACACTACAAGACTTTTAAAATCTGAACAGAATTTTTTAAAACTAGACATCATACACTTGCAGACTTTTTGAAAGTTTCAGATAGAAACACACTGACTGATCAAATCTGCAGACGGCACAGACTGAAAATCTGGGCAAAAGTCTTGTAGTGTATTTTAGCCTTTAGTGACAAAAGTCCAAAAGCAAGGTCATTTCAGAGATGGAGCAAGTTATTTTAATAAAAACATTACATGCAGAAAACAAGCATGTTATATGTAACAAATAATGTAGATCCAGCCGGTTGTTACCACAGAATAAACCCTGACAGGATGATCAGAACTCGGTATGAATTTACACGGACATAAAAAAACTGATTCATAATATTTTATTTCTTCTTTTATAACAAATGCAAGCTAAACAAGATTGGTTTAATCATTTGTAATTATAATATCGTCTATGTTATTCATTTGGCATATTTATATTTAATTTGTGTCACATTAAACTGCACCGGTCAAGATGACCCAGACCTACTTTTAAACTGGGAATAACAGACATTATGATGTCATGACTAGCCAATCAGAACCAAGTATTCCACAGCCGCTTGTAATAGTAAATCAAAAAAATGACCTGATGTATTCTGCACCATATGGTGAGGAATGTGTTAAAAAGGGAAATAGGTTGAAGTAAATTTGTTCAGTTTTGCTTGAAAATTGAGGCTGCACCTTTGCTCTGGATATTGCCATCGGCCAAAACACATTTCAATGGACCACAAATGAGGTGAAACGCCGGGCAGCAACCGGTCTCTATGATGTAAATGCAGTGACATCCGTCATGAGATTTTTTAAACCTGGTGCTACTAGAAATGTACTGCTTAAAAATATAAATATAATGATACGTAACAGTGACAGTTTACTTTACAATAAGGTGCTATCAGTTAACATTAGTAAATGCATTAGCTAACAATGAACAATTTAGTCTTTCAGCATTTCAGCAATCCTTGTTAATGTTAGTTCATGACAATACAGTTATTCATGTTAGTTCATTGTGCATTAACTAATGTTAACAGTGACACGTTTGATTTTAATAATGTATTAGTAAATGCTGAAATTAACATGAATTAATATTAATAAATGCTGTTTTAGTATTGTTAATTGTTAGTTCATGTTAGCTAATGCATTAACGAATTGTTAACAAATAGCACCTTATTGTAAAGTGTTTCCTACATTTTTCCAAACTATATTATGCATATTTTGCAAACAGATTTGCTGCACACTGATTATGTTTGTTTTCATTTTTGGGTGAACTGTTCCTTTAAAGTGATAGTTCCCCCAAAAACAAAAATTCTGTCATCATTTACTCAGCCTCTTGTCATTTCAAACCTTTATGACTTTCTTTTTTCTGCAGAACACAAAAGAAGATATTCTGAAGAATGTTGTTAACCGGCCCCCATTCACTTGCGTTGGTTTTGCATCCATACAATAGAAGTGAACAGGGGCCAGTGCTGTTCGGTTACCAACTTTCTTCAAAATATCTTCTGAAGTTTGAAATGGCAAGAGGGCGAGTAAATGATGACAGAATTTTCATTTTTCATAATCTACCAAGTTTGTGTATGTGTGTCTTACCTCCTCCATAACAAGAACCCCACATTGCACCAGACAATCCACCGCATCAAGAGCAAACCCGTGAGCTGTCTGACACGGCTGAGAGACAGACAGAGAGACAGAGGAAAGTGAGTAAACACAGACAGACAGGAGGAGAGATAATTAGTTCTACTCGGCTGTTGTGTAGTGTTTTTGTTCTTGTTGACATTTCACAGCCTTTACAAGTGTTTATTTGCTGAGGTAAGTGTAAAATGTGCCGGCAATAATTACACATGCTATTCCTGCCGCTGAAGAACCCTCGAACGGGAAATTCGATTTAAGAGCCATCGAGAGAGAAAAATAAATGGAACAGATGGAGAGCCTCCCATCGATTGGACGGGAGAGAAATGGGGAGAATGTATGAAAAAATAAATGAATTTCGGACTGATTGAAGTGCAAGGAGGCCGTATGAATCACCGCTGTGTGATTGCGAATGTCGTAGTGAGGGCAGTGTCACGTAATGGGACCTTTGACTGTAGCAAAAATAACCAAGAGTTTAAGCTGTTTGACTGACAGACAAAGCGATCAATCGCTGGTTACCAAACGTTCTTCAAAATATCTTCTTTTGTGTTCTGAAGAAGAAAGAAAGTCATACAGGTTTGAAATCACACGAGAGCGAGTAAACGATGAAAGACTTTTCATTTTTGGGTGAACTATCCCTTTAATGGACTGCGGGGGTCTGTGGGTGTACCATCTGAGACCAAAACAACAGCGAGAACATCTGTGGGTGTGTTTGTGTGAGACTCACTGGTATGTATCCAGGTGAAAGTAAATGTGTGAGTTGGAGGATTTTCTCCACCAGCTCGTCTTGGCCGAGAACCACATCAAACTCCTGGTCTCCACCCCCTCCACAGCCTACAACCTCCCTCAGCATGGCTGAAACGGCACATGCTTGACACAAACACACACAGCTTCAGGATTAACACTGTCAACAAACCCTGCTGTGATGCAAACGTGACTCAACCCAAACACAACGGTACCCAGAAGCATCACGCCCATTCAAACCGAGGTGGATTTTCAATGCAGCTTGAATGATTAGTTTATGCAAAAATGTTACATTTTATATATATATATATATAAAAATACAAAAAAGGAGTTCCGTACATTAAGACCACTGGCTGTCCTTTTCAGCTTCAATTTGCCTGGTTTATTTAAAAAAAAAACGAAGTGAGGTAAAACTGTTCCCTCTCAATTATAAAGGTGCATGATGCCCCTTCCAATACCAACTAAACACACACACACACACACCTCCCACAGCCGCGTGTATGAAGATGTGAGTGAGCAGATTGCAGTGTTGGCTCAGTGTGAGCAGGGACTCTGGGTCGGGCCGCAGCACAATGACGGGCTCTCTGGTGGGCGGAGCTGCGGCAATGAGCAGATGTGGGCGGAGCATAGAGAGTGCGTGATGCACGAGTCCCACCAAAGAACCGCCGTAACCCACATCAGTGTTTCTGAATAACACCTCCTCCAACAGCCAACAGATGTCCCTACACAGCGCTGATAAACGTACACCCTGACTGAAAAGGGTGAGAGAGAAAGATGGATTAATAGTTATATCCCATAATAAATCTGAAAGTTCCAGGCCTAAATAATAAATGGTGTGAGGGTGCTTACATCAACAAAGTAACAAACACTTGTTGATCTAAATACGTTTTACAGTGACTATGTCTTCTAGCAGAATGGCACTTATTGAATTTTAAAGGAATAGGTCACTGGAAAATGGAAATGAATCCATAATTTATTTACCCTCAGGCCATCATAGGTGTATATTACTTGGTTTCTTCAGCCAAACACAATCTGAGTGATAATAAATAATGCTCTTGGCTCTGGCTCGTGGTATCTTTGGAATGCCATTTAATAGGGTCTACAATTTTTAAGTGTCAAAAAGCCCACCATCCATCATAAAAGTATGAAAAGAGCCAAAAAAGAACGTCTTTCTCACTCAGGCATAGCATACACAGATCTATGGCATGGACGACTGTTACCTGATGCCAATGTTTACAGTTTGAAAAGTTTGAAAGAAAAATATTTTTAAGCAAAATGAATTACTTTTATGACAGATCAATGCACTTTTTGGAGCATCAAAAATGTGTACCCCATGAAATGGCATTACAAAATAATATTTCGTTATTTCATATAACTGCGTGTTTGGCTTAAGAAAGTCATATACACCTGTGATGGCATGAGGGCAAGTACATTTTGAGAGAATTTTCATTTTTCTGTGAACTATAACTTTAAGAGCCACAATGGTTACTCTATCTGCCTTCACACACTAGTATTTTTAGTCTGATTCAGTGGCCAAAAGAGCAAAAAACTAAAACATATAAACCTGACTGACAAAATTTATTTCAATAGATTTTGCGATAATATAATTTTTATGTGTATTCTTTTGGCCATGATTCAAGATTTTTATGTCACACACAAAGTTATATAGTGTAATAAATGCATAAAACTACATGTCAGAATAAATAGAAACACAAATATTATAGGAATATATAAAAAAACTAATCATTTTATTGTCATTTATTAATAACTGAAACAACTAAATAGTCTTTACTTAGACACAATAACCAAATAACCAAAACAGTAAATCATTTTGATGTCCTCCTTTGGCCTTGACAACATCTTGCATTTTCGTTGGCTTTGTTTTTATATACTTTTCCCACAGTCCCTGTTATTACTGACTGTAATTGGGCATCCAAATAAAAAATGTATCAAAGTAGGCTACTTTACTATTTTTTCAGCCTTTCGGGTAAAACAGTAAATTATCAAATTCATGGACAACAACAATGGACTCAGAAGTCGGGATATCCGTTTCCGGTATACTTGCGTGTCGCCCATTTGGGTATTTCTAAAACGACTTAACATTACCTAAACAACGACCAGGGAAAACCACAATTCTGTCAAAATGTACTTGTAATGAACACTAACGTTAGCCGCTGTAAAACAAACTTTTATTCTACCAATTAAATGAATAATCTCACGTTAAACATTTTCTCTCGCATAGTCCATTATAAGAAATAGCCTAAGGCAACAACGACCAGGGAAAACCAAATTATTAAATAATTTTATCATCCCCAATATCGAACATCAGCATGATATCAGAAACGTTTGATGTTCTTAGTTTGCGCTGCCTTGAGCTGAGCAGTTTCCTTATAATGGATTTCTATGGAGGAGAAAATGCTTAACATGAGATTATTCATCTGTGGAATGAGAGCTCGGTCTTTTGACAACATCTAGTGTTTATTACAGTAAAATCTGACAGAAATGTGGTTTTCCTCGGTTGTTGTTTAGGTATGTTAAGTAAGGGATAATCCACAGATAGCCGTGCGTTAAAGGGTTTTAATTCACGACATGGAGGCCAAGAACCACCCGACGCGAAGCGCATTAAAATCCTTTAACGCACGGCTAGCTGTGGATTATCCCGCTTATACCATGGTCATTTGCCAAGTTAAATCTTTTATTGATGTTTACAGTGAAATTTTTGATCAAACAGGTGAAAATTACAGTGATTTTGTCAGTTAAATTTCAAATGTAATCAAACTTACTGGAGCTACCTGTGCGTTAAAGGGTTTTAATGCACACCTTCCAGCCAATCAGAATCGAGTATTCAAAAATACCATGGTATAACTGGTTTTATTACACTGCTCGTTGAAATGCTTGATTCTGATTGGCCAGGCGCGACATTTGCAGGTTCGTTATTCCCAGATAACAACCGCTCAAAACTAATAACACACGGTAACCCGCATGCAGCAAATCATTTTGACAGGTTTTTTTTGACAAATTAAATATAAACATGACTTTTAATAACATATATGACATTATATTTACAAATTATTAAACCAAATTACCTGTTCGTGACATTTGGACGTTGTTTCTGTTATTGCTTATTTCTGCGATAACAACCGGCTGCCTGTACATTATCCCTTACATAGAAATACCCACATGGGCGATGCAAAAATTAACCGTAAACTGATATCCTGACTTCTGACAACATCAGACGACATCGGAAGTTCGTTACTACGCTTGAGCACAGACTCCATTACATTTTAGCATTAAAGTTCAATTTACTGCCAACTGACACAATGATAATCACGTAGTGACGTGTAGTGTAGTACATACTTAGAAACAAATGTATAGCATAATGCAATGTAAATCGCTTTGGATTAAAGCGTCTGCCAAATGCATATATGTAAATGTAGTGAAAATCTGATATTGTGACAGTATTACAGTATCTGATATTGTAACTATTTTAGACATTTTGTCTTGCATTTGCTATCGCAAAACTGTATTATGTACATGTCATCGTCAATGACAATGTTCTTTATATGGGCATCAGCATACTGTAACCAACATAAAACTAGTACTACTAATAATGTTGTGAAGCGACACCCCAGATAATTTATGTTTTATTTGAACACACCTTGCGATGCTTGTGGAGCAACAAACAGGACACGAGGCTGGTGGACATGACGGCCATACTCTTAGTTGATGCTTAATAAAGAGAAAAGAAAAAGTCGAGCCTCATATATGAAAAGGTGAAAGCCAGCGAGTGATCTGTGAGATTGTGTGCGTGTCAGTCAGACTTACAGTACATCAGATGAAGAGTTAGAGCAATGGTCTGCTGCCTCTCTGCAGGGGTCAGTTCGGGCATGACCGACGGTGGGAGGATCCAGGAAACGTCCTTCTGGCCAAAGATGGAGTCCGTCCTGATATAATAAATCACATTTCAGCATGCCTTCGCCTGTGCAATAAATACACGGAGGGGGGGGGGGGTGTTGCACGCAGAGATATTCGTTCTGCAACAAGCACGGCATTGATCTCAGCATTAAATTTACATTACAGGCTTCAGCAAACCTCCAGCGACTGGCTAACCCTTCGGTTCATTGTTCTCGTTCCCTAACGCGTACAAAAGAAGGCTTTACAACGTTACATTATTGCCAACTGTCAAAATGCAAATGCCAGCTGAGCCCCGCAGGGTTGGGCTTTCATGACGGTGCCTTCCCGCTGCGGATGCTCAGCTTTAAGAACATATAACAATCCCTGAGGCTTGCAGAGCTGCTCTTTGTAGATCTTCCGTCATATTCCAGCTCATTACGAGCTCCGGTCTCAATGACTAACTTCTCCTGAGAACTTCCAGCTATTCTAAAGCTGCCAAGCCTGCCGTGCTTTAGCAGGAATGAGCGCTGTGGCTCTTGAGGTCTGATTCGGCAAACCGGAACCTCGGCGCTGGAGTTGCAAAGGAAGTTCAGATAATGCAATATGTTAAACTGACTGAGGTGAACTGAGAGGCATCATCTATTATCTCCATCCCAGCACCCTTCCTTTATTTCATGGTTATTAGTCCTGTATTTTTCTTGCATTTTACTACACAATACAGCAACTATGAAGCCAGACGACAGGGAAACGTGACAGAAAATGAGGAAATCTACAACGAAGGCTGAACGAGGGAGGAGAGGATGAATGAACGGATCGAAGCAAAGCGCACAAGCTTTTGCGTCTCTGACCATATTGGCCGACGGACGCTGATGTGGGCAGATAAGAAGAGATGGATGAAGAAGAGGATGGATGGGAGTCTGAAGAGAGCCAAACAAGAGACCTTTCATGCAGTACAGCGGACAACAGCAGCTCCTGTAGGGGGTGCCCTCCATCCACACGACACTTTCCACTTTCGCACATCTCCTGTGAGGAAGGAGACAGAGTCTTGAAACTTTGGTAGTGCTCATTTTTAATGGGATAGTTCACCCAAAAATGAAAACTCAACCTCATGGCATTCCAAACCTGTGAAGATAGTTCGAAAAATGTAATCAAAAAACATGGGACCGACTTCTCAAAATATCTTCTTTTGTGTTTCACAGAAGAGTCATGAGCAGGTTTTGAATGACATGAATGTGAATAAATGATGACAGAATTTTTATTTTGGGGTGAACTATCCCTTTAAGCTAAAAACTTAATTTTGCTATTATCAATGTCTTCTCCCTTTATTTGTTAGGTGTCCAAACTAAGTCAAGCCATAATTAATGATCTGATAATATTCATTAAGCAAACTCAAACTAAACCCCAAACCGAAAATTCTGTCATCATTTACTGACCCTCTTGTCATTTCAAAACACAAAAGAAGCTATTTTGAAGAACATTGGTAACCGAAAACAGTTGGTACCCATTCACTTCTATTGTATGGACACAAAACCAATGCAAATCAATGGGGACCAACCGTTTTCTGTTACCAACATTCTGCCAAATATCTTCTTTTGTGTTCTGCAAAAAAAGTCATACAGGTTTAAAATGACAAGAAGGTGAGTAAATGATGAAAGAATTTTCATTCTGAGGTGAACTCTCAGATTTCTGCCATGGTTACCTCCTCATGTGTTTAACCATCCTATGGTGTTTTTCTTGCCACTGTTGCTCTTGGCTTGCTCACTGGGGGTTTTAAGTCCAAACTTTCCCCTTTCCATTTATTTTCTGTAAAGCTGATTTGGAACAATGTGTATTGTAAAAAGCTCTACACAAATAAATGGAACGGAATTGAATTGTTGAAAGCAGGTAAGTGGCGCAAGCCATATTAAAAGCACTGTGTGTTGTTGGCAGTGGTCTTAAAGACAACATTTAATATAATATAATAGCCAAATACTGTTTTTTTTAAAAGCTCATAAAATAATTGTTTCTCAAAAATGTGCATTGGAGGGAAGGGGGTAGAAATAATAGATCTTAACACAAAAATACTGTATTATGTATATGGCTAGTTTATTTTATTTGTTGCACTCAGCATTGTTTACATAATGTCCTTATCCAAACAGACCCCCATTTTCTAATCGTGATCCGCAGGGTTGACAACCACTGCATTAAGGTACTACATTTGTGCGGAATGTTTTTATTTGTTAGTCTATATGTGTGTGTGTTTATGGGTGAACAAGAGAAATGATGCATGTATTGTATTTTTTGTGTGTGAGTCATACCTTCAGAGAGAAAGCCTGTGCAAAATGGATCCTAACACTTCCTCTCTGATCACCCTTTAGCAGCAAGACCACAAACCTCAGAGCAGACATCAGGCCAGTCTGGAGATCACACAAACACATACAAAAATAAAATAAAGTGCTCGCAAATATTGTCCATGCATCCAAACACTCGCGAGCAGATGAAATGACTCAGATCTAATTCGAGAAAACTATTCTCCTCTTCACAACGCTCTAATGGTGAAGACCCATTAGCGCAGAAATTAGTGTCTGTAATCGCTGTAATAACTGGCAACTATTTGAGATGGATGCACACAATAATATGGATTTCTCGTCTCTTTCCTTTTACAAAATGCCGAATGTCTTCCAACTCAGAGCATCGACGTCTGCATTTAAAAAGCGACCAAATCCAAATATCAACAAAAAATAAATCCAGTGTCTGAATTTAATAATGTGATTTGTGCTGCTCATTACCATGTAACGAATCCGTTACACTTCAGAAATAAGACACAAAATCAGATAACAACAATTACTGCGATAAATGTGGGGGTTCCCCCTCGAGCAAAACCCAGCACCGGCCCAGCTAACTAAAATATGTTCAATTTGCTAACATTGCCATTAAGTTATGAAAACATTATTTCTAAATGTTTTAAATGTTCCACTGGCAATGTAAGAATAACATTTTTAGAACGTTTAGCAATAACATACTATAATGTTGAAAAAATGCTCTTTTAAAGTTACTGCAAAAACAACTTTGAAATACTTTTAGAGAACGTTTACCAATGTTCTGAGACCGTTCCCTTATACCTAGGAGGTGCTATGATACGAACGGTTATCAGGGAATTGCTAAGCTGTTGCTAAGGTGTTCAGTGTGCGTTGCTATGTGGTTGCTAGGGTGCTCTGGATAATTGCTTACTGGTCTTAGCTCAAAAAGCCCACCCCCTAGTCTTTATAATAATCTGGTCTATAGATATGCCTCAAGTATCCACTTCAACGCAACTCTATTGGATTATATTGCATGTTTTATCATCACACAAAAGCACACTTATCTTGTGTTTTTAATAGGTCAGCACTAGTTCAATACTTGAGGTTAGGGGTCTGTTCAAAAACCTAATCTTAAGTATAAGCAATAGTAATAGACAGGCTTGCTTTATTAAAAGCCATTGAGCACAAGGCTATGATCATTGTGCTTATGAGTGTTATGATCATTGTGCTTATGAGAGCTGTTATCGGGACATAATCCATTATTGGTTTATTTAATAGCTGTGTGTACAGATGGTGACTCAGGCTTGATGGAGGTCATTATGAGATCCCGCTGAAGTGTGTCTTGTTTGTATTAGGGTCATCACCTGTGGACGTATAAAGTGGCGTGGCAGGCAGTCGTAGGAAACGGCCACTGGCACGATGCTAACGTTGGGCACCAGACCGTCGACGATGGCCTGGCGTACACGAGCGAGCCACTGCCCGCCCTGACCTCCGCCCGCAGAGATGCCCACGCTGAGCCCGGCCCCCTCTCGTAAAAGCTCGCCAATGAACTGTGCAAGACAAAACAGAAACGAAATGACAGATAAAAACGTCAGTGGAAAAACAGAGGGGCTGACAGATGAGGAAGAGATATGGAGCAGAGAGAAAAAATGAAGCGCAATATCTGTAAAATCAGTCCTATAAAAATTGAATTGTAAGCGCGCTGTTAAAGCAGGATGTGTGTTTGAGAGCGAGGAGAGACAGATTAAATGTGCTATAGCAAGAGAGAGAGTGGGAAGTCGACACTTCTGTAGATACAAATGGTACTTTTTTGCAAAGCTTGGATGGAATCTTTTACATGAAGAGGACGAAAATTCAATTCTTATTGAGCTGAGCCTCTAGAAAGCAGTAAAAGGAAAGTGATTACAGACAGGTGCTGTGGAAGCCGAATATCATCAAATGCTAAATCACAGAAACTTAAACATACTCTAAAATCGTTATCCGAGCAGAGGCGGAAGATTATGAAACAATAAAAGCCAACCAAAACCAGTTTTCAGTCAGAAAGGGCAAGTGTGAATTAGGACTTAGGCGATATACCTAAAATTTGATCTTAATATCTTTGCAAATTTTGTTTTCGCTTTCACTCTTATAAAGGAGTCTTTTGCCCCAGTTACATTTACTTTACATTTATGCATTTGACCGATGCTTTTAATGCGACTTGCAGCGCATTTAGTCAATATTTGTCTTTAATGTGTTCCCTGGGATTAAATCCACAGTGACCTACCGAGAGTCAGAAACACATAAAAAACATTTGGATAGAACATTCATAACGTTTAGTGTATAAACACAATAAAAATTGTACACCTAGTGACCACTTACCACTACGTTTATATTAAATGAACACATGAGGTGACGTAAGAATTTGGTTTTCTTTTGTGAAAATCGAACCATTCCCATATCGTATTTTTGGGGGTCTCTTTCGATTGGCTGTTGCCATCTCGATGACTATAAGTTATGTTTTGCACTATTTGGGGGATGTGAAACTGCTTATTTATTAGTGCAGTCTTTGGCACAACCATCTCGATAATATCTAAAATTCAACATTTCGCCCAGCCCTAGTCTGAATACATAAAAGTGTGAATTTGAGAGCTACTACTGTATATGACAGAACGTTCATTTTTGGTTGAACTATTGCTTTAACTCTCTCTCTCTCTCTCTCTCTCACACACACACACAGAACTCTTCCAAATCCATCCAGAGAAGTGTGATAAACCAGGCTTGACAGATTATCTCCTCTGTTACA
This sequence comes from Triplophysa rosa, assembly GCF_024868665.1. Lineage (NCBI taxonomy): Eukaryota > Metazoa > Chordata > Actinopteri > Cypriniformes > Nemacheilidae > Triplophysa > Triplophysa rosa. The sequence continues at coordinate 9,102,881 of NC_079906.1, read as the reverse complement.
TTTAGAGGCTGCACATATGCACATATCTAATCAGAGCTTTTAATATTAACACATCAGACATTTTTGCAATCAAGATGATGCAGATTTACACCAAATCCTGCGAGAATCATTTACAGGACTGAAAGTCCCACTCGTAGCATCTCAAAGTCGACCTCCTAATAAGACGCTCCTCCAAGACATTCTGATAATGGTATAAATGTGACAGTAAATCTGGAGGCCTGAGGCGTTTATTCTCCTCCTCCGGGCATCGGTGAGGCAGAGTAATGGGTTTGGAGGTGCACGGCTGCACGCTACCTCCCCCAGAAACATCTGCAGTCCGCAGGTGCCCCATCGTCATGGGAACCACAGTGTCCATCAGGAGCGGGTTACTAATGCGGCTCTGAAAACACAGGTGACTCATTCGAATGATGGCCCATTTAAAACCAGTTCCACCACAGATTCTTGAGTAAACGGGTGGTTAAGGAGATTTCCCCCTACCATGTAAAGCACTATATAAATATAACAAATTATTATAACTCTATGCCTACATCATAACGGCTCACGAACGAGGATACAGCAGCAGAGCGCCTGAACTGTTTTTTTTTCTTGTCTTATGGTGTGTGTTGCACTGGAAAGATTCAAGCAGAATAGCACACTCTCTGTGGGGGCTTACAGAGGTCATGACTGGCGAATAGAGGCTGTCCATCTCAGCGTCCCGCTCTGAGCCTGTATCTTTAGGGAGCAGAATGACGCCCAGCCTCTTAAGAATGGACCTGAGAAAAAGTCAAAACATTCTTTTTAAACAGTGAATAACAACAGATTTTTCTAGATGATTTATTCAACAACTGAAATATGAGACTTAATAGTTACGCAAAAGTAAAATTCTGTCATTTATTAACCCTCATGTGGTTTAAAACCTGTATGACTCTTTCTTCAGTGGAACACAAAAGAAGATATTTTGAGAAATGTTTTAGTGGTTTGGTACCAACATTTATCAAAACATCTGAATTTTAATTTTGGGTGACCTATCCCTTTAAGAGGACATTTTTGCAAGCAGATTATTTTAGCTCCTAAACTAAATTATTGTACAATGTTAAGCATTTTTACTTAAAGGTCCAGTGTGTAATTTGTGTAAGGATCTATCGACAGAAATGCAATATAATATACATAACTGTGTCTTTAGAGGTGAATAAAGACCTTACATAATGAAGCGTTATGTTTTTATTACCTTAGAATGAGCTATTTCTATCTACATACACCACAGATCCCCTTACATGGAATTCACCATGTTGTTTCTACAGTAGCCCTAAACGGACAAACTGCTACAGAATGTGTTTTGTAAATACATTATTTCCTTTGGCAAAGAAGCGAAAACGTTCTCAGCTGCCGTAGTGCTTCAAAAGGGAGGGGTGGAGTGAGCCGTTGGTTGCAATTTGCAATCTCACCACTAGATACCGCTAAATTTCATGCACTAGACCTTTAAACAAAAAACTACTGAATTTTGCATGAACATTTTCATTATACCTTAAAATCAAACACTTTGTATGTTAATGACATCTTATACGTCTGCCTAACCTCTTAATCAGCTTTTTCACAATATCATTTATAAAGTTAATGATATGGATGTTAAAGTGATAGTTCACCCAAAAATAAAAATTCTGTCATCATTTACTCAGCCTCTTGTCACTTTAAACCTGAAGGACTTTCTTCTGCAGAACACAAAAGAAGATATTTTGAAGAAGATATTTTGAAGAAAGAAAGTCATGAAGGTTTGAAATGACTGATAAAAATGAGTAAATGATGACAGAATTTTCATTTTTGGGGGAACTATCACTTTAATCTGTTCAATGTAATGCTACAACCATTAATTTATATTTAAAAAAGAAAATATGTGGTCTTTAAATAACTAAAATAACAGAGTCGTTTGTTTCAACAAAAATAAATAGAATATTAATTATCCAAAAAAGCCGTTCTAGATTCCGCTCACATTTGAATTCATGTGCGTGTGATTTGTTTGTAACTGGATGCTAACACCATAAGCTTGATGCATCTCATTAATACATTAACAATTACTGCCGGAGCAATTTGTATAAACAGCTATTAAGTAATTATTGGCGTAACCTTGCAAACTAATCACAAGCTTCCCCTTGCGTAATGCCCAATCCAAGTCTTCCGTTACATGCTGGAGTAAACTAAACTCCCCCTCACGCACACAGCCCCCCCGGGGGGGTCGACTGCTGTTTCCAGCATGGGTACCATGATTCTTTAAGAACTGTATGTCTTATTACCTACCAAACCATTTATCTCTCTCTTCTTTATGTGTAAAGCTCTTGGCTGAGTAAAAGACGGAGCAGTGATGCATACTATTGCTTCAAAAACTGCTGTGTTTGCACGTGAAGAATGAATTTAATGACCGAACGTGTTCTTTTTAATGCCAACGGTATGGCTGACACAGAGCTACGTTGTTAAATTAAGCTTGTGGGGAATGAACTGTAACTGAAGGGTATAAAGTAACTATACATTTTAAGGGCACTACAGAGTGTGTGGTTTTGTGTTTTGAGTCCATGCGTGTTTACCTTAGCCAGGTTTGTTGGACCGGCGCCGGGTAGAGGGTATAGGGGACCCTCAAGTTGTGGCAGAAAAGCGTCAGACAAATCAAAGCATGATCGACTGGGCTCTGCCGGACGCACACGTAGATGAGAGGAGTTTTCTAGAAAACAAACAAAATTAGAGGACACTTCATTGCAGGAATACAGAGGCGTTTTCAAGTGAGTGCTTAGCGCTGGACTGTAAATAAATGGTTTGTTTTTTGTACCTAGAGAATGGCTCTTACTCTAGACCTTTTGTTCTAACTGTGTTAACATCCCTGAGGTCAATTTCAGTGTCTCCCTTTTCAACATTCAGACCCAGAAACACTACTGTAGGTAGAGGTCATGATCGCCCCCATTATAGCAAAATACAATTTCCACCTTAACTCAGAGCGCAAAATCTACTGATCTTATATCTCCTCCAATTTTGCTCATCAGATAAATGTATCTTTTTTTATAAGGATGTTTTGATCGTTTTTGCAGTATATGTATTGAATCATTTTCTTTTTGAGGTATTACTCTATGGAGTGATTCAAGAGGAGAGCTGCTCAGGTGGGCGGTGAGAATCTGATCTACAGGTAATCTCGGTATTTTCACCAGTGATGCACATGGATTAAGGCCATACAGAAGCTGTTTAGTTCACATGGTTTTAAACCAGATGAGATCAGATGTACTTATAAAGAGAGAAAATCTGTGTTCTGGTGTTTTGTTTCATATTCCACTTGCCCTAAATGGAGGAATGACACACACAAACAAAAACATCAAGTGCTACAAAAAGCGTATCAAAGTGTTCTTATATAGCCATATAAAGGGTTATGTGTGACCAAAAGCCTGGGGTGGAAAAACTGACTGCAATAAAACCAAATGTGAAAACGCAGACTGGAAAAAGTAAGGGATGGAGAGATCAGAGGCAGAAAAAGACTGTTTTGAAACTGAGAGGAGCCACAGAGCAAAACATCAGAGCAAAATCATCAATAATTGAGTTTGTGTCAAATAAAACCCCCGCAAATTTCCAGAGAAAAAAAAAACATTTAATGGAAAACAGTGGTGAAAGAAGAAACACAGCAAAGGCTAATGAGATATCAATGATAGCAAGAAAAGACATAAAATAGCTAAAGGGAAATAACAGGGTGGGGAAAGTGATAAATGAAAGTGGTAGATCATATAAGCAGCAAGAAGGGTGATACGGGGTGAGAGTGAATGTGAGACGTACAGTATGATATACCTTGGGTCAGAGAAAGGGGGTGATAAAAGAGGGTAAGATACAACGGGTGAGAGACGGTGAATAAAAGACTGGGACTGAGAGACAGCAGGTGAAAAAACCAAGTGAGAGACAGAAGGCGATGAGAGACATAAGGAGAGACAGCGGATGAGAGAAAGTGGGCAAGAGAAATTGGGTGAAAGAGAGTGGATGAGAGACAGCGGGTGAGAGAAATTGGGTGAGAGAAATCGGTTAGGGCAGCAGGTGAGAGAAATCGGGTGAGAGAAATCCTTTTAGGGCAGCGGGTGAGAGAAATCGGTTAGGGCAGCAGGTGAGAGAAATTGGGTGAGAGAAATCCTTTTAGGGCAGCGGGTGAGAGAAATCGGTTAGGGCAGCAGGTGAGAGAAATCGGGTGAGAGAAATCCTTTTAGGGCAGCGGGTGAGAGAAATCGGTTAGGGCAGCAGGTGAGAGAAATCGGGTGAGAGAAATCCTTTTAGGGCAGCGGGTGAGAGAAATCGGTTAGGGCAGCAGGTGAGAGAAATCGGGTGAGAGAAATCCTTTTAGGGCAGCGGGTGAGAGAAATCGGTTAGGGCAGCAGGTGAGAGAAATCGGGTGAGAGAAATCCTTTTAGGGCAGCGGGTGAGAGAAATCGGTTAGGGCAGCAGGTGAGAGAAATCGGGTGAGAGAAATCCTTTTAGGGCAGCGGGTGAGAGAAATCGGTTAGGGCAGCAGGTGAGAGAAATCGGGTGAGAGAAATCCTTTTAGGGCAGCGGGTGAGAGAAATCGGTTAGGGCAGCAGGTGAGAGAAATCGGGTGAGAGAAATCCTTTTAGGGCAGCGGGTGAGAGAAATCGGTTAGGGCAGCAGGTGAGAGAAATCGGGTGAGAGAAATCCTTTTAGGGCAGCGGGTGAGAGAAATCGGTTAGGGCAGCAGGTGAGAGAAATCGGGTGAGAGAAATCCTTTTAGGGCAGCGGGTGAGAGAAATCGGTTAGGGCAGCAGGTGAGAGAAATCGGGTGAGAGAAATCCTTTTAGGGCAGCGGGTGAGAGAAATCGGTTAGGGCAGCAGGTGAGAGAAATCGGGTGAGAGAAATCCTTTTAGGGCAGCGGGTGAGAGAAATCGGTTAGGGCAGCAGGTGAGAGAAATCGGGTGAGAGAAATCCTTTTAGGGCAGCGGGTGAGAGAAATCGGTTAGGGCAGCAGGTGAGAGAAATCGGGTGAGAGAAATCCTTTTAGGGCAGCGGGTGAGAGAAATCGGTTAGGGCAGCAGGTGAGAGAAATCGGGTGAAGGACTGCGGGTGAGAGAAATTGGGTGAGAGAAATCGCTTAGGGCAGCAGGTGAGAGAAATTGGGTGAGAGAAATCGGTTAGGGCAGCGGGTGGAAGGAATCAGGTGAGAGAAATCGGTTAGGGCAGCGGGTGAGAGAAATCAGTTAGGGCAGCGGGTGAGAGAAATCAGTTAGGGCAGCGGGTGAGAGAAATCGGGTGAGAGAAATCAGTTAGGGCAGTGGGTGAGAGAAATGTGCATGTCTGTGTGTACTTTGTTTCAGGTGAGCATTTCGATTAGACGATCCGCCTGTCAGTCTGCTGGCTTAAGGGACTGACTTCAGAGATCGCGCCACCAATTGCCGGTCACAGAGCGGCTTATGAACGCCTCAAACATCAATGGCGTCAGTCGGAAAACCGACTCGGGGTTGGGGAGAGAATGCACGCTCTTTGAGGATGGTTTTCTCATCTGAGAGACTGATCCTGACCAAATACAGACTCAGTGATCACAATCTGGCCATAGTGAAAGGCAGACACAGACAAACATGACTTCCAAAGGAAGAACGAGTTTGTGCCCACTGTGACACTGGTGAGGTCGAGACAGAGACACACTTTCCTTCATTGTGATCAATTTAAAGAGGTGAGAGAAACACTTTCACAAACTGTCAAAGCTCATGCCAGAGTTTGATAGCTTTTCAGAAACATGACATGTACATTTGATATATTTTTTTTATTTTCATTTGTTTATTTACATATACTTTATTTTATATTTCATTCTATATTTTATCTCTTAGCACCTTATTTTACTCTAATGTTTTTTACTCATACTTATTGTATGTCTTTTGTTATATGTTCAATGCTTTGGCAATATTGTAAGAACACGCAATCATGCCAATAAAGTACCTTGAAATTGAAAATTAACAGCGGGTGAGAGATCGGGTGAGAAAAAGCAGGCGAGAGACAGCGGGTGAGAGAAATTGGGTGAAGGACAGCTGGTGAGAGACAGCGGGTGAGAGACAGCGGATGAGAGAAAATGGGTGAGAGACAGCGGATGAGAGAAAATGGGTGAGAGACAGCGGATGAGAGAAAATGGGTGAGAGACAGCGGATGAGAGAAAATGGGTGAGAGACAGCGGATGAGAGAAAATGGGTGAGAGACAGCGGATGAGAGAAAATGGGTGAGAGACAGCGGATGAGAGAAAATGGGTGAGAGACAGCGGATGAGAGAAAATGGGTGAGAGACAGCGGATGAGAGAAAATGGGTGAGAGACAGCGGATGAGAGAAAATGGGTGAGAGACAGCGGATGAGAGAAAATGGGTGAGAGACAGCGGATGAGAGAAAATGGGTGAGAGACAGCGGATGAGAGAAAATGGGTGAGAGACAGCGGATGAGAGAAAATGGGTGAGAGACAGCGGATGAGAGAAAATGGGTGAGAGACAGCGGATGAGAGAAAATGGGTGAGAGACAGCGGATGAGAGAAAATGGGTGAGAGACAGCGGATGAGAGAAAATGGGTGAGAGACAGCGGATGAGAGAAAATGGGTGAGAGACAGCGGATGAGAGAAAATGGGTGAGAGACAGCGGATGAGAGAAAATGGGTGAGAGACAGCGGATGAGAGAAAATGGGTGAGAGACAGCGGATGAGAGAAAATGGGTGAGAGACAGCGGATGAGAGAAAATGGGTGAGAGACAGCGGATGAGAGAAAATGGGTGAGAGACAGCGGATGAGAGAAAATGGGTGAGAGACAGCGGATGAGAGAAAATGGGTGAGAGACAGCGGATGAGAGAAAATGGGTGAGAGACAGCGGATGAGAGAAAATGGGTGAGAGACAGCGGATGAGAGAAAATGGGTGAGAGACAGCGGATGAGAGAAAATGGGTGAGAGACAGCGGATGAGAGAAAATGGGTGAGAGACAGCGGATGAGAGAAAATGGGTGAGAGACAGCGGATGAGAGAAAATGGGTGAGAGACAGCGGATGAGAGAAAATGGGTGAGAGACAGCGGATGAGAGAAAATGGGTGAGAGACAGCGGATGAGAGAAAATGGGTGAGAGACAGCGGATGAGAGAAAAAGGGTGAGAGACAGCGGATGAGAGAAAAAGGGTGAGAGACAGCGGATGAGAGAAAATGGGTGAGAGACAGCGGATGAGAGACAGCGGGTGAGAGAAAATGGGTGAGAGACAGCGGATGAGAGACAGAAAGTGAGACACAGCGGGTGAAAGACAGAAAATGAGAGAGCATATGAGGGAAAAGTTAGTTAACAGCTGGTTGTGTGTTACCTGTCTGGTGGCGTGGTGTAAAGCAGCCAGCTGGTTGAGGTTCAGCTGCACGCTACAAAACATTAAACTGAAAAACTTCAGCATCACCCAGCTCACCAGCCTAAGAGAGGGAGAGTTTGGTGAGAATTGCAAAACTGTCAAGACATCAATCTGACATAAACAAGTTTTATAAACAGTGTAAAGCAACAACATAAACAAACGTTACTGCATGCTTTTGTGACCCAAACTTATCTGCTAGTACACATCTGCAAAGAATAGTGTCACTGCAGATTATTTCTGATAACAAGCAAAAGAAAAAACAAGTAAATGACATTAGCTAGCAAGTTTAAAAATATGTCTAGCCAGCATTATTTTGGATTACCAGTAGATGAACCGTTACTTGGCTAAACTTAAATGCGACAAACGACCCATTCAACAAACTGTTTATTTAATCAAATTAATACATGATAAAATTAAACAATTTGTTTCTTAATACAATTATTATATAATATAATATTAATATTAATGACTATTAATATAAATGAAATAAAATATAAATAGTTATATTATTAGCCACTAGCCAGACCGATCAGCAAACACAGAGCAGAAGTTAACTTCAGGCCAGGCGTGTGCGTCCAATGAAACTGTCTATACATACAGAAAAAAATTATGTAGTATAGGTTTAGATTAGTTTTTATTATTATACATGCTATTTTGTGAACACATTAAATGACCACAAGAAACTCCTTTACGGATTTTAGTGGTTTTCCTTGTCAAGCACTTATATAAGCTTTTGAAAATCAAAATTTTGCTAGTAAAATTAAGAGCAAAATGAACTAGTAGAAAACTAGAATACATTCGAATAATGATATGAAAAATCAAAAAGGTTTAGATTAAGATTTAAATTAAGAATTAAGGATAACATTTTTAATATGTGATTATTGAGTTGTATGTGATATATACAGCTGTGTCCTCCTTTTCTTTTATTGACAGCATGAAGTCAATCAGGCATGAACATGAAGTTTATGCAAAAAACGATGTTGTTGAACATTACAAACAGAACTATTGCGCTTCAATTTAGGCATTTGCGTTGCTAGCGCAATTGTTAAATTTTTCTGACCTTTTGAACAAAACGTTTCAACACTGTCAATGTCACATATTTCCTTAATTGATTAGTGACAGAAAGAATCATATGTATTTCTTATTCATATACTAATACAACCTCCATTGTGTCACGCTTTTCAAAACCTTAAAATCCCGATTTAATTCCAGGTAAAATTTCCTGAAGAAAATGTCAGTGATTACAAGTTTTACGTTCAAGACAGGATGCCGTATAAAAGCTGTTTAGATATTGTCATAAAACTTTGTGTGCGTCTTGTTAAGCAATTCAGACTGAATCAATTGCAAAAGTTTATTTAGGATTAAGGGCTTAGAACAAACCAGAATCCGAGGAATATCAATGCAGGGCTGACTGGCATATACTTCAAATCACGTCTGAGGTTTTTGCAGTTCACTTAAATTAACGTGTAGCGATTTATTTTTTCAGAAGTTCATATAATACATGTGGTCAATTAATACATGTTCATAAAACAGCATGTGTGGTTTTATATACTGTATATATATATATTTTTTAAGTAGAGGACGTATGGCATGCCATACAGCAAGACGTGATATGTTACCTACCCACATATATTACAAAATGTAACTAAAAATCAGCTGGCCAAATACAAAAGCCCAGTTTAACAAATTACAAATTTCCAGAAGAATGACAAGGGATGAAAGAGTTCAGACCGGAGCAGGGTTGGGGAGATGAAGGTCTCTGTGAGATCCAGGAGTCTTCCAAAATAACCTGTGACCTCAGGCATCACCGGTTCTGTCGGCCTGGTCTCTCCTGAGCCGCGTGTTGTTAAAAGAGCCTGCTTCACTCTGAACAAAACACACACAAGAGTCACAGGACAAGAGACCGCAGCTGAACAAAGGAGATATTGAGCCTGATTACATGACAGGCTCTAAACTGACTTGGGCGACTAGACGAACTTGGGTGGGAGTGGCAGAGTTGAACCAAGGCTACGACCAAAATGTGCAACAGGTGAACCTTTTATGTCAAGACATGCATCTTGGGATGTATTTATTTTAGGTTTTGAAAATAAGTCACAACCTAATCTGATCAACTAGATCAGTGTTTCTCAAATTGTGGTACGTGTATGACTAGTGGTACTTGAAGAGACCCCTGGTGGTACGTGACACGACAGAAAATTAAAAACTCTATTTATTCATTTACATTTCGTGTTTTTAAATACAATTTTAAATGTTTAATACATGATAGATAAATACGGAATACATCTCAGCCTATGTCCAATTTGAATATAGTTGTATGAATGATTGTTTATTTATCATTGGTCGATGTTACTCAGGCGTGACAGACAGCACAAACACAGAGCGGGAGCAGACAGATGCTTGCAAGTCTCTCACTCTCTCTCTCTTCCGATGAGCTGCGTTTAAAGGAGCCATTCTTTTGCTGTTTTTGAAGCTTTGATTATGTTTTTTGGGTGTTTAACAGTGGATGTTTACGTTTCAAAAAATGCTTTATATTTCACATATTTCAAGTTTATTGTTCACCGCTGTCCCTCTTCTCACAAAACGACTGGATTTTTTCCGGTTTATATAAAGTCATACCATATCAGCGAGCGTCCGTTTCTCAGGCTGTTGTGATTGGTCGGTCCCCCTCTCAGTGCACGTGTATTCATAAGCTTTGGCTTTAATAATAAACAGTAACAATGGCGTCAACTTCACTTCATCAGTTAAACACATGCGGAATCGGATCGATCCAAGTGTAACGGAGGTCTGCTAGTGCATGTGCAAACGTCAATCTTTGTTAGAGAACGCGATTCTATTCCTACTATGGCGAGGGAAATGATACCGGACCGATTGGGTCAGACCAGTTAATTAACACTAATAACAACAGAAGAGTTAGTTTTGCCTTTTTATATTGAACCTAAGTTGGATAATAAAACAAGCAGATTGACCAGGAGACATTTGCAAGCAGGACTTCAAAGGACGTTTCATAGAAGTGTTTTAGAGGTATGCGCACACACACACACAATATCAGTGTGTTACACAGAACAGCTTTCACAGCCGATGTTAAAGTCATGGAAGCTGTTATTTGACTGTTGGTTATCTTAGAATGTGTGTAGCTATTACCAGCTGTAGGACTGTGATGAAAGTAATTAATTGCGCAGCTCAGTCAAATGTTTACAATCTCTGATAACCAAACACTACTCCAGCGGCTCCTCCTCTTCTCTAAGGAAGGCCTCACCCATTTTTTGGCGTATTCCTTTGGGCGGAGGTTTTTCAAAAACTCGGAATAGTGACATCATGTACCCGGGAAGTATAGGGCTGTAGTCCGATTCCAGCCGTTCTCTGTAGTCCTTGAAAAGCGAATTCTGTTAAAGACAATATCTCGCTTGGCATTGAGCTTTATCATTTTGCAGATATTGTTTATTCTCTAACAGCAACATTACACACTAACTAAAGTTTGAAAATTGGCATCACGGGGAATGGCCGCTTTAAATATTCTTCCCACATTGTCTTTAATATAGGTTTGCAGTCTTTCTGCAAGTCCCCACAAAGTTAATAAATCCCCCATAAGAGTAATTTACAGAGCCCTGCTTACAGTGCACTACAGAAAAGTGTTTTGTGTCCACCATTACTGCTGACTAACTTGAAAAACATGGAAAAAAACATGTTCTTTAGTTTGAAAACAGCTGGTGTTTGTATTATTAATAATACATTAGAATTGAAGGACAGGGTGTACTGTATCCAATCACAAGGCAAGTAAAGATTCACAGCTCTACTATTAATTTGAGATTTTCTGGTCATTAGGTGGTACTTGGGACAACTAATTTTATTAAAGGTTGTACTTGATCTGAAAAGTTTGAGAACCACTGAAGATGACCATTCATATTCCTGATAAAACACCAGATAAAGTAACTACCAAACTTCTAAATCAGCCATCGTCAACTGGCCGGATCCAGACCTTTGCTTCGTTTCATCCGGACCGCGAGACATTTAAAATTTTGACTCTTTCAGTTGTTTAAATTGAGCCGTGCATCTACACAACGGAGAATCACATCACGCGTACTCTCAGGGACATTTATGCAATTGATCTTTTGTCGCTATATCATGTGATCTCTTTTAGCTATAAACTCGCTTCATTTGAACCCTTTCCGCTCCGCGTGCGCTGCTTTTCTCCCGCCAAAGACGTGCCGCATGAAGAGCAGCAGACACGTGCTTATTTTAACAACACTAGTGCAGACACGCAGAGCAGATAAATGGAGACACAACAGTAAACAAAATGCATCAATATTAAAGTATTTGTTTCTGTCTGTTTACCTTTTGCTATATGTATCCAACCTTTCAACCAGATTTGCGATATTTTATGAACGTTTTTATCTAGCCTACATTTAATCATTAGCATTATTGATCAGCACGTAAACATTTGTGTCCCTGTGAAAACCCAGGCTAAAGTCTCATAAACTAATTAATTATTAAATAACAAGCATCAAAGATTAATTTGAAGCATTAACTAAAACTTTAATCTTTGAAATGGCATTATTCAGTCAATATTGATATTGTTGTTATATTTTCACAGAATATTCTGTAGGATGATTTTATGTAGAAAACAGTAAAACGACTCGCTGGGTTTTCACAAGCAGGATCACATTTTGTTCTAACTGGGAATTTAAAGATAGAAGTAGTTCTGGTATGAAAGGCATGGAAAGGCTAATTTAGTAAGTAATGTTTTCTGTTTATGATGAAAGCAATTTAATTCTTACATTAAATTTGTTGTTTGTAGCTTTTTTATTTACAAATATTAATGATCAGACTTCTATTAAGAGGGCATTCCCCTAAAGCCACAGAGCCTACAATACATACATACTGTGTATATCAAAATATAAAATAAATGGCCTGATAAAAGATCATAACTTTTATATATATATCCAAGTGGGCTAAATTGATTAAATATTTATTTTGTTATTTAAAAAAAACATATTGTCCGGACCTCCGTTTGGAAGAAAGTATAAAGACTGGACCTCTTGGAACTTTAATTGAATACCCCTTCTCTAATTGAACAGAGGTGAAAGAAATCTGAATAAAATCTCAATGGGAGCCTCATGTGACAAATGTCAAGCCCCGAATTAATCTCTCTCTTCTTCTGTCATTTAATCAGTAAAGAGCTGCACCTCTCGCTGGCGAGGACATTGTGCCGTCTGTCTCCAGCATGGCTCAGGTGAACTTCACGACCCCACACAAACAGCAAACAACACACCCTCCTCACTAACCAGCCACGGTACCTGAAACACACAAAGACAGATAAGTACATGCGTGCATACCCTCTTACTCACCCAATGAGGAAAATAAAAAAGAACCCTTGTGTACAGATATTGTTTTATTCACTCGGGCAATGAAAACAATCAAGTGACCAATCAAGATGCAAAATGTTAATCAGCTCAGCCAATGAAAGCGCAGGAAGTGACAGTTCACCCAAAAATGAAAATTCTGTCTTCATTTACTCACCCTCAGATTTACTCACCCTCAGACACCCTCAGATCTTTGTGGGGTTTCAAACCTGTATAAATTTCTTTGTTCCGTTGAACACAAATGGAGATATTTTGAATAAATCTGGAAAACAAACAGTTCTGGGGCACTTTTGACTACCATTTGATTTTTCCAACTATAGAGACAAGAGAAAAACCGCAATGAGTCATAATCTGAAAACCACGCCCACCGGGGGAAAAACAATCCAATCCTCTCCATTGACTTTGTATTGGGCTAAGCTCCCTCCTTGTGATTTCTGACTTATTACAAAAATCAGAACAATGTTTAAAAACTGCTGTTTTTTTCTATACTGATCGATAACGATATTTATTTCGATATATATTTAATTAAAAAACTATTTAAAATAATCTATTTTAAATACAGTTTATTAACAAAGTTAACCTTTAACCAGTTAAAATTCAATTAAATGAATGCACTGTTGCAACACAGAGGATATTAGGCCATAAACAACATGTACCAGTTCATTCAGTCTCATTTTGACTCAATTGACTCGTTAAGTAAAGGGAGTGTTCCTTCAGTACATTCAACCAATGAAAGGGCTCCGTTACTGTGTACATTCGAACGCTATTGGCTCAGCACCTGCGCACATACATAACGCTGCAATAATGTCTTGCTCGAGTAGTGGGATTCATTCAATGCATTCAGTGACCCTTAGTCTTTCAAAAAGACATCTCACATAAACTGTAGTACATTTCTTTAATCATGCGAGCATCTTACATACAAGGTTCAATATTTTAATGTGCACACAAACTCGCTTCATTACATCTCTAATCTGTACAGGGCAACGCTGGTTTGTTTCATAAGCACCAGCTCATGTTAGCAGATATGTTAACGATGGATATAAAAACGTTTGTGCTTGAGTTTCGAAGTAACTCGCTTGCAATTGCGCCTCAAGTTTGTTTTGTTTAACCTGCGATTGCGAAAAAAAATAAGACACTTGATAAACCGCGTGATGACAACTCGAGGTTAGTTTCACCATTGTTTCCGCTTCCAGTCATGTTTTCCTCCTCATGTTGAGTTTTCTTTGCCAAGTGCAGTATGAAATGGACTTTGTACATTGACGCGCATGATAAAAGCTGCACGCTGACTGACTGTTGTTGCGTTTATTTCTGCGTTCTGTTAGACTGTAAGATTAATCCATATCGAGTCAAAATGCCAATAGCTTATCATCGTTTTTGAAATACATTCTATCGCGATTCGATATGATATCGTTTATCGGCACAGCCCTACTTTCGACCCCAACAAACAAGCGTTTTAGGACACAAAAGTGTAGCGCAACATGTCATATTGTCATTTATTTAACTTACACGATGGTGGGACAAGCTGTTCGAATGCTGTTAGCTAATATTAGCACTCGCAAACATAACGTTACTGCAGTTTTCTGCTTTATCCACATTTGAACAAGTTGCATACTGTCAAAATGCTACAGCTTAGAGCTCATGTTACAGAAATATAATATATAAAACTGACATTTGGATATTTGACATAGTTACCAGTGACAAAATGTTTACTGCACACGTATCGTGTCAGGATCCCACAATACCACTCTTCCTGCTGATGCTTCACGTCTTATTGCCTGTGTCAACTTTTGTCTCCTTAAAGTCTCGCTTTTACAGTTCGGTAGCTTATAAAAACTTACTTCTGGGTTTTTAGGCTTGTTTACTGTACACCTTGTCACACAGCAGCTTTTAGACATTGTTCTGTTTTTGTTATAAGTCAGAAATGACAAGGAGCTTCCAGCAATAGAAAGTCAATGGAGAGGGTTGCATTGTTTTCCCCTCCGGTGTGGGTGTGGCCTTAATGCGCTCCATCTCTATGTTAGTCAATGATGTTCCAGAACTGAAAATTGCTACCATTGTTCCCAATATCCCAATATCAATTTATACAGGTATGAAATTACATGAGGGTTTTTGGGTGAAGTGCCCCTTTAATTCAGGACAAATCAAATGCCGGTAAACTGAGATAATAAGAAACTAGCCACTCGGTAAGTTCGCCACTTGTGCGTTTCGATATGGGAAAGCCAAATCCCATTTATTTGATTTAATAAAGTGTTTCCAGAAAATTAAGAACCATTTATACGACAGCATTCCCATACCCTTACACCAATCAATTTGAATAACTCTTCTAATAATTGCAAAAGCATTTTTATCAAATCTTTTTAGTGAGACAAGCACCACAAACACAAGTGGTCCCAAAAGGTAATTTGAACTACTATTTTGAATTACTTTTGAACTCAAACTTAAAATGAATTCCACTTTGAGTCACTTTTGCAAATTTTTTTTTTAAATAGATGGTCCCCCAAGGTCACTTTCCCTCAAGTTCCCTTAAAAGTAACCACAAGTGAAGTTCATAGCATTAACTATCAATGTTACAGCCATAAATGCACTGTGGTTTGATTTTATTAAAAATGCATGAATGTCTTTGTATTATCTAAGTATTTGAATACTTTTTGGCACCACAGTTTTTGAGCTGAGCATAACAAAACATTCAGAAATTTTCATTAAAAACTGGAAATGTTCATTTTATTCCTAGGGACCCAACTAGGAGTGCGTAGGCACAATCTATGTACAGTCTTGTGAGTCAAAAAGAAGCGATGAATTGCACTCGACTTTGAATCTGCTTTGAAAAACAGCTCGAAACACTTGAAAGGTTATTCTAGAGTTTATTCTCCGTCTGACGTGTTTGTAACAGGCCTGTGAGTCAGAAATACAAACAGTAATTACCCTCGAACACTTTGAAGCTCTAGTTGAGAAATGCATTATTTTAACAGCTCGAAGGAGGGCTTGATTTGTAGGATGTGCGCTTACCTGGTGTGCGTCTCGTTCACACATGTCAGGTTCTGAAAGCCCAGAGGAGGAGAGTTACACCGAAACTTCAGATCCTGAAAGCGACGAAAGGATATATGATCAGACCTGATGGAGAGCTCTCTAACCAGACTCCATCACACAGTTCAGACAAGTCTGCTCTGATGTCCCATATAGACTGAGATTATGACACACTTCAGTGAAGTTCCGTCTTCAAAATAGCACTCTATTAGTTTCACTATAAATCAAAGTCTGTCTGAAAATCATGCCGTACTAAATAAATAGACTTGGAAATGAAATGCTTTTCAGGTTATATTGACATGCACTTCAGCTGCTAACTGGCAAAACACGTCACCTAAAACTATTTTTAGACAAAAATAGGAAAAACATAACAGACTTCTTTGTATTTTACAGACATAATGGAGAGGGAGTTATTGGAAGGAGTGGCTCTGGCATGAGACAGATTCAAACCTACATCACCCATATGAGCAGCACCAAGGCTCAACGCATCAAAAACAAATTTAGATGTCATGTGACACTTGCAAAATAGTTGTAAAACACCTCACAATAAGGTTGTGTTTGTTAACATTAGTAAATGCATGACTTAACATGAACTAACAATGAGCAATATAGTTTTTCAGCATGTATTAATCTTTGTTAATGTTAGTTATTGTCAATACAATTATTCATGTTAGTTCATGGTGCATTAACTTACAACTTTTGATTTAAAAAATATATTAGTAAATGCTGAAATTAACATATAGAATATCAAATAAGATTAATAAATGCTGTAGAGGTATTGTTCATTGTAAGTTCATGTTAAGTCATGCATTAACTAATGTTAACAAATGCCAACCTTATTGTAAAGTGCTACCAAAGAATCTTTAATCTTCGTGACGGGGTTAGTTTAAGTCAGCCACCATACAATTACTCTTTTAAAGCGACTACACGAGCACACCACAATTTATCACCAAAATGTGGCTGGAACAGATGTACTTGAAAGGATGTGGATATATAGGTTGCAGGGAGCAATGGTGTGGATTTCTAAACTGCCATTTTCATCCTTACCTATTATATAACATCACACCCTCAAATAAGTTACCGTTGGAATAAATATTATAAAATTATGGTAACACTTACAATAAGGTTGTATTTAAGGTAACAATAAGGTTGTATTTGAAGAATTAAAATGTTCTTTTAAAATGAGAGAGAGACTTTATTGTCATTGTAATTAGGGTTGGGCGATGTCTACCAAATTGGCATCGGGCGATGTCAACCAAATTGCGACCAGTTTTCAAGACAGCGTAAGCATTTTTACAATTACTTGCGCATGTACGACCTGCAAATTTGTAGATCTTGAGCCCACCAGTGTAGGCTGTGTGATTAGTCAACTGCACGGGTCACGCGTCACTGATATTTCCCGCTTCCATCGCAGACGTGCACAGTTCAGGTCGTCATTGACAAGTTTACACACACACAAAGCGTGAGCGCATTACTACGATTCACTGTTTGCTTTCACTTTCTACATCTGTTTAAAGCCAGAAGTATAGTTTCCTTTTTACACGTACGCGAGGGACAGAGTACAGTGCACGTGAGGCAAATTAGAATAGTAAGTGCATACTGTACGCACACCGCCAGAATTTTGTTACCTCTCATACAAAGTATGCGCGCAAGCGCACTCCATTTCTTGCAGTAACCACCAGGTGGCAACCGTGTCCTGGGAGCATCGATTCAAGGTGGTAGAAGAAAACCTGACCCCTGTAGGCCCAGAGAGGTATTGCGATATGTTGCAATGCGCATGCATATGAGTCAAAAGCAGTATACTTTGCAAGGCTGTACGCATACGCTCGTGTACACGTAAAAAAAGTATTCCACAGGCTTAAGTCTCGAGCTCACACGTTCCAAATCATACTCAACCGCAGAAAAGCGCGAATGGACAAGCTCAACACATGCGCAGAATATCATACTGTCAAAATTAGTCGTGCTGTACGCGTACGTGATGCGCGGACGACCGCGGACCAGCTCAACGGAATCACGATGCCAGCCCGACATTGTGATGGCTGTCAGCCATCGGCAATGGACAATGTCATCGTTTATTGGCCCAACCCTAATTGTAATACAACGAAATTTGTTTGGTAGCTCACAGCGACCAGCAGCAGAAAGAAATACAGAATATTCAAATCATATAAATAAATAATTCCCATAACCGTGTGTATTAAATTGTGTAAACAAGTGTTGTCCAGAAGACAATATAGAAGTTCAGTTCTCAAAATAGAAATTCAGCTCTGGATGTACAGTAACATGTTCAGTGCATTAACAGCAAAATTAGGAAAAAGGGAATATACTACAAAAAACAAAAACGCTGCTTTATGTCTGAGAGCTCCGAGCCACTGCGTACTTACACGCTGCCATCCAACAGAGCGTTTATTAGCGTTTTATCAGAACACTATGTTTAGGTTCATTGATTTTAGCTACTTGAATGGCAATGAATACACATCTTTGCCGTTAAAGTGAATTTTTAAATAATATAAACATGGGAGCCTGATAAAAATAATAATTTTAAAGGTGATAGTTCACCCAAAAATGAAAATTCTGTCATCATTTATTCACCCTCTAGTCACTTCGAACCTTTATGACTTTCTTTCTTCTGCAGAACACAAAAGAAGATATTTTGAAGAATGTTGTTAACTGGCATCCATTTACTTTGCATTGGTTTTGTGTCCATACAATAGAAGTAAATGGTTGCCGGTACTTTTAGGTTACCGACATTAAATATCTTCTTTTGTGTTCAGCAAAAGAAAGAAAATCATACAGATTTGAAATAAGAAGAGGGTGAGTAAATGATGACAGAGTTTCATTTTTGGGTGAACTATCACTTTAAAAGAAAAATGTCAGACGGCACTTATGAGGCTTAGCATGAACTAGCAATGAGCAATATAGTTTTCCTGCATGTACAGTATTAAACCTTGGTAATGTTAGTTCATGTCAATACAATTATTCATGTTAGTTCGTGATGCATTAACTAATGTTAACGGTGACATTTAAAAAAAATATATATATATATATTAGTAAATGCTGAAATTAACATGAAAAAAGGTTAATAAATGCTGTAGAAGTATTGTTCATTGTTAGTTCATGATTAGTGATGTATTAACTAATTGTTAACAAATACAACCATATTGTTAAAGCCACGATATGTAATATTTGGACCGCTAGATGGCGCACTTTCAAAACAACAACAAAAGTCGAAGCTAAATGACGTTATGTAGGAGAGTGGAATCATGGGACATGTCGTTTTCACCATCCAGAGGTGTATGGAGATCGCCCATCATGTTCACGGACGAGGTAATGAATTAATTTTATTTTATGTCATCGTAATGATTAGCTTGCAAGAAACGTGGAATGTAATGCTACGTTAGCCCGCAAGTGATATTGGACTTTGTCAATTGATTTGGTAGCATAATGCTACACAGTTTTACGTGTTTAAAACAGTCATACAATCGTCGTTTATAAAGTAAATTGGAACGAACCCACAGTATTTACAAGTAACGTTACTGGCTACATATTTTTGTGCAACATATACTGTATTTCATAGGGTAACTGCATTCATAACTATTCAAATAATCTGTGTATGAGTATTTCGTGTACAATAGAAAAAATGTGCTTACCTGTCTATTAAAACACATGCGAGAGTCTCTGTCGTGTCCAAGTTGGTCGCGAAGCTCTCTCCATTTAGAAAACGCCACGCCGATATTAATCCTTGTTTTATTTCTTTGTTTGTGCATAAGCCTGCTTGCCTCGTTTGGCGTACGTTTACGCTTTTTGGGGTTTCGTTTACTCGCCAAAGAGTAATCGTGATCCATAATAACAGAACAACAGATGCTGCGTCCCAGATGCTGTATAACCACTTCCGCATTTGCGTGTTGCTGTAGTTTCTACAACCGGAATCTGAGGGTAGTGCGGAGCACCGGATATTAAGTCTCTGATGTGCGACAAATACAAGGGACGGGCCATTATTTTAAATAGGAATTTCTCTGGATTTGCACATTCTTGGGAACATTTGGCATAATGTAAGTACACAACTGCATGAAATATATCACACTGTGCAAGTGATTTTGGGATATTTCATAACAAAATTCTTCCATATTGTGGCTTTAAGTGTTAACAGTCATAAAGCTATACCAATGAATAACCTGTTCAAATGATAGTGCAGTGAAACGTATTATGACAGTAAAACATTTTTCAACAATGTTGCAGTAAGGCATGAGTCTTAAAAAGTAAGGATTGCCTCCCACCAAACTAAAGGGACAACATTAAAAGTTTCTAAAAACTTGCTATACCCCAGGTATAGATTTATTTGTTGCAATTCGCCCCTGCAAACTGACTTTTACTTGAAACGCAAACACCGGATTCAAATATGATTCACCTTAAGTGTCTGTTCTGAGGTGATTGACATTAATAGATTCATTCAGGAGGGGGTTCGATCCAATAACTCTCTTATTACTGCTCCATTAGTCCCGCATCCCAGCTCTCAGCGCTATGTGCCCACTGGGACCAGATCTGCTGGAAACAAGCTTATCCATCTGCAGTTTTCAGAAAAGCTCTTTATAGCAAAGGGGGAAACCATGCTATTGTGTTCATTATTTTTCTCTCCTAACCCCTTTTCCCTTGCCATCCCTACCATAAGTAACATGTTGGCTTGCGGTCTAAGATCTCTTTGATCGTCCTTACGATATGGGTTTGTAAAAGCATCGTCTGGTGTTCTTAGGTGATCCTAAACCTGTGTACTGCTCCCTCTGGCTCTCACTGTTTGTCCTTTCATTATCTTCAAATAATCCTTTCATCCCTCTCGTTTCCTCACCATACTCTGTGGAGTGCACTGGTGACAGCACTGTCCGACCATCGGCCTGAACCTGCCCTGGAACGGAGCCACGCTTTTCAACTTCCTCCTGATTTTCACACCCCAGGACAGCTAGCAAAGGAAACAGACACAAACACACAGTGAAAACAAATAAAAGGGTTTTGAGGGACACAGGAATCAACTGTGGATTTGGAGCCCATGCCGAGTGTTAAAAGCGCATTTTTCAAGTGGAGATAAGAAACGGTACCCTTGTTCGTAGGGCACAGTTTTCAATTTTATCTCTTCTATCATCCCTCTATTTGTTTCGCATTTTTCTGACATCAAAAGGTGTTCGGATACAAACGTGCGAGGAGGTGATATGAAATCTATTCATGAGCGGATGCTACAACGGCATTGCAATTGAATGGCGAGCAATTTGGGCCTTTGTGACAGAGCGGCGTCGCATTGAACCGAATGTCAGTTGATAGATTTCCAGAGAAGATGGCATCAATTTAAATTGATAGCAATCATAACATTTTAGCACAGACAGATAAGAGACAAAGTTGGAGACAGCGGGACTGATTGATCATAATTTAAAGCCGTCTCTACAACGGACGCAATTACAAAGTCTCTAATCATCTGTGTGGGAAATATCACTTACAGTTATCAATTATTAAATAAGACTGCATAATGGATAGGGCCCTGGCACCCAGGTTAATTCTTTTAATCTTCTTTTTAAAGGAAAATCATGTTTTCTGGTAATGTTTCATTAGCTTGGGCTCACAGGCACCCCGTGCCTTTGGTCAAGTGTAATAAAAGCACAAGATTATAGTCTGACAAGCAGAGGAATTGCATTAGGGCATAATGTTTTCATTTAAATTCAGCTGTAGTCCAATTTTTAGACCAGATGGGAATCGAATGCTGAGAGTACAAAAGAAATAAAAAAAAGAAGAAATTAAATAATTCACACTAACTCTGTCTAAACCTTTAAATGATTCAAAAACATCGTGAGGAGTTAGACAAAAAAACTTCAACCACTAAAAACATGCATAAAGAATAGTTGACTCAAAAATGAATCACGGATGTATGACTTTCTTATATCGGCTAAACATAATTAATATATAATTTTATATTAAGATCCTCATTTCATGTACTTATATAATACTTATAAGGTCCAAAAAAGCACATACATCCTTCGTAATCCTAACGACTCCCGTGGGTTAATAAATGTCTTCAAAAGCAAAGCGATATATTCATGAGAGAAAGCAACTCAAAGTTTATTTTGCGTAATTGAGTACCGCAGAGATGACGTATTTTTGTAGGCCAACCTGGAAGTTTGCTCCGCACTGGTTCCCTCAACCGAAAGCCTATGAATCTTTCTGTTTGTTCAGACATCAGACATTCTTCTATTGATTTACAGTAAGTGACAGCACAATGTCAAGACATACTGTACATCCCTAAAATCCTTTAGAAAAATCAGATTTTAAAGGTGCTGTGTGTCATTTTTTACATATTTTTGTAAACCAACCCGGAAGTTGGCACAGCACTGGTTCCCTCGACTGAAAGCCTTTGCATTTTTCACACTTTTGGAAGATCGCAAAAAATAAGCTCTGTATTAACAAAGGTTTATGATGTTTACAAGTTTTGTATATCAAGATTATATTTACAAATTAACACAACATTTGTTACGTTTGAAGCCTTAATACAATCACCAGAAGTAAAAAGCTAACATGACGCTATAAACATACTACACTACGGTCGCTCGATATCAATGTCACCATAATTTATTAAAAAACGTGTTTCCTGGTAATTAATTAATCCGTGAATGAATCTCCATCCAAATTCTTTGAGATTTTTATGCGTTATGCGTCTAAAGTCCCTGCCAAAAGATGTAGTTGCTTTTAGCAACTAAAAAAATTATGAACAGGTTATAAATGGTGTGTTTTATGTCATAGATTAAAACTTTTAAAGGCTTTGTTAACCACTGATCCTATTTCAGGGAAATTACCAAAAACCCAATCAAAAAAGCCATAGACTTTGGGGCGATGGAACCGGAAGTGCCAAACTCGCTTCTGAGGTTTGCAAACAAAAATGTGTCATCTCTGTGGTACTCCATTGAAATGCAAACAAGTAGATCTGAGAAATTCTAAATTCCAATATGGTGGCATGCTGATACAGTATGTCTTGTGACTAGATGGCATGTGTTTAGTCACTAGATTAACAATAAAACCAACAACTAAAATGATTACATTCTTGTATGGTGTTCATGTTTTTGATACTCAGCACCCAATGTTTTATGAAAAAATCCCATTTATGTAAAAAATTACAAAAACAGGAAATATTAATGAAATGAATAAAACTTATTTTGAAAAAAATCTTGAAGAAATGAAAATGCTTGAGGTTGAAAACAATAAAATTCACATTTTTTGGACAGTGAAAACAGGCCTGACCACCACACAAAGGTTAGTTACTGATGTGCCGCCATATTGCAATCATTTGGTTGAACTATTTAAAAAGTTTCTAAATAATATAGTTTGAGCTAAAACGCTCAGCACGGTTAGCAATCCACTTGCATAAACAAGAGTTTTTCATGGCACTGTGCAGAAAATGTTCTACTCAACCTAATAACAGACCGGGATAAAGAGGGAAAAATTGCTAGTTGAACTCTTGCTCACAAAAAGTATGTGAATTTACGAGTAATTCAATAATTTGGTAGATCCACCATCCACGGTTATTACCTCATGGAAAAAGCAACAACTCCATCTAATCCGAGCATTTTAAAGCTCACTCCTGACCAGGTGAGTACATCTGTCTTGAACCAATTATCCAAACCAAATCATTTTGAGCTCACAATGGTTCCACATGATTGACTGTGCGTGTGTTTTGGCTGAGAAAGTCGTGTATGTGCATTCGTTAATGGAGGCACGAGTTACCTTATGCCTACCTGGTGCTGTGCTTTGAATCTTATTACGATAATCTTCATCATAAACACAGAAGAATTTTCAACCTGATATGGAGAAGCAAATGAATCAATCAAAAATGGATTATATTCAAGGTAATTCTCATCAGCGTTTGAGGGATATGAGCTTCTGCGGGAATTTTATAAAAAAAACTTGTTTGGCTTTGTTTGAACTCCAAACGATTCCAAACAAATCTACATGTGATAAAGAGATGGAACTGTTTGTTCAGACATCAGACATTCTTCTATTGAGTAGTGACAGTAGGTGACAGCACAATGTCAAGACAAACTGTATATCCCTTTGAAAAATCTGATTTTAAAGGTGTTGTGTGTAATTTTTTGGAGGACTTATTGACAGAAATTCAATATAATACATAACGATGTCTTCAGAGGTGTATAAAGACTCTAAATAATGATGTTTTATGTTTTTATTACCTTAGAATGAGCTACTTCTATCTACATACACCACAAGTCCTCTTGCATGGAATTCACCATGTTGTTTCTACAGTAGCCCTAAATGGACAAACTTCTCCACAGAGCGCGTTCATAACTACGGTATCTCATTCAGCATAGAAACAAAAACGTGACGACATCTTTGTTCTGTGTCAGCCGCCGTAGTGCTTCGCAACTTCACCACTAGACACCACTAGATGATAAATTTCATACAATGGACCTTTCATGTAAATACAAATTTTGGTCACACTTCAGTATATCCATTAAACTATGACTTTTTCCCCAATTAACTCTTAATTTGTTGCTTTTTAATAGTTAGTAGGGTAGTTATTAGGTTTAGGTATTGGGTAGGATTAGGGATGTAGAGTATGGTCATGCAGAATATGTGCTTTAAAAGTACTAATAAACCAATATGCCAATAATACGCATGCTAATAACAACTAGTGAGAATTGCCCTAGGGTTGGGCGATCTGACGATCTTAAATCGAGATCGATCTTGAAGGCGTTCTCAATCCACTTTTCAACGGAATCACGAGGATCGTGATCTTGTTTGTTGTCTAAAACAAGGTGTGCTCGACATCATTCAGCGCTGCACAGACCCATTGGTGTATGACAGGGGTCACTAACTAGCGGACTCCGGTCCGAATGCGGACTGCGAGATGCGTCCATCCGGACCTCAAAGACTTTTGACATAATAAAAAAATGAACGCCTAACATTATATTCTAATGTAATCAAATTTATACCAGGCACATCAAGGTCCACTCTGTAGCAGTTAACATAATATGCGTGTAGCCACAATGCGCACTGTCTCTAGTTCAGACATGAGTGAAGAGAGCCGAGACAGACTCGCTGCACAGTGCGCAGACAGATGTAACTGTCAGTGACTGAAAAACAACGTCCTTTTCAAAAGTTAGAAAAGTTGATGCCGAAAACCATGTTTTCCGAGATTAATGGGTCGAGAGATTTGCATTTATTCTTCCTGCATCGACATGCACGAGACCGGTTTGTCTCATTTGCTCGGAGTCTGTTGCGGTTGTCAAAAGTGGAAACCTTAAACGGCATTATGAAATTAGACGTGGACACTTTGAAGAAACTTACCCGCAGCAGTCCGAGGTAAGGACACGGAAATATATGAGCTCAATATTAGCTCAAAGCCCAGTAGGAGCGATCTACACGGGTCCTCCCTCACTCACCGCCCAACAACCAGCATATGAATGTTCCCGAAGAATACAGTGGATCTTAGGAAAACATAAAAGCCCTTTACTGATGGGAAAAAAGTAAAAGAGTGCATGGAGGCTTCTGTGAAACACTTTTAAAAGTAAAATAAAGACATTAACTAAAATAAAATATGAAACAAACCCCCCTTTCAGCTGCAACAGCCACAAGAAGAGCTGAAATGTTATCAGAGGATGTTCAGTCACAACTTGATGCTGCTATTTATTAATCTCAGTTCAGCAGAAAACAACACTTTAGTTTTCTTTTAAAGTTGTCAATGTTGAAATGAATGAATGTTCAGTGCAGGTTTAGAGATTAGGGCATTTTGCACATTTTCCTTCATTATATTGTTGTCAGACATTGTTATGCCATCGTATAGATATAAAAAAAACATCTATTCATATTTTTAGGTATTTAATTGTCTGGACCTCGGCTGGTAAGGAGGGTTCGTTTACTGGACCTCAAGCAATTTTAGTTGAAGACTCCTGGTGTATGACATTGAAGCACTGCGAGAGCAGAGATCTCTGTATGCTTTTGATTCACTCTTGCCGTGCTGCGAGGTCTCACGCGTGCGATACAGTTTTGCAAGTGCATTAGACAGAGCGGCTTGTTTGTGTGAAGTGTGTTTGTCCTTCTTGTTTGTGTGTGAAGTTAATCGATAATTTACTTAGTTTTAGTCTATTTTGCGATTGAAACTCGTTTCCCGGCTGCATTGAGTTCATATAGCCTATATCTAGAGCCCTATGATTTCTGTGATGTGGACGCGGAATCCTGCTTTTTATATCTGTCATCTGCCGGTTCTGCATGTATGAGTGAATATGTTGCACAGTTTAACGATTTGTATGTGGACACAAACACATGAACATCATGTCCAGACTTGCCCTCAGAGTTTATTTCAGGTGCATTTCACTGTTTGAGAAAAACTATCGTCACTG
Organism: Triplophysa rosa; assembly: GCF_024868665.1. Lineage (NCBI taxonomy): Eukaryota > Metazoa > Chordata > Actinopteri > Cypriniformes > Nemacheilidae > Triplophysa > Triplophysa rosa. Next base: position 9,076,767 of record NC_079906.1, on the reverse strand, counting down.
AACTACACACCCTGAAACTCAAGTGGGAGTGTCTTCACAATGACACATAATAGAACACAGGTTAACATAAACGCTCAAATGAAAAAATACTGTAGTTTTCTAGTATTTGATCAAGCAAACTGTGGTATTCTTGTTGTAAATTGATCAACTATACTTTAATATTTACTAAAGTAAGGTTCAAACACACTATATTATCTAGGAATTTTACTGCAGTTTCCTATAGGCCTAGTAAATACTATAGTATAGGCTACTACAGTATTTTTATGTGGACAAATATATTACTATTGTAGAGTAAAAACTGGACAACACAGAAGCTGTTCAAATGTTCCGCTTCTCTAAGCTCCTCCCTACCGCGAGTCCAGTGTGCTCCGATTGGCCAACTGGCCCAATCAGTTGTGATTGGTCTTTCTTCATACACTGCGTGTCAGAAACGAAACGCCCATTACCACAGTTCTTATCTCAGGAAGGTTTTTGTAAACAAAGACGCTGTGTGTAAAAATGGCATCAGTATTACCATATCACAAGTTTTTATCTTCATAAACCTATCTTCATAAACCATTCAGACTATTGATTTCTGTTGATCTTTTTTCGTCATAGCTGTGGGAGAACAACAACAGCTCTATCCAAAAGATCATTACTTTGATTATACAGAGAGGAGTAAATGAGCAAGTTAGCGAGAGCTTCCAAAGATAATGCACAAACCTTTACATAATAAAATGATATAGTGCTGTAGTCCGTTTTTAAAATAATGACAAGCAAACCGTTTTGTTTGAAGGGGATCGTGACCACAGCTAAACTTTGCACACTTGACAAAACCATAATGTGAGACACGTTAGCAAAGTGCTACCGTGACTAAACGATAAAGGGATACAGTTCGTACAATACTACGACATGTAGAATGACAACAGTCTACAATAACCGCCACATTATTAGGTAAGAGTTGGATTATTAAAACTGTAACACTGTTAACTTATACGTTGTTTACCTGGAAACCTACAGCTGTACTAAATATACAACACGGATTAGCACAATTACTTTATCGTATATTGTAAGCACTCAATTTAACATGTACACATAACGTATTTATCATACTTACAGCTTGTGGTTCTGAGACGCTTGTTAGTCCAAATAAAGTTGGTATTGACTTATCTTTAAGGGTCTAGCAGCTGGCAAATCCCGCGTTGAACTCGCCAAAATTTGAGAAGCAGTCGTCGGTAAAATGACGAGCACATTACACAAGGTTGGATTTGTACTGCAGTGGTATCGTGGAAAAAAAATGTAACCACTGATCCTTCACATCGTCATCCTTTGGCAGCGAAAACAAAGTACATTTGCGTTCACAGCACAAAACACAGCGTCCCCTCGACATGTTGTATACGCAACACTACCTGAAGTGCTAGTGGGCAGGTCAGAGTGTTCCTGTTTCGCGGGAAGGCGGGGATTGTGCTGATGCATTACACTGTGACGTATCGATGTTACACTCAAAAGATTCGAAAGCCTAACGATTTGTTTGGGCGGTTCGGAGTCGACTCCTTACTTTGGAAGCCAATATCTTAATTTATCATGGACTTTTTGGAATTACAACTTTTCAGATCGTCAAAATTGAAGGAAAGCTACGTTACACACTGAAATGCCGGTAATTTTATGAGATTCATGATACCTGCTCTTTAAGATTTAAGATGTCATCGCATCACGTTTGAGCTCTGAGTCAGACTAGTGTTGGTACTTGGTACTGGGTTGGCTTCTACTCTTAGAACTAGTGATGTTCATGTTGACCGTTTAACAGTTAACCGATAGTACAATTTTTGACCGACTATCATACATGTTTTTAGTTTTCTGTATGGTTAAAAAAAATATGCTAAACATGTGTTAACTCATGGAGCATGCAGACGCGTGTGACCAGGTGTAAATGCCCTCCGAAACGTTTTCGAGACAGATTAAAATCTGATCACGCAAACCACTTGTAACAAGTGTAATTCATCGGGTTGTTGAGGCCACATTTGTGAGGGCTTTACTCCTCAAAACGGAGTGCTTCATTGGCAGCCTTGCTCAAGCTCAAGTTTGTTGTTTCAAATGTAGACACGCGACAATCGCGCTGTTAAATTCTCTGTCTTCCCGGCATGTCTACACCGCAGCGAAATGAAGCTCAGCAAAGCAAAGCTAAAGGGGAGCGAATTTCGGTGCTTGCAATCAATTTATCCTTTACATAAACTCATATCATGGATGCTTAGCATCGGCAGCCTCCTGTGTGCTTTGGAAAGGAGGAGAAAACAGCACAACCCGTGGTTTCCCTGCCTTCTTTTAGACGTGACGTAAAAATACCAATGTGAAATATGAATAAGTAATAAATAAAATTTGTATTTTGTGTGGGTATAGCAGATCGGATTTATGTCTGTTTAGCTAAGACACATTTATGCCCTCTTTGGATCTTAATCCTGGCTGGTGGAAAGCAAATGAAATGCGCTTCCCGAGGTGTTATCTCTGCATTCCCGTGACACCCGTGCCATCTGAAAGGGTGTTTTTTGCCACGGGTCTAATTGTCAGCAGGCTCCAGACTGTCCCCACAACACGTAAACATGTTTATTAAATAAAAACTAGCCAAGCTTTGGATTGAGGTAGGCCTACTATTTTTATTTGATGAAAAAACTTTCTGACGGAAATAAACTTTGCCGGTTCTTCTGTGTTTTCGTTTTGTCATAATTTGTCAAGTTATTTTCTTGCCTGTTTATTTTATGCTTTGGATTTATATTATTTTCGTTTTTCTCCATTGTCCAAAATGCTGCAGGTTCGTGAAAATGTGATAATATGTGAATGCAGGTGCTATTGTTGACCTTTTTGTTATGCTACTGTTTGCATGTTAAAATAAATTTGTGAAAGAAATGTTTGTGTCACAGCTCATCAACTGTAGCTGTGTCTCATTCGAAGTCCTCCGGATGTCACATGCGAAGGCTTGCTGTGCGTTCACACCACCGCCGTCGAGAGCGTCAAAGTGGCAGGAAGTCATTCATTTTCAATGTGAGCCGGCAGCGAGCAGTGAGCAGCGGCAAGAAGCTGCGCATCTTAGCCGTTGACGGCGTTGAGAAGAGTTGAAATCAGGTCAACTTTATGGTAATGAGCTATGACGCGGTTCGGCGGCAATCAATCGGAACATAGAAGTCCACCGCTTGACAGGATTCCAGAGCACGCAGCCCTGTAAACTTTGGTCTATGGCAGAGCGCCAGAGCATTCACGAATCTTTCTACAGCGTTGTTTGCAGGGCGGCCAGAGCAATTTCTGACGTGCTCGACGGCGGCTGAGTAAACATACAGTTATGTGGCGGACAAACTCGCCTCCGGAGGATGCCTTCAAAGTGAGACGCAGGCGACGCGAGTGTGGCGAGTCGGCCAATGGCAAATCAGCATCGCCAAAGAAACGGCGCAATCAAGCCGCCGCACCTGCCGATCTTTGGCACCTGCTCCCCATCAAGCTCACCCCATATAAACAGAAGAGGAATAAGGAAGAGGGAGCTTGTTCTCCACTAGTTGCCTGATGACTAACGTGTTGATCTTTCTCCATTTTCAGAGACCAGTGGCTAACGATCGGCAGGTACACCCCACTACTCACCAAGAGCACTTCTACTCACACCCCCGGAGGATTCATGACGAGATCTCACCACCTAAACGGACAGAGTTAATGCCCCACGATACTCTCACTGTTCACTGTACAAAGCCTTGTAATAAATCACCCTCCGGGGCCTTATATCGAAGTTCTCTGCCCGTCTCGTTTCTCTGCCCGTCACAATATAAATAATGTTCTCACGTACTCTCTTAAATGTAATGTTTGCAGATATTATGAAACTGACAGCATCTGGTGTTCATTTAACCAATAGGTGTATCATGAAAAATAAAAGCGAATGCATCTACGATTATAAATTATCCCAAAATAAAGGGATCTGATTTTATGGCAGTGGGAAACTGATGGAATTGATGAAGACAGAAACGGCAATGGTCTTCAATGGAAGCAAACTGAAAAGCATGCATACCGTACATACATTTCATCCATCAGTACACCAGTGAACAAAACCTGACTTTGAATATTCTGAACAGATCTGCGCTTAAGTGCATTTATAAAGTAATTTTAAAGAATAATGAGAGATCATTGTTACTCTTGAACACTAGCAAACATAATACATATGCTTAAATCCACCATAAATATGCATAAAAGCACTATAAAAGTCTTATTTTTAGGATGTGTAAGCTTTTACCGCAGGGTGTCTGGGCTGGAGCATAGTAGCACCTTCACTGGAAGCATCTACTCTGGCCACATCCATCTTTCTTAGGACCAGTTACTCCTACCATCTGAAGAAATGCTGAATAAACAGATGAGCCCTAGATTACAAAGAACAAAAGGGATTTAAGGTCAATGACAATCAGTATAATGACAAGATGCATGAACTTCTAGCATAGGGCTTTTTGTACTTTAATCCCTTGGCAACCATAAAATGTCCATATGTGGAAAATTTCTCCATTTGAGTCCCATGGATAGATAAATGCAAATATTGGGGGACTATGCCTTTTTGGGGAAGTTGGAGAACTATTTACCAATATAAGGCTATAACTGATCACACTGTACTATTACTGATAACATTTATAGCTGACCAAAACTAAAAAAGAGAAACTATAATATTAAAATACCGACAATAAACTTCTCTTCCCAATATCAACAATGCAAGCATAAACAAGACCAGGCCTAAAAATCTCATTCTCTGCTTCATCCTATAAATATTCATTATCCTCCTCTCTTGATGCCTGAAAGTGTCCTGGCAGAATATTTTGGAACCCTCACTATTCATCAAACCTCGCCCCTGTAGCTACAATTACTGCTGGGCCAGTCATCCCCATATCTCTTGTTAAATCCATTTCCATTTTTTACTCCTATTCTCCACTGCAAATTATTCTCTGGTTTACAGAAATGATACAAAGACGAAAAAATCCCAGTCAGCTAGAAACTGTCTTTCAAAACCAAGAGCACTGCCTATCCAGACAACATTTCTGGGACACATAGGCACACTTGCAGTATGTTATTTGAAGTTTGATTGTACATCTTTTGTCCAGATGTGTTTTACATTGAGTGTAAAGCCTCACATATACTGTAGATAAAGAATTTAATGCTCAAGTTTAGTTCTTCTGCATCACTCTCGCTGTTCAATTTGCATTGAAATTTAAGCCCAAAGAATAGGAGTGCTGCCAAAAGCTGAAAACAATTTACAGGTACTTCACGTTCAACTGACAGGACTAAAAGTGGATGGGTCATTTTATTTATGCACTAAATAATTTTTGTAAATTAAAAAAGTCCAGTGTTTATAAAAGAGTATGCCAGAATTGAATGCCATGGTTAGGCTCAGCTATTGTTTATAACTTAATTATGTACATAGTGATTTAAAGAAACATGATTAAAGAAACTGCCATTTTTACTGAGGGAATGAGGGTTAACGTTACTGTCCCACAGTTACTGTGAATTAAATGTTGACATTGTAAAACGTAAATTTTGAAATATAATTTGACACCATTTCTTTTACATTTTATCAGACAGAATGTAGAGATAAAAACATCACAGTTTTTTGACTTTATGCAGTGTTGGGCAGATCGACCGATCGGCGTGTGACATCATCAGCGAGTAACCGCGTGAGCAAAAATGTATGGTGCAAACAAAATGTACGTTTCTGATGCTGCCTAGAAGTTTATGGTAGGCTAGTTAATTCAATGCACGTTTGAAGTTTTTTCTTTGACGGAGGGCAAAACAAGAACAGAGCAAGACCTTTGTTAAAGTGCTGTTATCCATTATGGAGATTTAGAACTGAGAAAGAATAATCATTTCCCAAAAATATCGACTCGGGCATTCTCAATAATATTAAGAGGCTCCCGAAAAGAGGGGATGATACTGCATTTTAACTAGTTTAAGTTATATGAAAAGAAATCTTGCCGAGAAGGCCAACTACAAAGCACTTTGTGCTCGCTAAAGTCAGCAAAATCGACCAACATTCACAATTGTACATAAAAATGAGGTTCGATTTAAGCCACAGACAAAGACAAAAATTTTCGTATATGTTTTAAAACCAACGTTTAACAGAGAAATCACGATGGACAGACCACCACTCACCTGCTGCGAATAAAGTTAACGTTGTTTGTTTGGGTCATTCCTGCAACATCGCCCCCTATGGGTCGTGACATTAACATGCATCCTTCAACAGACGAAACAAACATGATTTATATAAGAATGTGCAGCGCTTCCTCCACAGTCTTTGCATTAACTAAACTAAATAACTGCTACATTATAGGCCTACAATAAATCATTCCAGTATAATATTAACGAGCTTTAAAGTGTCAGTCTCACATGCACCGGCTGCCACAATTCCACTTAAAGCCACAATATTGAATATTTGGACCGCTAGATGGCGCACTTTCGAAACAACAACAAAAGGCGAAGCTAAATGACGTTATGTAGGAGAGTGGAATCATGGGACATGTCGTTTTCACCATCCAGAGGCGTATGGAGATCGCCCATCATGTTCACGGACGAGGTAATGAATTAATTTTATTTTATGTCATCGTAATGATTAGCTTGCAAGAAACGTGGAATGTAATGCTACGTTAGCCCGCGACTGATATTGGACTTTGTCAATTGATTTGGTAGCATAATGCTACACAGTTTTACATGTTTAAAACAGTCATACAGTCGTTGTTTAAAAAGTAAATTTGAACGAACCCACAGCATTTACAAGTAACGTTACTGGCTACATATTTTTGCGCGACATATACTGTATTTTATAGGGTAACTGCATTCATAACTATTCAAATAATCTGTATATTATAGAAAAAATGTGCTTACCTGTCTATTGAAACACATGCAGAGCGGAGTCTCTGTCCAGTCCAAGTTGGTCGCGAAGCTCTCTCCATTACGTTAGAAAACGTCACGCCGATATTAATCCTTGTTTTATTTCTTTGTTTGTCCATAAGCCTGCTTGCCTCATTTGGCGTACGTTTACGCTTTTTGGGGTTTCGTTTACTCGCCAAAGAGTAATCGTGATCCATAATAACAGAACAACAGATGCTGCGTCCCAGATGCTGTATAACCACTTCCGCATTTGCGTGTTGCTGTAGTTTCTACAACCGGAAACTGAGGGTAGTGCGTAGCACCGGATATTAAGTCTCTGATGTGCGACAAATACAAGGGACGGGCCATTATTTTAAATAGGAATTTCTCTGGATTTGCACATTCTTGGGAACATTTGGGATAATGTAAGTACACAACTGCATGAACTATATCACACTGTGCAAGTGATTTTGGGATATTTCATAACAAAATTATTCCATATTGTGGCTTTAACTATCATCCCTCAGTATTTTTAGACAGGCAATATGCATCAAAAATAAAGTATATTCAGTATATATGGACAGGGTTTGGGTGGTTCTGTCCCAATGTTAAATAAGTCATCATGTTTTCCTACCTTTCCAGCAAAGTTTTAAAGCCCATGCACTATAACATTTGGTCAGACTGGAAATGTTTACTGTCCTCTTGTCTCACAACCAGTCAACTGATGAATTCAGGAGTCTCGGTAGTTTTAAACCAACAACAAAAGGGCTTCTAGAACACATTAGTAAAAACTATTTAAAAGTTCCTGAGAATATGAAAAAGTAAAGAAAAAAGTTATTCAGTATGGACATGATTCTTTCCCAGTGTTAAATAAGTCATCATGTTCTCTCACCTCTCCAGCAAGGTTAAAGCCCAGAGCACTCATAACCCGGCCAGACTGGAAAATCTTTGTTACCATCATCCTGTCTCACAACAAGCAAACTGAAAATTAATTTGTATTGTTTTCACAAATATTAAGCTTTAATTCAAGTTCATTATGAGCTATGCATTTTACTTTTTTCATAGAAGTGCCATTAATTTGGCATAATGTCACCTGATACATAAAATTTGTCTAGGTTTGCAAACACTGCACTACATTAGCACATTACATAACATGATTTCATTTCAAAACAAAAACCTCAAACTCGGAAGCTTGAGACAGTTGTGGATACATTTTTGGGCAAAATGTGATTAAGTTATTATGAATCTTCGGACATAATTAAAATAGGATTTACATGAATATTTGCAGATTTTAGGAGAATCTTAGGAGAAACAACAGAGCGTCAACAACACATTAGTCACAAAAATAAGAGTTCAAGAGAAAATATGAAAAAATATGTTACTTGTTATGTGTCTTTGATATTCGTATATTTGCCTTCCCGAATGTGACAAGCTTTTTCTTGAATGGTCCTTATCAGATGAAAACATTTGTGGTTCAGAAGACAACAGCACTACATTGTACTATTTGTTTGTTTAATGCAGTGTTGTGTTTGTGTATGTAGGTGTAAAAGTGGGTGCTTACAAATGAGACGCCTCCTCTTTTCTATTTCCCATTTTTCTCTCCTCACCCCTGGCGATTTTTGCTTTATTTATGTATAGAAAAGCCCTTTGTACTCTGCAGTTTTTTTTGCTCTCCAAAAACACCATCATCGCCCACATTCACATACCCATTCAGTACTGAATTCTTACAATATGGAAACACAGATACATTTTTTTACATGTTCATTAGGGCTGCTCGATTATGACCCAAATCATAATCACGATTATTTTGGCCAATATTGAGATCCCGATTATTTAACATGATTACTCACTAAGTTTTAAAACAACATAGAAAAATAAAAAAACTTTGCTTTTAAACTGTGAATTCAACTGAAAAATAAATGTAAAGAAATAGCACAGCTGAACAACTGTAAAGGAAAGGGGTGCGCTGTGGATTTATACCACAAGAAAAGAGATGATCCTTGCAAAATGGAATGCGGCACAATAATCGTTTTACGTCGATTATTTTGTTTTTGTAATTGTTGAAGGCAAAAATTGACGATTACAATTATTTTCGATTAATTGCACAGCCCTACTCTCCCCATCATTATCCAGTCAACGGGCATGATAAGCCACAATTCTTGTGGGCTCGGATGAAGCATCAAGAATTGGAAATAGATTGGAATTGGGAATCACTGGCATGGAAGGAAGGTTACTAATTGTATAGCCGTGGTAATTAATGAGGGAAAGAGAGGTTTATAAAAGCCCCTGTAACCGAGGGGTTGCCAAAGGGAGAAAGTAAGAGGGTTCTTATTACAGATAATGTGAGAGGATAATGACCACTAGGTTACTGATTTTAGTTTCTGTGTGCGTCAGAATGTAATGAATGGCTTTATAGTAGTGTTTTTTTAACATGCTCCGGGAGTCTCAAGTTGTATATAATCATGTTGTTAAACAAACTTGCTCTCGGGGTCCAAAAACAGCAGCTCTGTTTTGATACTTGGAGAGGGTTAAATAATGGTTTAAGCTCAGGCGTTCATAAAAAAACACTGTGTTGGCCAAAGGGGCGAAGTCAAAATCAATAAAAATATTGTTGTACATGCAGTGGTAAACTTAATATGTGTTTTATTAAGCTTTTTATATAAAGTTTTGAAAAAAAAATATTGACAGTGTTGATTCTTCAAATAACTTTGTTTTGCTTTACAAGTCATTGCAACTATTGTAATTTTTTTAAATGTATTTACATTGCTTCAACTCATTGAAATAAGTAAAAAAATTCAACTTAATTTTATAAATTACATCAACCCAAGCACTTAAAAAATATTAAGTTGAAATGACTTGTAAAGCCAATTTGATTGTACTCCAAAAAATGTTTTACCATGTACACTGTACACATAAAACTGTAATTTTACAGAATTTGGACCTATTTTTGAAATGTGAGAAAAAATGTCAAATTACAGAAATAGACTGCAAATTTACAAGTTGGGTGTAAAAGAAAAAAAAATTACTTTACAAAAAATGTTAATTTAAAAAAAAAATCTGGAGCCCCTGCTACCAGAATATTACCATTTTTACAGGCATTTTTTTACAGTGTATGCAAAAAAAATGTACCGTGATTTTACGTAAAACAATTTACACATTTGTGTAAACTTTGAAGATAGAAATCAATTAAATATACTGTTTAAATTGAGTAAATGTAAGTAGAAAAAATAAGGTAACTCAAATATTTCTATTAGAACTTGCCAAAAATATTAAATGCATATTAAAAATATAATTTGTTAATTCATTAAATAAACTGTTGGATTTTTAATCAATTTTTTAATATGTCCCACTGAATTTTTTTTAATGATTTTAAAAGATTTTATTAATTAATATAACTAATTAATTAATATAATTAATTATATTTACGAAAACACATGGATTATTTTTATCCTGAGCTGAAACAGCAACCATTGAGCATTAAAATGTTCTTCTGTGTCTTCACCATGTACTGTAAAAACACACACACATACTGGGCTTCATTCGTGAAACTCAAGCAGAACAAATTTCTGGGTAAATCGTTCATAAAACCATTCATACATAAATGTAACATTCATAAAAGAACGGTTTATAAAGGATTTACACAGAAATGTATTCAGCTTGTGCTTCATGAATAAAGGGTATTCTATTCTTTTCAATCCCTGAACCAGAGAAATTGTATTATTTCAGTCACCTACATACTGTATATAGGTTATTTCTTTGACGACTGTCCTTGCACAGAGATTTTCACATCAGCAAAAGGAGTTTAGATGCCACAAGGCTACGCTGATGTCATAGAATGTCATTAGAAATGGGAGAAATCTTCTCTTTTTACATTGGAATTGATACTGCCTCCACGGTCATAATTTGTAAAACCCCAATAAGCCTATTTGACGAATTCCTTCCACAGAAACACTGTCACTTATTGACAGCATCACAAACCGTGGACAAGATGGGATTTGGGAGGTAAAATTGCAAGTAGACCAAGTGAGCTTTACATAAGCATGAAAAGAATAGATTTTCCTTGGATGATTTGAAAGGCTAAGCACATGGACATGGGAGACTGTCACGAACTCGGGTGAGGTGAGAGACAAAGGACCCAAGTGCAGACAGGGACGTAAGGGGTTAACAAGACTTAATAAATAATTAACAAAACTCAAAACAAAGACCCACGTGGGGGTAAACATAACAAAACAAGAACAAGATTAACTAAACTGACAAGACTACAGTAAACTAATAACACAACGAATAGGAACACTACAAACTAGACCAACTAACAAGACAAGAACTCACCCACACAACACAGTGCAACATAACAGAACAATGATCCGACACCAGACAGAGAACACAGGGGCATTAAATAGAGGGACAAATCAAAGGGGAACAGGTGTGGGGCATGGACTAATAAACAACCAATAACGAGAGATACAAAAGGGCGGGAACACAGACAAGGACCGGAGAGAGTATCGAAGGCCGACAGGGTCAAAATGACTCTCTCCACACATAACAAGGGATCCTGCCGTGATTCTACCACAAGATCAAGAAAGACATGACACGACGAGCCAGAATCACGACAGAACCCCCGCCTTAAGGAGCGATATCCTGACGCTCCAAAAGGCACAAACAAGACAAGACAATGACAAAAACCATAATACAAGACATGACAAAAACATGATACATAAAAAACCAAACACTGACATGGTGCCGGCTGGAATGCCGGCTGGACAGTACATAGCGCCGGCTGGATGGCAGGCTGGACAGTACATGGTGCCGGCTGGATGGCCGGCTGACAGTACATGGCGCTGGCTGGATGGCCGGCTGGACAACATGGTGCCGGCTGGAAGGCCGGCTGGACAGGACATGGCACCGGCTCGACGGCCGGCTCGACTGTACATGGCGCCGGCTGGATGGCCGGCTGGACAGGACATGGCGCCGGCTCGACGGCGCTCGACTGGACAGGCGCCGATGCCGGCTGGACAACACTGGCCCGGCTGGATGGCCGGCTGGGAGGCCGGCTATCACCGGCTGGGCAGCCTGGATGTCGACAGACAGGACAGGATGTCGCGGCTGGGCAGCGCTCTCTGGCAGCTGGGCAGCATCTCCGACGGCTGGGCAGCGCTCTCTGGCAGCTGGGCAGCAAACAAGACAAACACACACAAACAGTCACTCGACAGGCCTGGGCACCAGCTGGGAGGCCGGCAGGGATCTGCAGCGGGAACAGGACACCGGCGGCCTCAACCCTGGAGGGGAATCCGACGACCTCAACCCTGGAAGGGAGCCCGGCGGTCTCGATCCTGGACGGGGTTCCGGCAGTCTCGACCCCGGAAGGGAGTCCGGCGGTCCCGACTCTGGACTGGAGCCCGGCAGCCTCTACCCTCCAAGGGAGTCCGGCGGATTCAACCCTGGAAGGGAGTCCGGCGGCATCAACCCCTCCCGCTGAGATCCCTCTGTCTGCTGGGTCCAAAATGGTCGGATCATTCTGTCACGAACTCGGGTGAGGTGAGAGACAAAGGACCCAAGTGCAGACAGTGACGTAAGGGGTTAACAAGACTTTTAATAAATAATTAACAAAACTCAAAACAAAGACCCACGTGGGGGTAAACATAACAAAACAAGAACAAGATTAACTAAACTGACAAGACTAAACTAATAACACAACGAATAGGAACACTACAAACTAGACCAACTAACCAACTAACTAACTAACTAACTAACTAACTAACTAACTAACAAGACAAGAACTCACCCACACAACACAGTGCAACATAACAGAACAACGATCCGACACCAGACAGAGAACACAGGGGCATTAAATAGAGGGACATATCAAAGGGGAACAGGTGTGGGGCATGAACTAATAAACAACCAATAACGAGAGATACAAAAGGGCGGGAACACAGACAAGGACCGGAGAGAGTATCGAAGGCCGACAGGGTCAAAATGACTCTCTCCACACATAACAAGGGATCCTGCCGTGATTCTACCACAAGATCAAGAAAGACATGACACGACGAGCCAGAATCACGACAGGAGACCTTTTATTTTTTCATTTTAATTACCTTGGCCCTTTCCTGTCAAACTATTTTCATGGCCGCTTCTATTAATCCATCCACTTTCCAGCATTCCTTTTTGAAGGATTAATGGTTGTAGTTTTGGAAAAAACTGCCCGAGTGAAAGAGCATTCCAGGGTTTATTTAGTATGAATCTGTCTTTTCAATGTGCACTTTATGCTCAGTCCAAAGCTATTTTTAAGGACATCTACCCACATACTGTAGGACAACATGACATTGGCAAGATAAGCCTTTGGGAAGCAAACAAGCAAGAAGGAAATGCATGCGTTGCAAAGCTGTTTGACTAATACAATATTAAATTCACAAATCTTGCTGCTTTGTCAAACCAAATCTTAAAAAATTGATTTCATTTTTTACTTCTCTGATATATCTCTCCTGCTTATCTTTTTAACCACAGATTATACGACACTAAAGTGATCATATGATTTCAGAGGTCACTCTCGGCTGTATAGGATAGCTGGCCAACACTTGGCAATCAGACAAACACGAGAGAGCCTTTCTGTCATGCTGTCACACTGATTGCTAATATATGGGTGATATATCACATGCAAAAGATAAAGTCCCTTTAACTGAAGTACTTTTAAGAAGCTTCCTTTTACTTGGACATTTTTGGGCAGCACACCTTGAGTCAATCCAGTGTGTGGGCAAATTACTTTTTATTGTAATATAGAAGACTGTGTAGGCTTCTGCCTGAATACGTCTGTGATACGTTTTTCTTTCTTGAAAATCAATTTGTCTTTGCCTTGATAAACAACTTTGAATAACAAAGAAACAGCTCAAACTTTATAAGCAAGAAAATTGAAAAGGATTGAAAAATATTTAGGTTTCAAAAAGATGTCTTTATTTAAGTTTTATGAACAACAAACCGCTTAAATCTTTAAAAACTGAAATAACGGTGATAAATAGTCATGCATGGCTTAACAAACCATTTGTGCTCATAGATGACGAATCTATAGCACATTTAAAATAAGTATTATTGCAAAATGATTCCTCCTAATCTTAATGATGTATAATTATTATGATCATAAACGCTCAAATGACAAGTCTGCTGTGCATCATAACAATAACATGTGTTGTGCACAACTCTCCATTTGTAAATAAACGCCTTTCCATTACAAATATGATTGCAAAGCTGTGTTTATCACATTTAATCGTATTTTTTTCCCAAATTCAATGCAGAAAATGTAGAGGAGTGGGCCGATTCTGTATTGGAAATCTTGCGTTTTCCATTATGTTTGTAATGTATTCCAACCTACTGACAAAACAACCCCATCATTTACATATGACAGTTGCCCTGTGGGGTTTTACAATACAGTCTTTTTTAGACTTTTTTTAACCACAATAAATAACTGCCTTGCCACACTGAGCTGTGCATATTAAAAAGTCTCCAACAACACTGAGAGATCATTAATTACTTATAAAAACAATGTTTATCCATAAACATACACTTTGTTGAAGACCTAGAAATATTTCCCCTCTTCTCTGCATTTTACAAACACATGTTTTATACCTTCAATCATATGAGCACACTATCTTATATGAAAGTGAAAAAGTGACCTATTTGTCAGATATGGTGACCCATCCCCAAAATAACCCATTTAACCCATCCAGTGAGCAGTGAACACACGCACTGCAAGTCGTGAACACTCTGAGAACCGAACCGGCAACCACTAGCCACGACTGACCACGACTTACATCTTGTGTCCTGAAAGTATCTGAGATCAAGCACCAGAAGTCTCAGATGTGCATTAACTCATGCAGGGTGAACACCGCTTTGGCGTCACTTTCTGATCAACCCTGGAGTCCGAGTTCGAGAGTTCACGAGTTTCAGCGGAGCATATGGAGGACTGATCATTCGGACAGAAATCTTGACCTCTGACCATTCAAAGGCATGACAGAAATAATGCAGCAGTGAGAGAGAGAAAGACATAAAACAAATCAAGGGAATAACAGTCGGGAAGACAGCTGGGGGAGTGCAGACAGCACATGCTGAACCTAAAGCGAGAGCCTCTTCAGTCTGCATAAATATCACGATATTTACACGGAGAGAAAGAAGGTGAGAGAGGAGGCAGAAGATGTTTTTGTGATTGACAGCATATTATTTGCCATCAACTCTTCAAGACCAAGCGGAGGTGCTGATGGAAACAGATCTCAGATTGTAAGCATTATAAGAAAATATTGAAGTAACACACAGCATTTTTTACAATCAGGGCTTTGTGGATGCGTATTTAACATACACATACACTAAGTGACCAGCAGGCAAGCTTCAGTACAGATAGGGGAACATTTCCTTGATCCAGGTCTTATGATGGGCTTCATAAAACAAGGAGGGGTTGATAATCCTCTAATACAATCAGCCCGGTGGCAGACATGTGAGTCTAATCTACTGCGGGCACAAACATTAAACACAGCAAAACAAGGGATAAAAATATTCTTCATTCCTTCAGAGAGAAGGAGCGTGATATCAGAAGTTCAAGAAGGGCAGCTTTAAAGCTTTGTGCTTTGATATTAATTATCTGAGGGAAAAAAAGCAAGCAAGCACGAGCAAGCAAAAATCAAAAAGATAAAGCCCAGCATGGGGGAAGGGGGATAGGTGTGTACATTTGTGGTTGTGTGACATGAATTTTGTGTGCAGATAACAACTTAACATTTTGTGAAATATACTTGGATTTAGATTCAACTTTATCGTCATTGCACCAGAAAACAAGGCAACGAAATGCAGTAAGCATCTAACCAGAAGTGCAATGTAGTAGTGCAGTATATGCAGATATACAAAAATAAATATATATATATATATAATGTACAGAATATATGAATATACATATGGGTATAAAGAATATGAATATACAAATGTATATACATTTAAATAAACAGAGAATATATAAAGACTATGCATAATGTAAATGGATATACAGGATATGTGTGACTGTACAACTATATATACTTTGTATAATATAATAATGGAGTAAATTCAGCACTGAATAACAACAACAACAAAGAAAAGATGAGTCAGTGTCTCACATTTATTCAAACCCTAAAGGCTTATTTTGGTCTTAACTGCTGATTAGAAAATCGTTTTCTGGTTGATGTAAAACTCTCATCGCTCTCTCATCTTCAACCGCTTATCTGGGATTGGGTTTTGGGAGCAGCAGCTCCAGCAGGGGACCCCAAACTTCCCTTTCCTGAGCCACATTAACTAGCTCTGACTGGGGGATCCCGAGGCGTTCCCAGGCCAATGTGTCTCTCCACCTAGTCCTGGGTCTTTCCCGAGGCCTCCTCCCAGCTGGACGTGCCTGCCCTGGAACACCTCCCCTCGCCCAGGGGGCATCCTTACCAGATGCCTGAACCACCTCAACTGGCTCCTTTCAACGTAAAGGAGCAGCGGCTCTACTCCGAGTTCCTCACGGATCTCTAAAGGAGAGGCCCACCACCCTCCTGAGGAAACCCATTTCGGCCGCTTGTACCCGCAATCTAGTTCTTTCGGACATGACCCATCCTTCATGGCCATATGTAAGGGTAGGAATGAAAATTGATTGATAAGAATCAGAATCAGAAAGAGCTTTATTGTCAAGTATGTTTGCACATACAAGGAATTTGTTTTGGTGACAGGAGCATCCAGAACACAGAAACAGCAACAACAGTACACAGAGACCATAACGCAATAGAATACAGTACACAATGATTTAAATAAGTGCCTATGGGTATAAAAAATTAAGAAATACAATACAATAAACATAAGATAAAGATAGAGAGAGTGTAAAGCTATGTATGTATGTAAATATGTACAAGTAAAAAATAAGAATAGACTATTGTAGTACAAGGTATGTGCTATATACAGCAGAATGAATGAAATATAATTTACAGAAAAAGTTGTATAATAAAAAATAGATAGTGTATTATCTGGAGGATATAATTAATATTGCACTTAATTATTATTGCACAGAGTTATTAATTGCACGGTGTGAAAAAACATTTAACTGTTCAAGAGGTAGATGTTTTTGTGTCTGGTTGTTTTGGTGCTCAGTGCTCTGTAGCGCCGACCAGACAGCAGCTTTGTGAAGAGATGATGGCTTGGATGTGAGAGGTCCAGGGTGATTTTCTGAGCCCTTTTCCTCACTCTGGATGTATACAGTTCTTGGAGGGTGGGCAGGGGAGCACTAATGATCTTCTCAGCAGTCCGAACCGTCCTCTGTAGTCTTCTGATGTCTGACTTTGTGGCTGAGCCAAACCAGACAGTGATGGATGTGCAGAGGACAGACTCTATGACAGCTGAGTAAAACTGTTTTAATAGAGTTTGTGGTAGGTTGAACTTCTTCAGCTGATGTAAGAAGTACAACCTTTGCTGGGCTTTTTTAGCAATGGAGCCAATGTGATTGTCCCACTTCAGGTTCTGAGAGATGGTGGTGCCCAGGAACCTGAATGACTCCACTGCTGCCACAGTGCTGTTCATGATGGTGAGAGGGGGGAGTGCAGGGGGGTTTCTCCTGAAGTCCACAATCGTCTCCACTGTTTTAAGTGTGTTCAGCTCCAAGTTGTTATGACTGCACCAGACAGCCAGCTGCTCAGCCTCCTGTCTGTACGCAGACTCATCACCATCCTGGATGAGGCCAATGAGTGTGGTGTCGTCTGCGAACTTCAGAAGTCTGACAGAAGGGTCCTGGGCAGTGCAGTCATTTGTGTACAGGGAGAAGAGCAGTGGGGAGAGAACGCACCCCTGGGGGGCGCCAGTGCTGATTGTGCGGGTGCTGGATGAGAGTTTCCCCATTCTCACTAACTGCTGCCTGTCTGTCAGAAAGCTGGTGATCCACTGACAGATAGAGCCAGGAACAGATAGCTGGGTTAACTTTGTCTGGAGCAGTGATGGGATGATGGTGTTGAAAGCGGAGCTGAAGTCCACAAACAGGATCCTCACATAGGTCCCTGGTCTATCCAGATGTTTCAGGACAAAATGCAGCCCCATGTTAACTGCATCCTCAACAGACCTGTTTGCTCTGTAGGCAAACTGCAGGGGGTCCAGTACGGGTTCTGTGATGTCCTTCAGATAAGCCAGTACCAGTCTCTCGAATGACTTCATGACCACAGATGTGAGAGCGACGGGTCTGTAGTCATTCAGTCCTGTGATTTTGGGTTTCTTTGGGATGGGGATTATGGTGGAGCGCTTGAAACAGGAAGGAACTGTGCACAGCTCCAGTGATCTGTTGAAGATCTGTGAGAAGATGAAGGCCAGTTGAATAGCACAGCTTTTAAGACAGGCTGGGGAGATACCATCTGGGCCTGGTGCTTTTCTTGTCTTTTGTTTCCTAAAGACTCGGCACACATCCTCTTCAATGATCTGAAGTGCAGGAGGTGGGGTGACTGAAGGTGATAGGTGTTGTGTAGAGAGAATGTCAGAGTTGGTGTGAGGTGTAAAGTTAGCATTTTCAAATCTGCAGTAAAGTCATTCAGATCATTGACCAGGTGTTGATTGCCTGCAAAATTGGGGGATGGTGGCTTGTAGTTGGTGATGTCTTTAAGGCCTTTCCACACAGACGCAGGGTTGTTGGCTGAAAACCGGTTTTCCAACTTTTTAGAGTAGTTTCTCTTAGCCACTCTGATCTCCTTTGTCAATGTGTTCCTAGCCTGCTTGTACAAGACTTTGTCCCTTTTTCTGTAGGCATCCTGTAGGCATCCATAAATCGAGAGCTTTGCCTTACGACTCTCTCTTCATCAAAACGGAGGGGTAAAGCGACTGCAGTACCACCCTGCACCGATTCTCTGGCCAATCTCCCGCTCCATTAGCCCCTCACTCGTGAACAAGACCCCAGGTACTTAAACTCCTTCACTTGGGGCAAGGACTCAGACTTTACCAGGGATGTAAAACTGATGTTCTTTATCTACTTTATTAAATACTCTCCTATATCCCATCTTAAAATGCAGATTACAACATTAAGCAGGCGATTAACAGGCAGTAAAAAGTAAGCCCTGCTGTTCAGAAAAACTTGATCAGTACAGTAATTATTTCTGAAATTCTATTTATCGACACTAGAGGTGCAGAAATTATACACTTCACTTTTAAAGATTATAGTATACGGTGGAATTCTGTCATTACAGTTTATTTGGAGTCTAATCAGGGCTTTACCCCAGGCAGACATTAATCATGCACTGCTCTTGTGGGAGCAATAACAATTCTTTATAAACTACATCTTAGAATATAAAATTCATGAGTTCTGAACTTATGAAATTACCTAAAGGCTGAAGTCACAGTCAGCAGAATGGTTTCGTGGGAGACCAATTCACTTCTCTCTCTCTTTACGAAGGCTTTCAGGTGTAAAATGGATCAAATTCTCCAGAAAGCCGCATATTGATGACGAGCAAAACAGAGAAAGAGAGAGAGAGAGAGAGAGAGAGGGTTGAGGCTGGGTGAGAAAATCACTGTTGCGTTTTCATCTGCTCATTAAAGACGCTGTTCAATGGTGGTCAAATGTCTGCTTAATTGATCACGATAGCGGATATCTCTATTAATTGACTCATCTCTCAGAATCAAACACGTGATCCGTAAATATGTAAACAACTGACCCACACAATTGTGTTTCTTGGTCCCAAACTCTGTACAGTTTTATTCATTTTAAAACATGAGTGTCCACATATAAAACTCGTCACTGTCATTCCGAAACCTTGTATGTCCAAATTAGCTGTTTTTCAAGAAATACTTTAAAAAAATCTCTGTAAATTTACAGTTTTACTGTTTTTTTTATAGATTTTTCAAGTATAATGTCCGAAATGTAATTTTGTATTTGTATGAAAAAGTATTTTTTACGGGATTTTTTGCAGTCTACTTTTGAAATATGGTCAAAAACTGTCAAATTACAGAAAAAGACAGCAAATTTACAAGAAAAACAGAGCAAACCAGGTAATATTACAGGGGGGGAAAAAATTCCTCGGATGATTTGAAATATTTCTGGCGCCCTAGCTGTCAAAAAAATAAATTGTTTTACAGGATTTTTTTTTTAAAAACTGTATTTTTTATTAAATTTGTAAAATTTTATTTTACTTTATTTTTTATTAAATACAGTGTTGTAACGGACTCCATGCCTACGTCGACCACGCCCCCTGCACCAGCATCCCTCTTGATTCATCCGTTCACGATCCCGGACTTTTGAACTACACTTCCCATAATCCCTTGCACATGATTTATGGCAAAAACACAAAATATGAAGATACAGTGCAAGGTTTCAGAAGGACAGCAGCGATGCACTGTATCTTGACTATACAGTACATCTTAGAAAGTTGAAACAATACCATCTTTCACTGTTTCTTGTAACATTATTGGCTTGAACAACAAATCACCATGTTTGATAAAAGCTGAAAAAGAAAACCACTGTATGTAGTGTGATGTATCATTCCTTTTTGGTGTCATTTGTTTCAAGCATTTTGCATGTTGATTGACTAATGACAGTGGATTCTGCATGTTTATGCAAAGCTGTATTATATTATTAAAAATCATTTCAATACCATTACAAACAACGCAAACCTCTATAATATCACATTTGTCCTCAGTGGAGTTTTAATGCCATAAACTTTGACAAACCAACACAATTGAAGTCAAACATCAGATCCTCAAGACCACATTTTCAGAGCTGTTATCCTCAATCTCTTTACTGTTTCTGTATAGATATAGCTAAGATAAATAGAGATATTGATATAGGTATTGATATAACCAAATTACCAGAGCTGTATCCTCTATAATGTACTGTATATCTCTATACTGTTTCTGCTATAGCTGCAGATGTAGATAGTTATGGATTTAGATATTGATATAGAATAGAGCAGTATAGGTGTAGTGTCTGATATACAAGAACTGTCTCAGACTATTTGTTGTTCAGTGAATACACTGTAAGGAATATACATTGACAGGAACATATTTCATTATCGATCCAATATTAGTATTCAATACTAGTAGTTTAATTCCACCAGAAATCTTGTCGCCTCATGCGAATTCAGTCCAGTTAGATGGAAACATTTTCATACATGACTGAAACGCTATGACAACTAACACACTGAGATAATGAGTGAAATTTTTGCAGGCACTTTCCTGCCTCCGTATGATTTCCACTAAAAGAGCCGCAGCGCTCATTCAATCAGCTGGTAATATATTATCCTTAACAGGTGATGATTTGCACCCCCACGGCTCCTTTAGAGCCTGCAGCAGATAATTCAGTGTTGTTGTGGGATAAAACAGTTTTGTCCGCATTGTTTTTAAATAGTGCTGACCGGACGTGCAGGAATTGAGCCGTGTTTCACCCTCAAAGATCCTAAACATGCAATAAAACTCATCTAGAGAAAAACTGTGGGGCTTGCACTTCCATTCCTGGGGGAGAGCAGCATCTCCACAACTTCTCAACACAGCACTTCTGAACGTTCAGCTGTTATTATCATTATACCGTTAACCGATATACAGTACCTAGGCTACTGTAATATAGTGGATGACTGCACCTGAGAGAATTTGTTTTTAAAACAAATTTTGTTTAAAACTAATTACTCTCTTTAGTGTCTTTAGTGCATTAAAGTAGTGGGGAGTTACTTTAGAATAATAAGAAGACTGGACGATAAAACGATAAAATAATTTTGAAGATTAGAAGAATAGTAGTAATAGAGTCCAATCCACAACTAAATGGATAACTTTAGAGAGGAAAGATGTTGTCAGAATTGTGTGTAAGCTATTTTTGTCCTTATTTGGTTATAATAGTGTCATAACTTCGGTCTGATCGGACCGGTCCTGTTGTCTGTGTGTTCGTGTGTCTGCATGTTTTGTTTTAATTCAGTGTTTGTTTTGACAGCTGGCCACGCTCTCCTTTCATTAGTTTTAGCACCCCCGCCCTCTCGTTATCCCGTAATTATCCCTCTCACCTGTTACTTGTTTATACCCTCGTTAGCCTGCTATTTATTCCCCGTGTTTTCCTCAGTTTAGTGCGGGACTGTTTAGTTGCATACGTTAATATAACACTCTTGTAGCCTGTCTCGTCGTCGTCGTCGTCGTCGTCGTCGTCGTCGTCGTCGTCGTCGTCGTCAGAGCTGCACCCGAGGATTCTTTTTGGTTTGGGACTATTACTCACTCGGGGTTCGACTTTCCCCGTGTCTCCAGAATTGTTCCTGAGGATTTCGCATGTAACTGGATTGCTACCAGCTGCTGCCCAGTGCTGGATTTGCACTTAAATTGAACCGGATTTTGAGTTTTTGTGCTGTGCTTTAAGTTTGTTCTCAATAAAATCCTCGTGCCTGCAACTGATTCCGTGACTCCTCCCTGTCAAATAGGATAGAAAACAAAAACCTCCTTTAACTTTCTATGCCTTATTTTTTTATTTTATTTGTGGGATGGAGATTTGTGGTGTGTAATAGGGTGATGTGGGGAAAATCTCTTCTGACTAATTTGTATTTTGTCTTATACTTTTGTCTTTGTAACTTATTATAATTTTCATAAAATGTGAAACTGAAGTGTGCGAGCTTAGAATAAGCATAGCGTTGTCTTTAAATTCAGTGGCATGTTTTGACTTTTAATATAGAGAAGCAAAGTCTCATCTGCTTTTAAAAATTGTTAGGTTATAGAAACACATTTGCATGCATTTGTTGTGGCCACGGTATCTTGGTGAAGTTTGTGTTGAGCATTGTTTAAAGAGTGTACTTAAGCTTTACAAAGTAAATACTGAATAAAATTAAATCAAGACCCTCCCCTTTAAATATGCTGAAATTCTACACTGTAAAAAAACACAATTTTACAGAATTTTCCTCTTATTTTTGACAGTTTTTCCATGTGTAATGTCAAAAAATTTTTTATGGAATTTTACAGTTTTTTTACAGATTTCTTTTTTTATAAATACGGTAAAAAACGTAAAATTACAGAGAAAGACTTCAAATTTAAATGAAAAATGGGGGAAACGTGTTATTTTACAGGGAAAATTATTTTACGGTTTATTTCTGGCAGCTGCAATCTTTTGTTTTTTTACGGGATTTGTACAGTGTAGATTTTAAAGGAATGGCAAATTCACAAACAAAATGCCGTTTATGATCGCAAAAAATATATATATAAGACAATGCAAAATTACTATTTTCCAAGACTGTAAATAACATTAAAACAGAAACAACATTTTTTAGTGAAACACAATAGATTTGGAGTAAGGTGGAGTAATGTTAAGGCTAAACAAGTCACAGTTTATAAAGGCACTTAAAATACCACTGTGGCACCACAGCTAAGACATCAATGGTTCCTGACGTGCAATTCACTATTAAGCACTCACAAATCTTCATCCTAATCTAACGGAGATACTAATCTTTTCACCTCAAGATAACTCTTAGATCCTAATAACTTCACGAGCAGTAACCTACACAGCCTTGACATCTCACCCCTCAACCATTAATCTTTATTTCCTTCAAGTGTTCTTACTATAATCTGACATGTCAGAGTTGTCAGCCAAAACACCAGATCCCATGACTACATTCTGCCCTTTGCTGATAAATGTTTGTTAATGGTCTGTTCATTGGATCTGGACAATATCCAGTCTGGCTTTGAACTGCTGTGAGTGACATCAGAGCAATACGCAAGAGAACAGACCTCCCTGATCGATGTTATGCAACTGATAAACATCATTCATTTTGTTACAGCATTGGTTTTGATACTGATAAGTACAAAGATATCATGAATGGCCCGATAAATTTAAAATGCATTAAGCACAGCACTTCTTGTGGAAGGAGATTCTGAGAGGCTGAAGGTATCTGAGGAAAAATGATGATGGAGCTTAGCTTGTAGTTTTCCATTATACGTTTGAATGGCAGGTAATATATAGGAGCAGCTGGAAATGTGGACATCCCACTGTGATTGTTAAACAACAAGATCAAACCTAAATGTATTATGTCAAGACAGCTTTAAATATTTTACCTATATTGAATTGTGTTCTCCTATAGCTCAGTGGTATCCAGGGATTGCACATACTGAGGTACAAATGTATAATATAATGCAATGTAAGTCACATTGGATAAAAGTGTCTGCCAAATGCGTATGTGTGCAGTATAGATGAAACTGAATTTATAGGCAAGACTGCTGATTGTAACATTTTATATTTTACTTCACATTTCACATAGGCCTACTACAAATTGAACTTACACTATCCTGTGTAATATGAACCGTACATGAATGGCAACAATATAATATGGTACATTTTTTTTTACAGATTTTACAAAAAAATGACTGTTTTTACAGTATTTTCATTTATTTTTAAAAACACAAATGTAAAATTACAGAAAAGACCACAAATTTACAAGAAAAACAGGGAAAACGTAATTTTACAGGAAAATGTTTTTTTTCTGGCGCCCTGCTTTTTTTACGGGATTTTTTTTACAGTGTACTAGGCTAATAATATAATATAAATACCATAGAAATAATAGCTATTCAATGCATGACATCTTTATGACATTGTACAAGAGAATACTTTGATAAAATTGTACATTTTTAAGAAGTACATTTTTATTTTATGATAAATGTCAGGGTAGCAGGACCAGAAAAGGACCATAAATCCGGGTAAAGAAAAGAATGAGATAGTGAAGGTGACAAAAATGATTGTAGACAACCATAAGAGACCTTGACTGCTGGGAAAGGAGAGCAGAAATCACTTTAGATGCATTTAAACATCACAATCTCAAAGACACGCAAAGACAGGAAAGAAATAGGAAAGGAGCATCAGAAAGTGGCACGCCGTGAGAGATCCTGAAAACCTCTTCTGGTTTAATCCAGGAGGAATCATGCGAGCTGTAGTGGAGTGAGCGCTCTTTAAATTGGTGCTCAGCGATGGGGATCTGTCAGTCATAACACACAACAAGCCTCCGGTGGCACACACAACTGTCAGATCACATTTCAAGAGCGCTGCTGATAAATGCTGCATAACTCACCTGTAGATTTCTAGCTTGGATGGGGCATAATGTCGGCTCTGTGTTTATAGCAATGCTAAAACTTTTTAGTGAAGTTTCAGTGTGATTTACTGTTTTGCTGATATACTGTATAGGAGTTTGAAGAAGTCCTTTAATGAAATGGGAGTTCGGTGAGTATTGATTTCTGAGAGGAGCCATCGATTGGATAGAAGGTGACATCAAGGGTTCACAAGGAAAACTTTTATTTACTTTTTTTATTTACTCTGCATATATGAGTAGGCCCTTGTTTAATTTAGTATTATTCATAATTTATCCTATGTTTCCAGCACCATAATTTACGGAAAGATGCTAAATATTATTTGGGTTCCAAAAAACTTCCACCATCTTAAATTCTTGGGACCTTTTATTGAAGTCATTTTTAAATTAAAGGTCAGATCAGAAAGTGCAAGAATGGTAAAATATTACCTCTCAGAAGCTTTAAAGAAATATATTACTGCTATCCTTCTGAAACCTTGTATCTCCATATTTTGTGATTTTATTTTTTGCCATAAATCATTATTATAAGTCACCCTTTATGTTTGTCACTGGGTTCTGCAAATATCTAACCAATAAAACCAACCAACTAGTATTTAATTATTCGAAAAATAATCAAACCTGCCGATTTTTTTCCATTTCCTGAATTTGGACATCTAAGGTTTCGGAATAGTGACAATACTGTATATTTTATTTATATAATTATACATACAAAAATATATGTAATATTTTTATATATTTACAAATTTTAAACAATATATTTATTTTTAACAGGTTTATTGCAAACTGGTTTAACAGGTTGCAATCATTAATGATGAGACAATGTAATTATAATTTATGTATGAGATAAATATTTCATATATTTGTAAATACATTTTTAACATTATATTATCAGTCAAACTCAAATCAAATTTCACTCAAACTAGATCTTCAATCAATATTTTAATAATTTCTTTCATATTAATCTCTCGTTTGGTACATAAAGCAGTAGCGACTATACTGGCCTCTCTCTCTCTCTCTCTCTCTCTCACTCTCTATCTCTCTCTCAGCCAACATTGTGCATCTGTCCCGTATGTTTTCCCAGCATCTCATCCCTCTCTCTTTCTTCTTCAGGGACAGATGATGGCATAGCACCTTCTCTCTTCCTCTGCCAGCTGCAGCTAACAGAGTGTCATGCTGACACCCAAAATGGGCACTGGCCTTGGAATAAACACACTTAATTATTGTACAAACCATCAGTTGCCAGTCTTCAATCACACACAAACACACACACACACACACACACGGGTGGTTGTTTGTCATTATTCACGGTAAGATGGCTGCTCAGTTCTGGGTCCTAAATTTCGATCATTTTGCAGAAGAGTAACCCCGCCTATGTGCCATACTGAATCATAAATGTCAGTCCCAATTTACAGTGTCTGCCAGGGCAAAACTGACTCGACGCCGCAGCATTTCATCCAATCCACTTTACTGTTAAAATAACTTATGTTCAAACTAACATCATGTTAGGACACTGTACAAATACACTAGTCATTTGAAATAGTCTGTGTTGACTCAAACTTTTCTTAGATATTTGCTTACCTCACATGACAGTATGTGAATTACTGGTGCTGTTAGAGGGATAGTTCACACAAAAATGAAAATTCTGTCATCATTTATTTACCCTCATATCATTCCAAACCTGCATGACTTTCCTTCTTTTGCAGAACA
Source organism: Triplophysa rosa (assembly GCF_024868665.1). Taxonomy (NCBI): domain Eukaryota; kingdom Metazoa; phylum Chordata; class Actinopteri; order Cypriniformes; family Nemacheilidae; genus Triplophysa; species Triplophysa rosa. Next base: position 9,050,170 of record NC_079906.1, on the reverse strand, counting down.
CAAGAAAAGATATTTTGAAGAATGTTGGTAACAACAGCATTGGACCCCACTGACTTCCATTATATAGACACAAAACCACTGACATTTCTCAAAATATCTTCTTTTGTGTTTCACAGAAGAAAGAGTCATATACCGGTTTTAAATTGATATACCGGTTTTAAACAATGACAAAATTGTTATTTCGTTTCATGTTAACAAGAAACAAGGATACCAAGCAGACAAGCTCACCCAGCAAGTCTATAAATCTGTAATATGCTAAAGACTGTAGCTACGGTGCGATAGTAAATAAAAGCCTCCAGTAGCAATGAAAATGAAGCTGATCAGAGGCAAAAAGACCATTAACAGCCACAGACATCAGCACACACTTTCAAGCCTGAGAATGTGAGCTCGTGTCTTACATAAGGAGTCGGTGAGGAGTCTATTACCTCCTAATGGGTTGCTGTTAACCTTTCAGGCCTCTCACACTACAGAGAGGGAAAAAGAGCGAGAGAGCAAGAGAGAGAAAAAGAAAGAGAGAAAGAGATAACACACTCAAGGGTAACCTTTCAGAATTTAGAGTATGAATAAGAGGGGAGAGAGAGAGAGACAGAGAGAGGACCTAGAAAGGAATGATGAGAGACACGTGGGAAGAAAAGAAGAATGCAAGAGGAAAGGAGCGAACGCTCTGTCAAGATGAACAGCAGAGAGCCGCTCTCAGGAAAAATAACCTTTTTAGTATGGAGGATGGAGAGCTGTGAAAAAAACAGAACCGGATGGAGAGTGTGACTGTACCGGCTGGGATATAATACTTCTGAAGAGTTATAGAAGACAGAACAGAACATTTTACGACCTCTCTCCAATCATAACACAATAGCCTAATCAGTCTCATGGTAGAGCTTCCTCACAAAGCTCCCACACACATGTGCTTCTCAGGGAAGTCACTTGACAACGCTCGTCAAAACGAAATATTCCAATTCACTCGGCGTAGATTGAACCGTCGGATCCTTCAAAAGCAATCACAGAGGAGATGAGCTTTAACGTTCGTGAAATATTATGTCATATTCCACTTTATAAAGTTAATTGTGTGCTTTAACCATGTAATTTCCAACGCCGCAACTGGATATTTACACTTTCTAAAGCAGCGAAGGAGTAGGAGTGCCAAATCTATAGAAACCTCACAACTTGAGGTACAATTTAAATGCAATTCAACTGAGGTATGTGATGAACTACATATTGAAGTTCTTTAAAGGGATAGTTCACCCCGCCAAAAAAAAAGATGTTATTATTTGTTCACCCTCATGCCATTCAAAATCTGTACTGTATATGACTCTTTGGAACATTTTGAGAAATGTCTTCGTGGTTTTGTGTCCATACAATGGAAGTCGATGGAGGCCAATGTTGTTTGGTTACCAACATTCTTCAAAATATCTTATTTTGTGTTCCGCAGAAGAAAGAAACTCATACAGGTTTGGAAAGACGTGAGGGTGGGTAAACAATGACAGAATTTTCATTTTGAAAAACTAGGGGTGAACTAGCCCTTTAAGTGTATGTCCGGGTTATGCTTCATTTTCAGGATGCCGGTATGCATTATGCTCATGCGTGTGACACAGACAACCTGAACACTGTTTCATCTATCGGAGTTTGTTCCAATTCTTGACGCTTAGCATGAATAGAATAGAATAGAATAGAATAGAATTTAGGTTTTCTTTAGCAAGCTTATTGTGTTCATTGTCTTGCGATATAATAGGAACTGTGTGGTAGAGAACAGAGAGCATTTGTTTTGTTGATTAGTTATAGTTTATGTGAACATGTCAAGGTTTTTTGTGTGTGCAGGCCCCTGGCTGCAATGAACAGATTTGGTTTTCATTTGTAACGCGTGTCTCCAGAGCAGAGGAGTTTTGTATGTAATGGCCTGTGTGTTGCGAAAGCACCTTTTGTTTGGCTGACATCAAACAAACGTGATAGCATTCATCTGACTATGATCAATGTATTAAACTCAGTGCTGTTTTTTCCTCGCTTTGCTATTTTCTGTCTTCTTCCGTCACTCTTTTGTGTGCTCCATACAACACAAGCTCTTTTCAGTTTTGCACCCCGAATGTGCAAAAAACTTTCTTTTTCTGTATTTTCTTTAGTCTTTCACTTCCTTGATTTTCCTCAGTTCTCTCTTTCTCACACAAGCACACTTACATCAAATTACCCTTTGCCCCAAACCCAACATTTTGCCCCTCGTCTGTTGTTTTTGTCACTCAATTTCAATTTCGTTCCATTTCCTTCAGCCTGCCCATTCGTCTACTCGATTATCTTTTTATTTGTCTGTTTATTTATTTCGCCCTTCATTTGTTTGCTTTATTTGAAGTCCTTCCATTTTCTCCGCAGGGGGCTAATCTGTCTTTGATTGATGATCTCATTTCTTTTGCATTTGCGCTAGCACTACTTGAGTCACAGATCATAACATATAATAACAACATAACAATCCCCTCTCCCAATCGCACTAATTACGGTCATAAGAAAGTGCCACATAATTATCTTCATGCAGGCAGCTAAAAGAGAATCACACATTTATTTTTCTTACCTGCCAAGAAGAAAGGGACCAATAAACATTTATACAAATGAGACCTTGAGGCTGAATGGGGTTGGGAAACTGATAAGCTTGGAAATCGACTGTTTGTACTATGCTCATCATAATACCTTTGTCTTTTTATTTGGATGACTTAGGGCATTTTAAACTACTTAAAAACCGCTTCTAAGGGGTAATCCAGGGGTATTAAGATCATGATGCATGCTCACTGTCAATAGTAATCCAGTCTGACAAATCCCGCCTACTCATCTGTCAATCAAACTTTCCCAGCCATGTCAATCTCACGTGAAGTTCAGTTCAGGTAACTTTGTGTTTTCTTGAACACAAAAGAAGATATTTTGAGAAATTTCTCAGTGGTATTGTGTCCATACAATGTCCAATACAAAGTCAATGGGGTCCAATGTTGTTTGGTTACCAAAATTCTTCAAAATATCTTCTTTTGTGTTCTGCAGAAGAATGACATGAGGGACATGAGTAAATGATGAAAGATGTTTTATTTTTAGATTAAATAATTCCTTTTCCACTCTGATGTGGTCATGCATTTATTCTATTCAGAAAACCAAAGACAATTTGAAATCCAAATGGTCACAAGAGTTGTATCTAACAACTTAGTGTGTAAACAGTCGGTGTGTCGGCCTGAATGGAAAAAAGCAAAAGTGATCAAAGTTGATGTGGGGACACTGACTTTACGTTTTCACGCCCTTAACGTTTTTCGGCGTTCATACGAATGATACCCAAACGATTTTCACTGGCGATGAGCCGATTGAACGTGCAAATTCACTTCCTGACATAGATGGCGCTTAATGAAAAACAGAAACACCCCTGTATACAAGGTGGCGCTGCGCAACTTTATGCTTCTGACACTCGCTTGTCACACAGAAGAAGAATTCATCTTGCTTCCTCTTCGTCAATGGCTAGCTGTGTCCCAATTCGGGGGCCACAACCTTCTGAGGTCGCGGACTTAAAAACGAGGACTTGTTTTTCAAAGCACGCAGCCTGAAAAGTCCAAGAACCGAACTGAAATGAGAATGTCCATCCTCGCGGAGGATTTCCTAATTGCGTCACCTGCTGCTCATGTTGCGTGGCGACAGCAGCAGGACACAGCAGTGACGTTTCTGACTTTTTTAAACAAATACGTAGCCAGAAAAAAATATATTTTATTTTAGAGAATATGACACGTTTATGTAGATTAGAACAGCCCAACAGTATATTAAATTAACCAACCTTAGAAGTTTAAAACACAATAATGCACCAATAATGTTAATGAACATCATCACATATAATATTAAAACACTGAAATGGACCGTTTTTGTGAATTACCTACTTTTATTTAACTAAAGTTTTGAATGATTATTTAAAATTTTCAAGCCGTTACAGGCGGTTACAAGGCTGTGAAGAATACATTCGTTCTATCCTTAAAAACCTGCGGAAATAAGGTCGCATTTTGGGGCTGCATTTGAAGCAACCTTTGAATCGGGACAGACTTACCAGCCTTCAGTCGCGCTGCTGTGACGTAATCAGTCTTAAAATGCAGCCTTCAAAGCACGCAGCACCCGAATTGGGACACAGCTGCTGTGTCTCGTTTGGGAAGGCTGCGTCCTCCGGAGGTCTCATTTGAAGCCTGTTACGTCATCGAGGCTGTCACGGTCCCACCGTCTTGTTTATGAAATTCTAGTCGTGTGGTGGGATCGGGGCAGAGTCCTTGGGTTTTATGTGGGAAGGCCATGAGATGTTTGTTTTTACCTCTCATGTGTTTTTCCAGTGTCTCGTCTCTGTTCCCGCCATCTCGTTTCCTCGTTATCTTTCCCTGAGTGTTTAATGTCCCATACCTGCCCCATGTAATTATCCCTCGTTTGTCTTCCCTATATATACCCTCTTGTTTCTTTGTCCTGTGCTCTTGTATTACGTTTATGTATGTGGCGTGCGTTGTGTATACGCTCATGTTCCTGTTGTATGCCTTGTTCGTGAACTGTGAGTTTTGTGTTTTTGCTTTAGTTGTCCTGCCTTGTTTTATTTTAAGACGTTGTGTCGAGTTTCTGAGTTAGGTTTTTGCTTCTCTTTGATTTTACGTTTTGCCCCCACGTGGGAAGTCGTTTGTTTTGTGTGTGTATATATATATATATATATATATCAGTTTCGTTTTCCCCATTGTGGGTGTTTTTGTTTGTGTTTTTGTAAAATAAATATATCTGTTAACCCCTTCACTGCCGTTGCCTGCGCTTGGGTTCTTCTTTCACCACCAGTCGTGACAGAATACAAGAGCCCTCATTGAACCCAGCAGGCAAGATGGAGGCTAGGCGATCCAGGCAGGCCCATCTCCTCTGCGGTCTGCGACAGGGCTACTCCGATGTCCTGGAGTTCGCAGATCGATTCTTCGAGACCGCAGGGGAGATGGTCTATGACGAGACTGAGCAGATGGCCCTGTTCAACGGCGGACTGAATGAGCCGCTGTCTCGGGAGGAGATGAGGATGCTGAGACCGCTGGGCTTCACGGACATGATTCGGTATGCCATGAATCGGCCGGAGCCCAGGGTCTCAGCCCAACCCAATCCATCTCCCCTACCCGTGATCCCGGAGGGTCGCGTCATGGAGATCGGGGTCATCGGCATGGCCGCACCGTCCGCCTCTTCCCCGGCAGCTCTTACTCCGCCCATCAGCATCCGTGGCCGGCGCAGACGAAGGGAGTCGTGGGACTCCCCATCCGACTCTTCCGGTACGGAGCTAACCGGGCTCCCCATCGCTTCTCAGCAACCGGCCACACGTTCTGTGGGCCGGTCGAAGAAGAAGCCGAGGAGGGGGGCACCACCCAGGCCGGTGGTCCAGCCGGCATCCAGTCCGGTCCAGTCTTGTGTCCAGTCTTGTGTCCAGTCTTGTGTCCAGTCTTGTGTCCAGTCTTGTGATCCAGCCGGCGTCCAGTCTTGTGTCCAGTCTTGTGATCCAGCCGGCGTCCAGTCTTGTGTCCAGTCTTGTGATCCAGCCGGCGTCCAGTCCGGTGATCCAGCCGGCGTCCAGTCCGGTGATCCAGCCGGCGTCAAGCCCTGTCCAGCCGGCCTTCCAGCCGGCGTCAGCCCTGTCCAGCCGGCCTTCCAGCCGGCGTCAAGCCTGTCCAGCCGGCCTTCCAGCCGGCGTCAAGCCCTGTCCAGCCGGCCTTCCAGCCGGCGTCAAGCCCTGTCCAGCCGGCCTTCCAGCCGGCGTCAAGCCCTGTCCAGCCGGCCTTCCAGCCGGCGTCAAGCCCTGTCCAGCCGGCCTTCCAGCCGGCGTCAAGCCCTGTCCAGCCGGCCTTCCAGCCGGCGTCAAGCCCTGTCCAGCCGGCCTTCCAGCCGGCGTCAAGCCCTGTCCAGCCGGCCTTCCAGCCGGCGTCAAGCCCTGTCCAGCCGGCCTTCCAGCCGGCGTCAAGCCCTGTCCAGCCGGCCTTCCAGCCGGCGTCAAGCCCTGTCCAGCCGGCCTTCCAGCCGGTCGCTCCAGCGCTAGCCCATGTCCAGCCGCCTTCACCGCTCAAGCCGTCAGCTCCCTGGGAACTCCCAGGGCCAAAGACTGTCCCCCCAGGACTCCTCCTAAGTCCCCTAGGACTCAGCGCCCTCGAGCGCAGCCGGGGACTGGGACTTTCCCCACCCCCATGGACTGCCCCCTATGGGCCCTTGTTTTGCCCCACCCCCCCTCCCATGTTTGTTGTTTTTGTTGTCCCACCCCATCCTATGTCGTTACTTGTGTCCCATGTGTCTGACTCGTCTTAGTCTTGTTAGTCACCCCTTGGTGAACACCTGGAGGTGTTCATTAAGGGGGGGGCTCTGTCACGGTCCCACCGTCTTGTTTATGAAATTCTAGTCGTGTGGTGGGATCGGGGCAGAGTCCTTGGGTTTTATGTGGGAAGGCCATGAGATGTTTATGCCTCTCATGTGTTTTTCCAGTGTCTCGTCTCTGGCCCTGCCTCTCGTTTCCTCGTTATCTTTCCCTGAGTGTTTAATGTCCCACACCTGCCCCATGTTTATCCCTCGTTTGTCTTCCCTATATATACCCTCTGTTTCTTTGTCTGTGCTCTGTATTACTATGTATGTGGTCGTGTTGTCAGTGTTCCTTCATGTTCCTGTGTCATCCTGGTCTTTCTGTTTCACCTGTCCTGTCATTGTGCCTTGTTTAAGATGTTGGTCTGTCTAGTTTAGTTTATGTCAAGTGTTGTTTCTAGTTTAGTGTTTAGTTAGTTTTCGTCCCTGTTTACCCTTATTATTATCTTGTCATGTTTACACCCCCTCGTGGGTTTTTGTTTTGTGTTGTGTATATATATATATATATATATCAGTTTCGTTTTCCCCATTGTGGGTGTTTTTGTTTGTGTTTTTGTAAAATAAATATATCTGTTAACCCCTTCACTGCCGTTGCCTGCGCTTGGGTTCTTCTTTCACCACCAGTCGTGACACGAGGCTGTCTCGTTCCATAAAAGCAGGTAGGACACTCTGTATGCACCCTTCTAATGCGACATATTTTCACGAGAATTCGGAGGACACATGATGTGTATCCTTCAATGCTAGAGATAACCCACAATTCTTTGCGTCGGCCAACATCTGTTATTTGAATAAACTGCAGCAGCTGCACATTCAATCAAATATGTGGTGTTTAAATGTTAACAGTTTACAATTTGTGTCACTTTTTTAATTTTAGCAGGCATATGTAGTAAATAGGTTTACAAGCCTTTAGTGATTTTGAAACGTTTTGAAACAGTAAGGCAAAATAAGCTACATTTGTTAAACTCTTTTGGCATTGTTTAGGGTAGAAAGCAACCAACTTTTTACCTCTTAAATCATGTAGAAATAATTTTAATTAATTTGACAGGTGTGCGAGTGCAACGTGTTGTCATAGCAACATGGTACTTCCTGTTTCCTTTCTGCCAGTATGTCCAGTACGAAGGACGTCTCGTTTCATTCTAAGTTGAAAATCCTCTGTATACCGCATCCTTTAGAGGATGAGACCTATGGAGGACACAAGGCGCAGCCTTACGAAACGAGACAGCTAATGTGTGCTCGGCAAGACCATTTTGAGCTTGAGCGCCACCAAGTCCTGTTTTACTGTAACTTCAGCAGCTCCAGGCACGTGAAGAAAAGTGCCAATCTCATTGGAAGGCCAGTTTTTAATGCGGCGCGTCAAACAAAAAATCTAGCCTGAGGCGTTTAAAACAAATGACGCTTTTACGCCTGCCGTTTTCCGCGTCGGTGTGCACAGTCACATTGGCGCCCTTTGTTTAGTCACGATGCGTTAAACGTCGACGATAAACTTGCGCGATTATCGTCCTGGTGTGGACCGGCCCTTAAACATGATGCTGAACAAAGTGAACTGTGATTGGTTGGTAAAATGGCTTCTTGGGCGCCCCTTTTCCCAATGAGAGCTGCGATGGAGTTTAGACCTTCTGTTGGCAGTCTGATCTTACCTAACCAGGTGCAATCGAATCACCTGAAACTGATCTTAACACCAGCTGTAAACAACACCTTATAGGAGAATTAGAATGGAGCTATTTTGAGCTTCTTGGACCATAACACATAATCAATACATAAGATCAATGAAGTTAGAGCATATGTTTTTTTTGGCAATAAGGCTGGTACAGACTGTCTTTACCCTCCCAAAAAGACCAGCATCATTTCCAGGCTGATTTATGCTGGTCTTGTGCTCTTCTAGCCGGTGGTCCGGCATAGCTGGTATGCTGATCTGACTCGGACCTTCAGGTTAAATTTATAGACAAAAAAGCCTCACCAGCAATTGGAGACATGCATATAAAACACAACACATACTGTGGCAGCTTATATTTGTCAGTAGGGCTTGTTTTAATTCCAAACTCAAAATATGTTAGACCCAAACTCAAACAGAAAAGAGTTTAAAAGAAAAGTTTTCAGGTAAGGTACAGTAAGGTAAGGTATGGTAAGGTATACTTTATTGTCCCTGAGGGAAATTTGTCTTGGGTTCAACAATACAGTACTGAGTACTGCATCACATAAAACCAGACATATAAACCTTAATCATAAATAGTACAACTAGTAACATATACAATAATAGATGATTCACATCTGAAACATAAAAAAAGATCCATTACATGGTGTCAATTAATTACTTGATTGCAGGAGGAATAAATGAGTTTTTAAACCTGTTTAATCTGCATCTCGGAATTCTTAGTCTCCGACCTGATGACGGCATTTCGAACTCACAGTTGAAGGTGTGTGTTATATCATGCAAGCTCTTTTGTGCCTCCCTCAGCATAGACTTTTCATACAGGGTCCGAAGATAAAGCGGTTCTGTGTGGTGACTCACGTTTCCCATTAGATATATTGAAGCCTGCAGTTTTCATTGAAAAGTAATTGTTACGTTTCATTGTGTGGAAAAGGGCGAGAACAGTTAGTCCAGGCGGTGAAGTGGTGTACAACCCTAAGAATTTAAGAGATCTGAGAGTGAGCATAAAGAAAAAATAATCATTGAATACTTTTCAGCTGCTGTTAGTCTTCCAGTAATCCCACATTGAGGCTTCACATGCAACAAACCGCACCTTATGAGCATTTGAAATGTCTCTGTGGTGCACAAGGCCTACCTGGTTTTCTGGGTAATGCACATTGCATGTGGGTGAAGTGAATTGGAGAATTTGCTTCGTCCACTTTAAACCTTGTAGTTTTGAAAGAGATTTGGGAATGAGATTTGAGAGAACAGCAAAAGGTTTGAATGCTAAATTAAATTTTAATGAACTTGAATGAAATTGAACTTATCTCTGTGTGTGTAAAGGTGATTGGTCTGGAATAAGAAGATGCGGTTTCACGGGCAGTGTCCTTGTAGGGTTGTGCAAGTGGGAAAAGAATAAAAGGATGGAAAAAGGAGACGGATATCTCATTATCAACCCCGCAGACTCGCCGAACGGATACCAAATGAAGATTTAGTGACCGTGTGACTCTGGGTTCGGGGTGTGAGTTTGCGCATGTGAGATGGTAATGTCATTTTTAATCACAATTAATGTCTGCTCTTATGGTGAAGCCGGTGAAATATGCCTCAAGCAGGTGGCAGGGGTCCCTGTCTGTCTTGCTACATTATCTTTTTCTTTCCCAGAGCGATTCCTTTTTCCAGAGCTGCAGAAGACGAAACACTCACCTCAGCCCCTGACAGTAAAAGGAGCATAACCTGCAAGAAAGAAAAATGAGATCTCTCTGATATTTCAATTGTTTTTCTGGTAAGGAGATAAAACGGAGAGCAAATTGAGAATGTTTGTTGTAGACGTGTATCTAGGCGAGTACTGTATATATTTGTAAATGCTGCTGGATTTCTGAGTTATTTTAGCATTTCACACCCATGGGGAGTAATTTGCATTTCTCACCTTTGTGTCACTCTGCTCTGAGCTATTGGTCAGACTCATTCATCTTAAAATGGATTGGTTGTTCAGTTTGGAATGTTCTGGGTTCAGTACAAGTTGAGCTCTATTGACAGAATCTGAGGCACAATATCTACTTTCACAGAAAAAATAAACTTGTTTTCTAGTAAAAGACTAGAGCAAGTGAATGGGGTCAGGTAGTAAAAATGATGAAACGTTCTTTTAAAAGCCACACGAGTGTGTAACCGAAATGATTACACAGTGTAACATATTTTTGTTTCACCCAACCTTTTTATAGTTCTTGTACAATTGTGTGGTGCTAATTATTGTGGTAATATTTATTTTCATGTAGCATCGATGTTTTAGTGTGTATTTAGCTCAAGTATAAATTTTGAGCTTATATCATTACTTGCGATATCGCTATATTGCAAATAAACAAAAACAAATGTACAAATTTTCACATATTTTAAAAATTATTTTCCAGTTGTCACTGTCAGAAAATTCTAGAAATTTCTGTAGCACAGGGAAGGTGGGATGAAGCGATGATGGGTGACTACGTCTGGAACTTGGTTCGTGAAGACAGTATTAGCCATAAAAGACAAAAGCGAAAAGTTTTGGACAACTCATTTTTAGTGACTGTTATGTTAAACTGTTGTTGCAGTGTTATGCAAGTACGTTGTGATTTCTGCGTACGAGTAATAATACCAAAATGTGTGAAAATATATATTTTTTTCTTGTACCGTTGATGGTAAAAAAAATTGTTGTGATTTTTGTATTCAGCAAACTGTGTCAAACAGTAAAAATGAAAGCGAAACACCACTAAACAACAAAAAAATTGTTTCATTGTGTTATTTGAAATTGATCATTGAAATTATGATTATGAGGTCTACGACAAATAATGTGAGACATTTTGGGAGAAACATTAGAGACAAAGGTACACTTAAACACTTAAAAGAAGCACAGTATTTGAGAACTCAATAAAGTAAAATAAAAACGTATAGGCTACTTTACTGTCATCTGTCATCATTTCCCTCAAGTTGTTCTAATTCTGCACAAATGTACCTATGGTCAATGATGTCCCAGAGCTGAAAATTGCTAACTTTCTTCCATATAGCTTTCTCTGTGTTCATCAAAACAAAGAATTTATACAGATTTGAAACAACTTGAGGGTGAGTAAATAATGACAGAATTGTCCTTTTTGGGTGAGCTATCCTTTTAAGAAGCAATGGGTTACAGTGATTTTATAACAGCTAAGGGGAGTTGCTAGGCATGATGCGAAGAAGAGTTATAAAACCACATTCGCTGTTATAAAATCACTGTAAAACAAGCCTTCACAAGGTTTATTTCTTTTATAAGGTTTCATAAAACAAAACACAGCAAAGATGCAGGAACATACAGTGGTGCAGTAATACTTATGTAATGTGGCCAGCTGTATGTTTTTGGGCACAACCCATCAGAATCAAGGACCCGAACTAACCATTTTATAAAAGACAAATAGACAAAAAGAAAAATAAGTTGTAATAGTTAAAAACACATTAAAACCTATAAAGATACACATTGGATTGTATCTTCTACAAGAAGGAAGCAGTTCATATTGTGGATGCAGGAAGTGAGTTTGATCATTTAAAATCTTCTGCACTTGAAAAAGAATGCTTTTCTCTGTCAGAATAGATTTCTGACATATCAACATCTGGAAGTAAAACATTTCTATACAAATTCCTCCTGGACCATGTTATCAGAGCAACAGAGCTCTATGCTATATTATACACTCTTACTATTCATTTACCATACATTATTATTTCTCCTTGGGAAATTTAGGACCAACAGCAAAGTTGATCATTAACTAAAGACACCTGAGCACAAAAACATCCTTCAAGCACTTCTCCTTTAAGATTGTGTCAAAGAACACTTGAAGTGGCAAACAGAGAGAGATGACAGAGATGATCAGACTAGCTCCTGTAATAACAGGTTTTGTTAAGCAGCTTGTGTTGAGCTGATGTGTGTTTGTGTGTGTGAACACAGACTCGTTTGTATTACATGAAGAGAGTGAATATGAAATGGGCTGGCAGAGGGAGGTTTATAAGTGAGTGTGAATCCGAGGGCGTCAGAGATCAGTATTTGCGTCAGCATGCTCCCTTCGACTCTGAGCACATTCTGTGTATGTGTGCGGGGGGCCAACTAGATCAAAGCTCAGTATCTGGGCTTTCCAGAACAGCATATAGAGTACGCACACAGGAGACGAATCAATGTAATCATTTGTGCACTGGTTGTGCTCTCATTTATTTATTAGCACAGTGCAATTCATACAGAAAACAACTTCTCGCCCAAATTGAAAATTCTGTCATCATTTACTCACCCTTATGTTATTTCAAACCTGTATGATTTTCTTTATTCTGCAGAACACAAAATAAGATATTTTGAAGAATGTCGTTAACCAAACAACATTGGACCCCATTGACTTTCATTGTATGGACACAAAACCACTGAGACATTCTCAATTGTTTAAAGATGAATAGTTAAACTGCTGTTCTTGATACAACAACGATGTTATGAAAGTGACTGCTTGATAGCTAGACAAGGAACATAAATTACTCTTCGGTTTTAGTCAATATGGCAGCTTTGTGTGCAAGTTTAAAGGCCGTGCCCTGTTAATTGTAAAATGAACAAAACCTCTGGCGTCAAGACAATGACCTTTCACTTCAGAGCTGTTATTTTTTTTACTTAAATTTGGTAAATATGTTTAGATGAGACTTCTGTGTCATCCAGGTCACAAATGACTAAGCCATTTTTTTGTGTGGAAGTTAGTCACAACCGTGGGCACATGTGCTAGCATATGCTTTACATTTTAGTTTCTCAACGATACTTTTTTGTACTGGCAGATTGAAAGAGTCCTGAAGAGTCACATCAAAAATCAGTGGAGCAGAATTTTTAGTGCGGGGCTTTGGAGAAAGGGGCGTGGCACGTGTTTTGAAGGAGTGGGTGGAGTGTAACTCAATGTCAAAGGTTGACAAATTTAGCAAAACTGATGAAATATCACAAGTATTTGTTTAGCACAGATGAGTTTTTGTAAAAAAATTATTTAGACAAATATCACCAAAATAAGTGCTGCCATATGATTCAGTCATGATGGTTCTTACTGTTTTCTAAAGGAGAAGATTACCAACAAATGATGACTTAAAATGTTAACTGTTCAACTTGAAAGAGTTGAACTGTATCAACAAATAAACAAATTGTTCTTTTGAATCATCGGACTAAATGATTCATTCACATATCTTCAACATTAAGCGCCCTATTTTCACGATCTAAGCGCATGGTTTAAAGAGCACGGTGCAGGTGCACTCAGGGCGTGTCCGAATCCACTTTTACTAATTTAACTAATTTAACCAGGTTTGAGTTGGTCTATGGCGCAGTCTGTTTTCAGTTCCTCAAAATAGCAATGCGCCAACAATGCGCCTGAGCACACCTCTTTTTTAGACCAACACGGCCATGGGAGCACAAATGAGCGCAAATGCATTTGCTATTTAAACAACACGGCGCAGGACGGAAAAATGAGAACTGCGTCGGGCAGAAACTAGTAAAAACCTTGCGCCGCGTTACGCCGGGTGTACAATAGGGCCCAATGGCGCAATATTTTTTGTTGTTGTCGCAGACGTTTGTCATAAACATAACGATTAGCTTATATTACACGTGTGTGTGGCACATTTATTTGCAGGCATGCTTATTTATCACGTTTAATAAAATTATTTTATATATTTAAAATAAAACACCACTGTTTATCTCATTCATTTAATCTGCACATTCTTTAAAAGTATAAAATGACTGTCAACAAGAACAAACAACCAGTATGTGTGTATAATCATACATTCGTGGCATTAACGGTCAGTGTCCTCCAGCTGATTCTAATCAAGAGGTCGTCTCGTGTTGTATCATGGGAAATAGTGAATGAGCGTGTCAGAGTCAAAATCAGAGTGCATTGTGGGTAAAAAAAGAGTGAACGAATGTAGGGAATGAAGTAGTTCACTCAGGTTTCAGACACCACTACAATATAGTGGTGACACCCGATATAGTGCACTATATAGGAGATAGGGAGTGGTTTCAGATGCAGCTTTAGACAAAAGACATAAAAACAGGCAGCAATGACAGAATCATTATTTTGGGGCGAATTATTCCTTAAACTAAATACATTATATAAACTTTGTTATACAGCCCATTCTTAAGTGATAACCTGTCCAATTTATAGAAGCTGTGTGGTTCACTGAAGTTTTGTTCACAGTTTCATCCTCAGATAATTGTGTGAATTCTCAGTTTTTTCTCTTTCAGTCATTCTCTTCGCCCGGCCCTTCTGTTGAGATGTATAGCTTTATAAAAGCAGCAGAATTGAATCTCACTGGTTCTCCAGCGAGGCTTTTATTGCAGAACCTCAATCACTGTTTTTATCACCCTTGCCTCCAGCGGAGGTTGTGAACACGCCCACCCTTCCTTCAACCCCAAACAGACCTCACCGTTGGCAGTGCTGGAACAACAAACCCATTTGAACAACAAAATAACACCTATTTACACAATATGATGTAAAATGCAACGAGGCCGATGTTTAGGTGCGGGGTGAATCTGTATGCACAAGAAGCGATATATGCTTCATGCTTTAGACATTGATGGAAAATCTATGGAAAAAGGATTAATGTGAACATCCTCATTTGAAAATCATGTCATCGAGTCTGCACTGACATCCAGCTTATCCTCTGCAGAATCAGTGGAGGGCTGGGGCTGCATGCAGCTGCCTCAAATTATGCTTGAGGATCCTTTTCTGCGCACATAATTTTGGAGTTATTATTCAATATTATTATTAAGACTCGGCATACAATTTTAGGTCTGTCTGGTGGTGTTTACTGTAATGGTTATAATTTGTTTGACTGTCTGATGATGGCTTTTAGCGAACTGGCTGTTAATTGCAGCGTCATTGTTCACTTAACAAGAGTTAATTAATCTGTTCATGCGTTCTGGAGTGGAAATCATTGATAAGGACCTTCCTGGAAAAGGTTATGTCCATTCATTCATGAGCTCATTCCACAGGCTGACCGGCCTCATGATGAAATGCTGTAGAATTGATTTGTGACTTTTCAATAAAGCCACCGGCCCATGATAACATTTACTCTGACATCTTCTTTATGATAATCAATTCATTAAACAGAACCCAATTCTAAATCAATGCTAAACTTACAACATTCCTTGGTAGGTTAATTAGTATGAGGTCAATTAATTTTTAGTATTTTGGTTAATGAAGTTAACACATTAACATTTCGGAGATTAATTAGAGGTGAAGTGTGTAACTTCTGAAAGTGAACGAGGTGGCAAATGTCATTGGAATATACTGTATGAGTCATATAGAGAAGACTTTTTTATGATGACTTTTACAGTAAACATTTTATTTGATTTTAATGTATGATAAAAAACAGCAGGGCATTCCGGGAAAAAACGTAATGTTTCACTCAAAAAAAGTTGGGTTATTTCAACCCAGTGTAGGGTCAATAATGGACAATCCAAAACATTGAGTTATAAATTACCCTACGCTGGGTTGTTTCAGCCCACTGTTGGGTCAAATATACTGTAGACATTCTTTTTTAACCCAAAAGTTGGGTTTGTCCATATTTGATCCAACGATGGGGTGAAATAACTCAACATTTTTTTAAAGCGTTTGTTTCGCTTTAAAGGTTCAGTGTGTAATATTTACGAGAATCTACTAACAGAATTAAAATATAATATAGCACAAGGTCTCAGGACCTTTTACTGGTATGCTCGACCCTCGAACGGGATTCTGAACGGGAGCCTGTGAAGGGTCTTGTTCAGAGTGCGCAGACCCAGGATGGGGCGCAGCCCCCCACCTTTCTTGGGGACGGTGAAGTAGGGGCTGTGTGTCCTCTTTCTGCAATGGATTAATGTCCATGGGAATCCCCATATCACCATCGCCGCTGCAGACGGCTTGGCAGCCGCTGCGGAACGGGAAGCGGACGATGTTATGGCTGGGTCCAAAAAGAACACCGTAACTGTGACCGCAATACCTTGATCGACATGTGCTCGCAAATGCGGACATGACGTATCCATGAACGCTACCTCAGCATGTTGGAGACCCAAACCTGTGATGCAGCTATCGTGCCTGTCTGGCTCGAGGACGAGCCAGCCACATCCAAGATTACAGTGGCGAGGCATGCCTGGCGGCAAGTGCACGCTGTGAGAAATTTAGCTCTATTAGGGAAATTTTCTCTAGTAAACACCCTTGGCTCGCTACCGAAACGCCCAGGGAAAATCGCACACACCAGGACGAGTCCGCTGCTCTGCGTCGTAGAATCCAGTAGAAGAAATCAGATGATAATGCGCTCAGCATTAAAGCTTAGCAGGTTCTGAAGAACAAAAGGTGAATGAATGGGCACGCCATCTTCCTTTTATACCCGTATGTACGGGGCGGAGACTGGCATGCCATGCCATGCCATTCGCCAAGTTCATTGGCCTTTTAAAAGTACAATCAGATATGATAGGTTCTCAAGATCAAATCCCCATTCTGTCAGTTCGACACAACGCTGAGAGACCGACAGAAAGGGAACCTTACTTAACGAAGCGTTATGTTTTTAAGAATGAGCTATTTCTATCTACACACACCACTGGTCCCCTTGTGTGGAATTTGCTGTTGTTTCTGCTATACAGAGCGTGTTTCGTAAAAACATGATCTCCTTCGGTAAAGAAGTGAAGACGTGATGACATCTTTGTCCGTAGTGTTTCAAAAGGCAGGGGTGGAGTGAGCTGTTGGTTGCAATTGGCAACCTCAGCACTAGATGCTGCTAAAATCTCTGCATTGCTCCTTTAAAGTCGGCATGAAACAGAAGTTGTCTTTGCCCCTATCGTGACGAATATAAGAGTAAATTCTGAAATAAGAAAACATGTAAGTGGGACTGCACTTTTTCCATTGGGAACTGATTGGATCATAGGCAGATTTGAATCTTTTCAGCGACATGTTGCTGAAGGGAGGGGCAGAAATGAGTCCCAGAAAGCCCCGGTGTCTTAGGCTTGAGTAAATAATCTTTTTAAATGAGTTGAAAACAACAGCAGTGAAGTATGAGATACAACACAAAAGTGACAGTTTTGGGAGTGGGGATAAAAGTTGCTAGAGCAATGTTTACTTTAGAGACGTGTTGGAAATATCACCCCTACATGAAACACACACACAAGAAAGTATACAGAGGTGACTCATTCATTGCTCTGAAGACTTACTGGAGTAAATTATAGTCCTTATTATACTACAGTATATTTATTTAATGTATTTATGAAATTGTAATTGAATTGTATTAACTCTTTCTCAGATGTTTGTCCTAAAAATTGATTACAGATGTTGGTATGGTGTATTTATATTAGTTGTATAGTGTTTCTGTTTTTGTTACTCTTACTTTACAGGTGTATATAACAAGCAGCATAGACAGCATACAGTACATGGTTAATGTGCATCATTTACCTCAAATGACCCATGAAAAAGGTGCTTTTAGTTTTTTGTAAAAAATAAAAACGTACAAAAAAAATCTATTATATGTCTGTAAACACGTTTATCCAGAATAAAGATAGATATATAGTGGAAAAATATAGGGAGGAAAAACTATTATTTTTTGCTAAACATTAAAAACGGGACGCACACAAGGGTTAAATAGTGTTTCACTTGAGGATGGCTGCGTGTTAGCATGACTCAATTCAGTCGTAGCTAATAACAGTGTGCTGATATATGGCTTAACAGCCCGATTCCAAGTATGATATTGCTTTTAATGCACTTAACACAAACAATGTCCCTCTCTGTTTAGGTTCATTTCTGTGCTTTTGGCCTCGCCGATTATAATTTAATTTGACTCCTGCAACTGACTTGTCAACCACATCAACCCCCTTCCTTTCTCCAGCACCTGATTCAAGATGCAGTGAGGCTGTCAGTCGTCAATCTTCATCTATCTAGGGAGACCTCTAAAAACTACTTAATGAGTTGAGGCCGCTTTGTAGTTAACAAAGAAAAGGTCATAAATAAAAACTGCAATATGCAGCATTTGTGTCGATACATGCTTTGTCCTTCCAAGAAAAGATTGTGGGGCACAGAAGACTTTTCATTAATAAAAAATGTATCATTCATAAAAAGTTAATATATGGTGGAATGCACTCTAAATTCAAGTAAATCCTATTTGTGCTATTTGCCTGCAGCAATTAACCTTGTTCTGGTCGTAAAAAGCAAGAGGTAAACAGAATTTTGTTAAGAAGTTTGGCATTTGCGTACATCATAAAACACACAGTTTCACATGATGGACAACCAGGGATAAATGCGCTCGGCGATGGCGCATAAATTCATGCGGTGAAGTCAAGTGTACTTTCAGCATTTTAAAGAGCTCATTCAGGTGTCTGGATCGCAGTGAAGTATGCTGCATCCTCCACAACCCAGTGCACAGAATCTGACTGTAAGATGGTTAAATGGGCAGCGCAAATCACGCTGAGCACAATTTTTGAGGTGCTTGTTTGTTCTAATTTGCATAATATAGTAAATGCTAAATATTAAACTAATGCGCAAAACGCATGCAATAAACAACGCTGCTGCTACTGGAATTCATTCTGAGTAGATTTTCCCTCAGTGTTGTAACATACACATTTAATGAACACTCTAACTCTTTCAGAGTTTCAAAGAAGAGGTTTAGAAATAAAGAAATCTCAGTTTGTCTCTAATCACATTTGCCTTTTTAATTTTACATGAGCCACAGCTAGCCTCTAACTCGCTGCGGTTCCCTGGAGTAAAGCGTGCTCTAAGAAGAGTAATTACTGTAATGAAAAACAATGTCGTCTATGGAGAGACCAAACGTGCTGGAGACAACAGTGGAATTGTTTTCCGCCTGTGAAGGAAAAGGATCTTATTAAATCTATGACACCTGTCCTGCACTACTGAGCTTGACACAAAGTCCCTTTAAGGCAAGTCAGTCCACTTGGAGGCCATACTGGAAATGCTTGCAGGAAGCTACAGTATTTGTAAGAACAGCTCTTACTGTATTGTGGGTCAAGACATGTTCCAGTAACGTATTTAAAACTGAATTATAAAGTGTAAAAAAATACTCATTGAAGTATAACTTACTGTATACTACAAAAAAGCCTGGGTGTTTTTGGCCTTTACCAGTCTTTTGATCAATAGCCTACTTAAAGGTCTAGTGTATAAACTTAGTGGCATCTAGTGGTGAGATTGCGAATTGCAACCAACAGCTCACTCCACCCCCTCCCTTTCTAAGCACTACGGTGGCTGACACAGGACGAAGATGTCGTCACATTTTTGCTTCTTTGCCGAAGGAGATAAAATATTTACGAAACACGCTCTGTAGAGCAGTTTATCAGTTTACGGCTACTGTAGAAACAACATGGTGAATTCCATGCAAGGGGACCCGCGGCGTATGTAGATAGAAATAGCTCCTTCTAAGATAATAAAAACATAACGCTTCATTATGAAAGGTCTTTATACACCTCTGAAGACACAGTTATGTGCATTTCTCTCCAAAGATCCTCCAAAAAATGACACTTTGGATATTTAAAAGTTTAATGAAGTACTGTATGAAGTATTCTCGACTTGCTGTGTCTTTTGATTTACATATCAACAAACCATTAACATTTCAAAAATATAGTTTATATAGTAAAAGTCAGCTTTTGGTGGATTAAATAAAACATGGAATTGAACCTGATCTTTATACAAAGTGAAAACAATGAATAGTACAACAATTGATACCCAAGGAACATACCTGAAGTCCAAAAAAAGGCTGCTTGAGCACCTGCTTCTTTGGCGCTGATGCCCAAAGTGCCCCTTTTGATAGCCAAAGTGCCCTTTCCAAGAACAGACAGGGGGGAGAAACCCCAACCATGAGTTGTTCTTTTACGTATACTTTTTAAAGTATACCTGAAATTTACTTAAGGGGATGCTGACTGCCTGTCAAAGGTGTTCACTTCACTAACCATTTAGACAAGATGGAAGGATCAAATGTCATCCTGCAGGTATGAAGGTACTAGACCTTCTTCCAGTACCCATCAATTATTTACATGGCAGAGAGTGTAAATTTATAATGGTGCTTTACATTTCAAGTGACATAATAAATGAGGCCACATCAGGTAAAGTTTTAGTATTGTGGGTCTGTATCTTGCCAACAGAACAGATGCAACATCTTTCCATGATTGCATACAGTGAACAGCGGACATCTCTTTTCTACTACTACATTTTTACTTACTAGATGGTAAAACATCATGATAGCAACTACAAAGCAACACAGTTTGATTTTCACAAAACAGACTGATGAAGTGGCTAGCTTAGGTGCAATGGGAGTCACTAGGAACGAAAGCATTTGCCATTGACAAAAGGTTCAAGAGAGCAAACATTTTCATTGTGATCCAGTGCTCTGCACCTATTTAGTTTCTCTCTTTCATATGCAAACACACAGCTGGCTGATTTTGCCAGTCTGGATGTAGTCTGGAACGCGTGCTGTGACAATTAGCGTTCCATCATTCGTGTGTTGGCACGGCAACGTTGACTTTCATTATCAGCGCAGCACACACGCTGGGACATAGTCCCAAAAAAGCAGATCACTTTCATCCATTAGAACTCATAAACACACATTTCTCGTTCAATAACTTGCAAAGGCTAATCAGAAACAAAAACACACCTCAAGTGACAGAAATGTTACAGTTCTCTTAAGTTCACAGAGAAATGAAAGTTCTGTCATTATTTGTTCACGCTGATTAACTTTATTCCAAGTATTATAAAGCCAGCTTTGTTTAAGGAACTGATTAATATGAATCCTTCTCTATTTGTTTAAAGGGTTAATGTGTAATTTTTTGGAGGATCTATTGACAGAAATTCAATGTAATATAATACATAACTATGTGTTCAGATGTGTATGGAAACCTTATGAAGCGTTATCTTTTTTATTACCGCAGAATGAGCTATTTAAATATAGCTCGAGTCCCCTTACATGGAATTTGCCATATTGTTTTATATGTCTTCTTGAGTCTGTTCCTTTAAGGGTCGCTAAAGCGACACACCATCTCACACACTACAACCAGACAAATAAATATAGTATAAGGCAGAATAGATTTCAGTGGTTGTGCTGTAAATAAAGAAGAAACAACCCTTGAACTAGAAACCATAAACTGTGAACAACTTCTTAACAAAAGGCAGATTGAAACTGAGCATCCACTCACTTTCACGCTTTGGTGGAAACCCACACAAACAGCAAATGAGCAGTGAAGAGGACACAGCATTATAAAGAGCACTGGCCAGCATTCTGTTCTATAGCCATACATCAGCTTAGTCATTCAGTCTGTGTCTGAGCAAGAAGAAACCTTTACATCAGCTGCACACATGCAGACACCAAACTGAAACTGGATTCGAACTGCTATGTCATTCCACCCCAAACCAGAAATATATAACTACATTTAAAAGAACAGAGCAAGCCACATAACCTTAATTCAATCTCAAATTGAGATGGTTTTGTGCTTAAAATTAAATGCTTATATAAAAAGTATGAGTGCCAAAAAACGGGCAAATTTAACTTTTAACTAAAAAGTTTGAGCAAACAAAAATCCTGTTAATGAGTATACCTTTTTCAGGACATTTTGTTTGTAAAAAAAAGGTTCTAGCAGCTTTAATTAGATTTTACAATTTTATATTGTCAAATGTTTAACAACACTCTAAAAAAGGCTGGGTTATTGTCAGCCCAGCATTGGCTCAAAAAGGGACGAATCCAAACATTATAAATGATGCTGGGTTGTTTCAAACCATGGTTGAGTCAAATATAATGTAAACATTTTCCATGTTAATTTAACCTAACGGCCGTATTTGTCCCTAAGCCTCAGTGGCTTAGTAAATATCACAAAAATTAACAGCTATATTAACTTAATAATATCTTTTAATATCTGTTTTTCAGTGGGACCTATTAAAAAATAGAAAAATCCAACAGTAAATTTTTCTCAAATTTACACATATTATTTAAGTTTATTTAATGAAAAGTATTTAAATAACACAATATATTTTTAATATACACTTAATGTTTTTGGTGAATTCTTATAGAAATATTTGACTTAGATTTACTAAATTTAAACAGCATACTTCATTGATTTCACAGCTTTAAATGGACTATTTTTTAGTGTAAATTGTTTCACCAACAAAAAAAAAGAGGACAAAATCACAGTTAAACTTTTTAGAGCGCAGTGCATACATGACAGAATGTGAAGAAGTTAAATCACATTCAACATAAATTGCTCTCCACACTTTCATTAGAGAAAACATGCATCAAAAGGTAAAAGGGGCTGATGTGCATTTCACATCGCTTGCAATAACGTGTTCCCTTCATAAAAGTCACGTAGCTTTTTATCGCATTCACCTATTCACCAGCATCCATTAGGCAGACGGCAAGACAAACAAATACCAATCTAACCAATCCCATTTTACATGGCCCCTTTCAATACAGAAAATGTATTGTCATTTATTGCCGTTTTGAGTCAAACTATCGGGGTCAAGTTCTTCTGAAAACATCAAAACAAGCTTTTTCATTTTATCATGTCATGCATGTAGTACTCATAAAATATGAGGTCTTTTCATAATGCTGAACATAGAATAAAAACAATGACTGCTCTTCAGGTAAGAGTGGGATGATTCAGATCACTTTCAGCACTGTGGGCTGGGGATGATTTACTGTCTATATTTGTGGATGTTAAGACCTTTGGAGAAGAGTTGGAACCGCATCCGAGTGATTGGCACACACGACTCCAGCTCATAGGTGTCTCGTCCCCTCAGAGTTTCAAGCCAAGTGGGCTCCAAAAATAAAAAACCGTCCACAATAAAATCCACCCACTCTCATACCAGTCCAAACTCGTATGAGTTTTCTTAAAGCAAAATGTCAAAGCTGCTCTACTTGCTATCAAGTTCAATGGCAATTTCACTTTCTTTATCAAATAAGCAAGTTTGTCACTTACAACTACACTTTCTAATCTTACACACGCACTTTATAAAGAAATATTACTGTAAATGCACAATATTTTTTCTGTATTTTTCAGGACTAATTACTGACAAATTAAGACATGGTGCTTGCGTGAATCATATGAATTTGATTCTGGCTTTTGTTATACCTGATCATGTTCTCCCACCCATAGTTTTCTCTATTATCTGTTACAATATGCAAAGCAAAAACAACCTCTATAAAATCTAACCTCTAGCATATTCATTTATGAAATTTACAGTAAAAAATACCATTAAACATATTGTAAATAACGGCAATATTCCAGCATCTGGGGCAGCAAAATAAAATAACCTTAAACCGTATTTGTAAAGTAAAATGGCATGTTTTCATATTATTTTACACTTTAATGTTATTTTACATCTTGAAATTTGTCGTTTTTTACTGTATTTTTAAAATAAGGGAAAATCTGTCAAGTAAAACTAAAAAAAATGTTTTTACTGTGTTCTTTTTGTCATTTTCTGTCTTCTGCAAATATTACAAATATTACTACTTTAAAAACATTTACATTTATGAACTTTTTAACTGCTTTTATCCAAAGCATTATCCTTTTTAGCCCATGCATTACTTAGAATTTAAACAATGGTGGCATTATGAGTATTTTAAAAATGTAATTTAAAAAAATGAATTGTATGTGAGACACAATTTCAACAATGCCATTTGAATCAAACTGTCTGAATGCATTTATAAACAAACATAAGAGTTGCAGGGATCCTCAGAATAATGCACGTGGCAGTTATTCCATGAAGTGTTTAATTAAACGTGTCAAAATAAGTTGTTCATAAAGAGCCACTGGGAAATGTTTTAATTACAGGATACATTTTCTTTTGAACTGCTAAAGCATGAGAGGAATCAATTTTAGTCAGCGCTCAACACAAAAACTTGAATTTTTTAATAAATGCTACACCAGATGATAGAACTTTACGTCTAGTACCAAAGCCATTACATCTGTTATAACACTATTCTCATTAATTTCCTCTGAATAGGCAACAGTATAATAGTTTTTCATTAAACTTTGCCGAACATCTAATAGCCAATCCCAATAGGGGAAAATAGGACAGCTGTGTTGTTTCTGAGTTAAAGGCCAATGTAATGCAATACAATAATAAATCACAGCATCACAGGTTAAATTACGTACATAAGATTATTGTAGGGGGCCTCTCTCCATCCTTTTTCTAGCTTTTTGTTTCTCAGTTTCTCTCAGCTTTTGACAACAACGACACATCGACCACGCACTTGGAGTATGTTTGTTCTAGCAAATGCTTCAAACAGGCACCTTTATTCCTGTGCTGTCGGAAAATAATTTCACACAATGCACTAATGAATGTGTGGGATATAGGTGCTTATTCGAAAGGGGCTCTAATCCTTTCATCACAGTCCATTATCCCCATTATGACACACTGCCATTTATTCAGTCAAAAAAGAAAAGAAAAACCTGTCTCTTTGTAAAGATTAGCAACATCAGTGGCTAGTCTTTTGTTGTACTTTTTCATGAGAGAAACTGCCATCTGAGTTAATTATACAAAAGCACAAAGGTTTTCATGATTATGGTATCAAAACCCTTCATAGAAGTATTGCTGTTAGGATATTAGCCGTGCTCGAAGATTGTAGGATTCAGGAAGCTTTTGTGTTAATGTCCAACATCCACCCACACATTCCCACATTTACACACTCCCATTTCCTGTTATAAGGGAGAAGTAATGCCAAAGTGCCAGAATATAATGCTGCATTCCAGATTAAGTCAGAATGTTGGAATAATGTAATGTAAAGTGACATTATCTTTATCTTTACAGAAAAAAAACATGAAATAACAGCCTCATACAAAGCATTCTGGGGAACCAGAAATCCTCATCAATCTTTTTCTGTTTTTTATTTAGTTCGTTTTTTTTCCTGATTTTGTTTGTCCTCATATAGTTTTTTTTCAGATTTTAGTTCCCAGAAATGGTTTGCATGAGGCTGTTATTTTATGTTTAATGCATATATCTTTGAACAAACTGTTGCCAGTAAATTACATATATTTAAATCTACAGTAAGATACAGTTAACATAGTTATGAGCTATTTGTTACTGTCAGACATGTTTCTATTTCATGGTAGCATATTCAAATGCACTTTGCAGTACAAAATATCTAAAAAATACTTATGTCAAGATACATTTACTTGACAAGAAAAAAGTGACCTAAGATATTAAATATTTTTTTCTGAAAGAAAAGTATATATTAATGCCCAAAATCAGCAAAATATCCGACAATAAGGTAAGAAAAATAAACTTTAAGTTTTACAGCTTTCTGAAGTATACTTATATATTTTTTACCCTACTGACAGATATTTTTGCTTGCTTTAATCATAAACTTGATTAATTCTCTTTTTTTTCTTTCAGAAAACAGGGTTCAACATCTTATAGCACTTTTCTTGTATGCATATTTGAGAATTTTGAGATATTTGTAGTGTGCTGTTCATTTTGAGGAATTCCTGTGCGAGGAGTTGCACAATTCCATAAAATAATTGTGTGATTCACATCAGGCTGTAATAAGTCAGTTGTCGCCTGAAAATGATGTCAAATCATACTACCAACTAAATTCAGGGTTAATCCAAGTCAGACCTCAAGCAGCATTTCATTAAATAATCCAGAGTCCCAGGATGCACAACAACATTAGCCTATCTACCTAAGGCCATAGTGATGAATGTTTGGGTCACAGGCCCTGTTTAGGAGAGGGTAAACAAATAGTTTTAAAGGCTTAATTTCAAAAATAGAGAGAAGGTTGCAAGTGAGGGACACCGAGATAAAAGTCACGAGGGAGAAGCATGATTTACTCTCAGGAAACACTTTCATGCACTCAAGTTTTTTTTGTCCTACTTCCACGTTCACACATTAGCAGAGAAGCAGCTGACTAGCGTTTCAGCGGCATTACATGTGGGAGATCATATCTCCTTGAAATCCAGCTTCAAACATCCTGTGATCCTGTTTAACACAATATCTACATCAGAAAAAATTCGAGGAGCTCAAAAAGCAAAAAATAAACCTCTTCCTCACCTAATTTTTCCGCACCTCACTTGGCTCAGCTGGTAGACCAGTAACAAACCAGCTACCATATCCTAAAAACCATCTTGGCTCCTTAGAGTTGACCTAATTTGGTTTGTCCAATCGTTTGACCGGTCAACTAACTTAATTAAGTAAACTTGCTAAGATGCACAACTAACAAGATTGTGGTCTACAGTGCAAGGTTACAAATTGTAGCTACCGTTATTTTATGACAATATTTCTTCTTTACACCATCATACAATTTAATAGCTCCTCATCTAAGGTTTAGGTTAAGGAGGACTTACTGTATAAGAGTACTAAAAAAAAGCTATTTTATCTACAAAATGGAAATTCTATATCCACTTGTGGACCTACTTACAAATCTAGGCCAATGATAAAATATCAGATGCATATTTTCATAAAAGTCCCTCATTATAAAAATGTGTATCTAGGGCAATGAGCAGGAAAGAACAAAGACATGCTCAACGCTTAAATAAGAAGTTACAAATCTGTTCTGGTTTGATGATTTCCTCATAGGTTTGTAAGAGCTTTGAAGGGTACATATTAAGCATCTTTTAAGAAAGTAGTCTTACAGATACATCCTGAGCAAACCAAATGTAACTGTGGCAAAGACGAAACAAAGGCGCATGAGATATTTAGGATAGATGAGAAGGAAGAGAAGAACCAGTAAATAATTACTGTATTATATGGCAAATAGAGTATAATTTATTTACATGTATCAATGCAATAACTAGTCATATGTTTATTTATACACATAAGACAAATACATTAAACTGACAAAAGTATTGGGACACCCCCTTTTAATGAACAGGTTTGACTTCCGTTTTACATTTTGAGGTCATTTCCATGAGCACATATCTTAATGCTACACCATATAATGATATTTTAGATAATTGTGTGCTTTTATAGCAATAGTTTGCACAGGACCCTTTTCTATTCGACAATTCCTCTGTGCACAAAACAAGATTCAAAAAGAAATGACTGATCAAGTCTAGTGTGGAAGAACTTGACCGGTCTGCATAAAGCCCAACCCAGCTGAACACATTTAAGCCAAACACGCATCATCCAAACCCATCAATGACTTGTACACAGGGGTACGTACAGTCATATCAGAACAGAAAAAGGCCTTTCCAAAACAGTTGCAACAAAGATGAAAACTAAATTCTTTAATATGGTATTGGAATATATAATCATGTTTATTAGAAGAGGGCGTCCCAATACTTTTGTCAATATGGTGTATAAAGGAATATATTGCTTTAAATAAAATTGCTCCATGATGGCCTTATGATATTAAAGCATGCAACATTGATATATTTTCTTTCTATAACCAATGTGCATTGCAGACAGCACTATACAAATACAATGATCTACCTTGTTATTAAAACAATGAGTAACACACACTGTTAGCCCTTACCTGCCATTTCTACAGTAATATATTGGCAACACTGTTGCCAGCTAGTTACTGTAGGTGTTTTACAGTAAACTACTGCAATGGCTGTTTGAAGATACATTATTAAAGAATCTATTAACGCACTTAAGTCACACAGTCTTAGATGAACAAGTGTAAATAACAGATGAACAAGTGTAAATAACAGATGAACACAATAAATCTGTCAAGATTTCACCACAGGAGAATTAAACACAAACATCAATAACATCTTCACATATTACAGACACCACTTTCACTTTATTTCTGTCATCTGTGTAAGATCTTATTGAGATTGAACTCGAGTTCATAGTGGTTCAATTATGTTTTAAGTCACCATTATGGCGATCAGTGCTTGCTTTGGTTGGACTCTTTGACTTTCTTGTAGCTTTAAAATGTACACTTATACAATAACACTGAAAGGGACTTTACAGGAACCGCATCTTTATGTTTGCTTAGTAACTGAAGATACATCTGAAAGAATTCAATCATTAAATAATAATAATATAGCATTTAAGATTTATTAAGATATGTTTGGTAAAGTGATTACATGTTATAATGGAAAGATCTCTGTCAGAAAATCTTTCTTTGCAATTGAGACACAGTTAGACACTTGACATACAAACCTCATCAATGGTGACAAACAATCATGAATGAGTTTTGTACTATGTACCCAGCATGCATTGCAGCATGAAGCTGTTCAGTTGATTGTCACCATTGTTGAGATTCATATGTGGATTGTTCATTTCTCTGTGTCCGACTCATTCTATAGGTTAATATTTTGTCTATATAGCGTGAGAGCACTTTTGAAAATTGAAATACTATACATTCTTTTTACTGGTTTACATCACTTCATGGCAATAGTCCCACCATATGGTCAAATTTTGAGCAAACATGTTTAGAGCACATTTAGGAAGAGTTAGTTTTAAAAATAAGAGCTTTTGTAGATGTGTGACCTACAGTAACTAGCTGGCAACAGTGTTGCCAATATATTACTGTAGAAATAGCGGGTAAGGGCTAACAGTGCAGTAACCCCAGTAACTCCACGTAAATGCAACATAGGCAGATAATGAATAAATCATAGTCTTTGAAGTCCATCCTTAAGATAATTGGAGTCGATTTAAAGACATCTTGAGGGATGCAGCGGTCAATAAAACATCCAGTGTTAGATCCTATAGCTGGTGGTTTGCATGGCTCAGCAACACAGAGATGAAGCGGAATTGTGGGATGAAGTTGGAAGCAGACACAAAAAAATACGACATATGATGAAACGGTGTTACAAAATAACAAAACAGTTTCTGTTGAAGCCCCAAGGTTTTAAACAGAGATGTTCAGACCCCCTCACTTCCCACAGAGTTTTCTGGCTTCCAGCATATTTTGGTTACTTCAGGTCAGATCCAACACCTCACCATGTTTTTTTATTGATCTATACCTTGACTCAAGTAGGCTTGGGGTGCAGCTTTATGATCCGCCAGTAGCTTCCACACAAATGAAGTATGGAACTCAAGAAAAACATTTGTTTTTAATCATTGCTTTTCAGAAGCTTCATTTTGGCACCCGGCACTTTGAGAACCCAAAGTAGCGTTTAGCAACCGAGCAGATAAGCACCCCGCCAAAAAAGTCTAATCTTACACAGCGAGCGGCATTTTGAATAAAATGGCAACGCACAGATGCAGTGTAACACTTGATAACCTTCAAGAAATGTCTGCACAGCCTATTAGAAAGTTGCTACAGAACTTGCTGTATTCAAACACGCTTTTATCTCAAAGCGAAACTAAATGGAAAGCACAGACTACATGTACTTAAAGAGATAAACATAAGGGAAAGGGGCAAGAGTGATGAAAAAGAGGTTGAGAAAGTAAATTGGGACTTCAACACCAGAAGTGACAAGATGGATGTAACAACGACAGAGAATTCACCCAGCAAACAAGTGCAAGTAATGGAGTATTTTGATAAAGGACTCATGCTTGGATCAGGATTAATGTAACAGATGGAAAGAAAGCGAGAGATGAAGGAGGAGATAGAAAGCGAATCTATGGACAATGAGTCTGTGATTAAAAGGGCGATGAAAAAGCTGGCAGATTAAATGTTGGTTAAAGACTGACAGATGGATGCAGTTTGCCTCAGGGACTCAGTTAGTTCCTGTGGGCAATATATAAATAAAGATATGTAGTTTACAGGTGACATTGACATTACAAACGCTGCAATATTTCATACACACTCATTGTGATTCTCTACACGGGTGATCTAAAGTCTTGTTCTCGTGTTTGTTCCAGACTGTGTTGATCCTCACCTGGACTTCACATTCCTCTCTGTGGCTTCAGCCCCGTCAGCTTTGAGAGCTGGACTGCTCTGATAGCTGCTCATGGATTTCTGTAATTTTCTGTTACATAAGATTCATCTTTGCAGAGCAAGTCCCTGAAAATATTGATGGAAGTTGTTTAACCACGTGTACATTCACCATGAAAGCAAAACTGACCGTTTTATTTTTGTATGGAACATTGCAGTGTTTATTATAATTGATTTATCTGTGCGGGTCATGTGATCTGTTCTTTAATCAAAATCTCTTCTTTGCACAACGTATGTCTTGGTCCAAGGAAGGACTATATGGACCTCCAACAGTCCAGTCTACAGAGTGCCTCAGGGATGACGTATCTTTAAAGGCCAGCCCAGAAAGGGGTAGGCTACTTTTTCGTCAGCCTACTTTAAAGCATGCGGCGTGCTGTGCTGACATCACGTCATGGTGCTCTTGTGAATAAGTGTTGGAAACTAACACGGAAGTCAGGAAATTGCTGAATATAGTCTTTATTTTTGTTTGAGCGCAATAAGTATCCCCGTCGCTTTTTATTATTTAATGCTGAACCACTGGAGTCACATGGACTATTTTATTATACGTCTTTACTCACTTTCTGTGCTTTGAAAGATGGTTGCATTGAAGTCTATGGGGGAGTCAGAAGGCTCCTCATCTAAACGATCTTAATTTGCGTTCCGAAGATGAACGGATGTCCTAGGGTTGTTCAACGACTTGATGAGGGGTGGAGTGAGCTGTTGGTTGCAATTCGCTAAATTTCATACACTGGACCTTTAATATAGCTACCTCAGTGTTTAGAGACATAACCTCTTCCACAGCACTAAATATCAATACATGTGCAGAATCATCTTTACAACACTGAGTTACCTTACTAAATATTTCAGAATATATTATTCTTTGCTACTCATTATCTGTGTGATGAAGGCCTTTCGTTCAGTGGTTGAAACAAAAACCACACAGAACAGAACATGTTCACTTCACCCTCATGTTAGAGGTCACGACTGATGGTCAGTCAAAAAGAGAAAAGTGAAAGAAAAACGGAGCAGGTTTTCTTTTATTTTTACATCACAATTACAGCAGCAATAACCGCTCTTCTCGACAGACTTTCAGCTCTTTTAATATAGCCTTCCTCTGACACTGTCTGTTTTTCTTGGCTCAGACTCTTAAGCTGATTCACATGTCTTTATCTTGAAGATGCCTGGAGGCAGACCAAACAAACTTTGCTAAATTTTAAATCTCATTGGTGAAAACACAGATACAGGGGATCGAGCGTTTACGCCAGATGGATGTACTATCCTTTATGTTTACGCAACTGCTTTGGATTATGTTCATATGTAAGGAGACTATAATTTAAAGTGAGATCAGAACAGACCAAAATAATCTCAAATGAATTCGTAACTATTTTACAAGTTGGCTAATTTGTATGATTTTGTCATTTGTACGTTTTAGTTTATGATTTGTGACGGTGACGGTTTTGTTTGGGGTGGGGTTAGGGGAGGGGCTTCGGTATTGTTTTTTTCTAATAATTGTAAGTTTTTGTGCGATTTACATTATATGAATTGATATGAATTAGCCACCGCATGAAATAGTTACGCATTCCAGTGAGATTGGAACAGGTTGGAACAGACAGTTAGAGTTTCTATTTATATTTTTCCTATACAGTATATTTACATTTTGGATTGGATTGGATTTATTAGACAAAGTAGTAAAATACACTCATTTGTCAAGGATAAACACAAAAAGTTTAAATAAAAGTTATTTCCATTGTGGTCCATTTTTTAGAGATGCATACATTTTCTCATTGACGTCGGGTGTTTTTGTATTATGCAATTTTGTAAGTATACATTTTTAATACACTTTGCATTAAAAATAAAACTAAGTTTCAGTTTAGCAACTTTTATTTCCATTTCAATAAAGAGTTCAATTTATTTCTTCAAACTCCATCTGAAATATCTTGCCTTATTAAATACATTCAGAAATTGTTTATTGGCAAGATGTATGTATCAAGCAGGGCTGGCTTCTCTGAAATGAAGACGATTCAGGGCTGAAGAAAAAAGAAATGCAAATACATTAGAAAACACAATGCCTGGTCATCAGGGGGCAGAGGAAAACAATTAGCCTCCCGGCCGTTTTGTGCACACTGGATGACTGGCCACCTGCAATTCACTAATCACAGACAAACAGCACAACACAACACAATAGATATTGTCTCTCTGTCTCAGAAGACCAGCGCGTTCTTTACACTTGTTTTTCTTTCGAAAATATCATTGGAAATTCATGAGAAGTAAAGCAATAACGGATGCTCATACTCCACATGCCGGAAGCAATGTTTTGACTAGACTGCATTCCCAATGGGTAGATGTTGATGAAATATGAGGTTAATCAAAAGTGGAAATCTTTGATGTTCGCTAAACAGGCCTCGTGCCCTCTGCTGATTCGCAGTCTCTCAGCTACGTGCTCAAATCTGCGACCGTCTCGTGTCTTCTTTTGATAGATGCTGCTCAATTTCATCTCCGACGTGTCCATGCTTGTTTGATGTCTCCCACACAGTGCTCGGTCTAGCAGAGGTTAATGAAAAGGTCATTACAGAGCTCCATCGTAAACAAGTGCAGTATGAAGAAAAATGTAAATTAAACCAGCTGGTAAATAGGCCAAATCACTGATCCTTGCATACAGCTTTGGGATTTAACACAAGTAAATGTTAAAGAAGATTAATTTCTGCACTACTAGCATCACTAATTGGAATCGCAAAAATAATTACTGTCTTTAAACGGGTTTCCCCAACACTTCCTCGTCCACCATTGGTTGAAGAACTTCAAGAAGTTTCAATAAGATTGAATGGAGAGGAAATAAAAAGTTACATCTTCAGCATCTCAGATTTTTCTTCTGAGAGAAAGACCCAGAAATCTAACAAATGTGCTTCACGATACCATAGAAGAACCTTTTTGTCGAAATGGTTCCATAAAGAACCTTTAACATCCGAAGCACCTTTCTGTTTCACAAAAGGTTCTTTGTGGTTTTCAGATACTTAAATAAAACCCTACATAGAAAAATCTCTGGAATCTCCCAAGTTATGAAAGAGCTGTCTCTGAGCAATACAATTTCCCTCTGGGTAGCTAGTCAAACAAATAATTTCAAATCATGTACTTCCAGAGGATCTTGCGCCAAAAGAGCAAACAGAGTTGCCAAGTCTGCAGAAGTTGTGTGAAATGAAAAAAGTGTGTTATGCATAGCGAATAAAATGTGGATATTAGGTATGGGAGTCGAATAGTTTGTTTTTTTAGTCAGGGGTGAGAGGGACTAGTTTTGGGCTACATTCGTCCATTGCTCTGTTCGTGTTACGCAGATCTGGCAACCCTGCAAGCGACTTTCACTGAGAAAACTGGAAATGCAAAGTGCTTTCACCATGTATTATACAGTAGACCTCCTACAGGCAAACAGGAACAAGGTCCTGACAGGACCACTCTTTCGTTTTGTTTTTCACAGCGAAATGCTGGGAGGTTTTCAAAAGCCAAGCTGCTGACTTAAGTCATTTATGATGCTAATCTAATTTTACCCATTAACATTCTCTGGTTACTATAATTACTACTGTTGAAAAACATAAACATGCGAGTGGAGTTCAGTCGAGTTAGTTTGATGATTTACAAGAGTAGATCAAACGAAGCTTCATGTGAAATATGAAGCGCGGCTATATTAGGTTAATTACTGTGGGCCATAAAACATGACAAGCGCACTGTATAAATATCCAGTTGGGCGGGAGGAAAGCCCGCTGGGAGTTTCATGCAGGGTGCTCTCCGAGCATTACAGTCAATCAAACAAAATGCATATGAATGATATTGCAGTTGATAAATATCTTCTGCACAACATATTGTGATTTCTGACTTTTAGCCATTAAGTTGGATTTGTGTAGACCCTGTAACTATTAAGAGAATGGAACAGGATGAAAAGAAAATAAGATAAGACAGTAAATTATGGGACGGTACTTTAAAAACTGTTCTGCTGTGTAATCTTTTTACTTTTTTCAGCATTAATGGCATTTTATCAATGTCACAAGGGTTATTATGGGATTATGGAGAACCTTTATCTCATCACCGGTGCCCGCTGGATGTTTGGAATTATGTCAGGTGGAATCAAATTACATGATAACACACTATGAGGAAATGAAATATCAGGAGCCCTCGTTCAGACCTTGGGTTTGCGTCATAGGGGATACATATTACTTTGTACATAGAGAGCCTGTGCAGTAATGACCCTTGACCTGCTGATGCTGCCACCTGCAAAAGAGGAAGCAGCCCAAGGCTTTTCCATCTTCAGAAGAGTATGCAAGCTGACTACAGCATTGCCCTATACTACGTAGTGTGTGGTACAGTGTGTACTACAGTACTAATATTTGTGTGAAAAAGAAACATTATGCCATGATAAACAGTGTGATGCTACATTGCTGTCACATGACCTTCACCGTCACCGTCATCAATTTGCATGTTAGCAGCTTTCATTTCAGCTTCAAAATAAATGTCTATTTTTAATATACATTTTGTAGTTAATATTACATGTTTATAAATAACTAACTACAGAACTAGAATAAAAAGCAAAATAAACGCGACATGAATAAACGTATGACTTGTGAAATGACAGCTGCAGTCTCTTCCAATTACTTTCGCTTTTGTACTTGACTATTTATCATCTTTATGGTTCATGAGCAATGGTAGAGCCATCAATATCTCACATCTGGCTTTTCATTCTCTCTACACATTAGAAAAGGCCAACCATTATTTCCACTTCAAGAGGGTCAAAACACGTACGTCGTGATGTTTTTGTTGATTGAAGCAGGTAATAAGTATCCAAATGCATCAAGAACCTTTTTTCAAATCAGAATGTTACATTTTAGACGGGCGTAAAAGCATCTTTTGAACTTTTTATTTTATACAGATGACACACAGCTTCACATTTACAGAATGATGACATCTAAACAGTAAAACCTTCAAGAGCCCAAGTTTATTTTTCAACACTCAAGTAATTTCATTCTCTTCTGAGAAGAGTATGAATTAAACTGTAATTTGAAGACACGGGGTTGAAATAGCTTTTGCCATCTTTTATTTTGAAGTTAATCTGTTTTTGTTTGATCCAAAGTTTCCTATTGTTCAGAGTCAGCGAGCTGATTTAGAGGAAAGTAAATATGCTTCCAGAGAGCAGTCAATTTCCAAAGAGATTGAAAGTTAGTTTAGAGATTGGATAAAGTTTCTATACTGCTATTAACAGAGATTATTTCTCTTATGCTGAATTTAATACAGTGGCAAGTTGTTCTAAAACACTGATTTGAGTCAAATCAATTTAAAAATTAATGTTAATGATGGAGCTACTAAAATGAGGTTATCATTTAATTTGACATAAGAATATTTGGTTCAACATGAATAATGAATAAAAATTGTATAATAGTAATTAAGCCCGAAATAAGCTCTGTAAACCAAATTGAAAACATTTGATTCGAGCGTCCAAAGTCTAATTAAAGCTCATGATCTTTGGACATTGACTTTACTGTTTTTCAAGTCTCAAAGAAGCCACTTAAAATTCATCTGCCCAGTAGCCAGATATTGTTGAAGCGTTAATCTTTTGTATCCACAAACCTTAAAAAAAGCAACTAGAATACATTTTTTTATTACTTAATCCCAGCCACAACACATAGGCTACAGTCATAGAATTACATACATTTAAGCATTTAACCACCAGTTTCTCTCAAAGCAACATTGCATTTGAGTTTCTATACACTGTCAGAAAAAATGGTCAAAAATGTACCCAAGCTGTCGCTATACGTAGGTCGTCCGCCATATTGGAACGGTACGAGTCGGTCAATGTTTCCAAGTCTGCAGTTTTCCTATGAAATTGGGCTACTTTTAAACTGTTGCTGCGGTTGTTTTTTCGCAGGTTATGTGAAAGCATTTTGTTATTTAGCTGTCAATCTTGAGATGATATTATATACAAAAAGTTAAGTGGTGTTATTTAGACTAGGGACATTATGTTGATGATTGATTTTGTTACACAGATCTGGCAACCCTGCCAAGCCGGTCTTGTGAACACTCAAGAGCAAGCTGACGTTTGCACCTATAGTTATATGCGTGTATGATTAGGAAAACTTGTTTACCATTACATTATTTGTATTATTATTACATTATTTGCTAAACTAACACATGACAACAACTAAAGGATTTCACATTTTTCGGGAAGTTAAATCCCCATGGTTTTCACTTCACAGCCATGGCTGTGCTGTATTGTGGCATTTTAGCAAACTGTGAGCGTTTGAATGCGGCATCTAGTTATATCTATGACTGGGTATGCTACCCTTTAAAAAGGTCCTAATATGTACACGTTACATCATCAATTTATTTGTTCTCTAGGGATCGAACCTATGACCATACTGTCAACACAAAACAAACAGCTGGCAGGAGTATACCTCCGTAGTGTGAACATTACATTTAAATGTCAATGTTTCTAGTTCCCAGAGGATTTAGCTAAATCAACCTGATACTCAAGCTATTAAATAGCTTCAACATGCATGCATTGTTAACTTTCCTGTAGCTCAGTGGTTAGAGCATGGCGTTAACAATGCCCAGGTCATGGGTTTGATCCCAGGGGATTGCATGTACTTAGAAACAAATGTAAAGTATAATGCTATGTAAGTTGCTTTGGATAAAAGTGTCTGCCAAATGTGTAAATGTAAATGTAGATCAAGATAAAGGTTAAGTAAACATACAGCCTACTCATTGATTCATTTGTCAATACAAATTTAACATCACTTTGTTAAATGTTTTTGGTGTAGTGATGTTTTTTTAGATCTACAAATCTAACATTGCACAAACCTGTGATTCGATATTGTTCTTGTGTTTCTGCAACATTTTAGTGTCCTCGGGCATCATGTCGGTGCTTTCTTGCAATTTACAGCAATCTTGACAAATACTGCAAGGAAAGCCCGAGTTAAAGATTTTAGCGGGCTTGCAGGGGCTTAAGATCTGATTGAACCCTATGAGATTGAAGACACCATCTGAAAGTTTTCTAACAGATTACTTTAGCACTTCCATTAACTTCACTGACAGTGTTTTGCACAGATGACGAATGTCTTCAAGTTCATGACGGGGTGCTTGGAGCGTTTTTTGGGAGGATTTTTGGAAATGCTTAGGTCTGCATCGTAACATAATTACGAAAGGATGGTGAGAGGAGATCCTTGCAGGAGAACTAACAAAATGAAGAGGTGGTCGATGAAGTAATAACTGAGGGTGGTTGGTTTACTTCAGAAGATTTCACTAACCAACACTTTAAATTATCTAAAAAAAACCAGCAAGATACTATTTGAATATTTGCATTATTCTTTCCTAAAAGTTCTTCATCTGTATGCTGCAGAATTACTTTTAAACTAAATTTAAAAGGAAATTGACATTAAAGCAGTACTTGTTTTCAAATAAAGGGTTTATTTATGAGTAATAGAAGGTTCTGTAAAAGCCCTCAGAATGTTGGTGGATGAAGCTGAATTGTGGATTCCTGGAGCTTTCCTGTAGCTCAGTGGTTAGAGCGTGGCGCTAGAAACGCCAAGGTCATGGGTTCGATCAAAGGGATTGCATGTCCTCAGAAACAAATGTATATTATCATGCAATGTAAATTGCTTTGGATGAAAGCGTCTGCCAAATGTGAATTTTACATTTTCTGAAGTCTGTGCTCAGATGTGTATCTGTAACTTTTTTATTTTAGATTGGGTATGAATAAAAAAACAGAAGCAATTCACACATATCCTCACAAACACTTAGGCTATACCAAAGCATTATTTTTTTGTTTTATATGGGTTGCATTTTCATCCTGTGTTCAAAGGTGTTTTATCTTCACACAAATCAGTGTAAACAGTGAACTCAGATGTTCAACTTCAGAAGAGTTGACATTTGGTCCACAGGTCATATGAAATATATATGTTACTTTTATGGTACTTCTGCATTATTTTTGAAACTTTCTAAAAAAACGACTCCATGGGGAGTTACCATGGAGATCAACTGCACAGAAAAGAAAACAGAAGAAATACAGTACAGTCATGTGTTAAACAGCAAGTATATAATCACAATTTTTGTGTGAAAATTTTCTGTAATTTTATAAAATCACAACCTTCACCGTTAAGGCTTTTAATTTGCACATAACTAATAGTTAAGAATAAAATAAAATGTGGTCACGTCTCAGGGGGGACTTGATGAATGCTTCTGCCATTACATTCTGAGCTTTTGCAAATGTTGACAGTTTTTATTATGCATGTCCCTCATAAATGTTATAAATTATATATGTAAAATCATTGAAAACTGCTTTGCCAGCGTAGCAACATAAATCCTTCTGCTGTGAAGTCAGTAATCAAATCACTTCTTTCCCCAGATATTACATTTGTAATGCAAATGTGATTGATGTTTCTTATTCCTGAGCAGAATGGAAGGAGACGGGGGAAGAACACATGAGAGGAACATATGCATTAAAAACACATATTTCCCAGCATGCTTAAACATATTTATGACTTTTGTAACACCTAAGCAAACGCTACGCGCACAATTTATGTTTCAGAGAAAGCATAGGTTTAAGAGTGGATAATAAATGCAATATTTTTTTATTAATAAACAAAACCATGCACAAATTTAACTGAAGCCACCTGCATTGTGTCAACATGTAAATGCAAGAATATTTTTTTTCATTACATGTATTTTAATACCAACAGTAATGGATGAGCATGTTGCGTTGTAATATACACAAATAACTCTTCGCAAACTAAATCTGAACTTTTTCTTTTTTTTACTGAAGGCTTGTTTACAAACATGATCAATTGCATCCTGCTGCATGAAGGTTATTGTAGCAAACTCAAATTTTTGGTCTCAAGATAGTAGACAAGCTCTAGGATTAACCAAGATATTGGCCTATAACTAGCAGTTAAAGCATTAAACTGCAAGTGACTTGCAGAGGAACATCGTTTTAGTCATTACGTAAATTGGGATTTGGCTCTGCTTTTCTGTTGGGCTTGGGTTAATGGCTTTGCTTTTTCAAATATGACTATTTGATCAAACTTATTAAATCACATGACCCTTCATAAATAATGAAAGAAAATGAAACCAAAGCTTCAAGTACATTAGTGTACACACTGTTTTTTAGGTAAACCACAGACAAATCTGCTACAAACCTGCTCATTAGACATTTTCAGACACCCAAAAATATGCATTCATTCGTTCAACATTCCACTGTTGATTAAATATTGTTTAAAATAACACTAAAATAGTGAAACAACGCTGTAAATGTATATAATGCCACGAGCAGTGCTCATGAATGTGCTTTATTTACTTCCTGATGAAATCTAAAAAAAATCATTAAATGTATGGATTCAAAGTTTTATAAAAGTCTTTAAAGGTAAATGTGTCATTTTTTGGAGGATCTATTGACAGAAATGCAATATAATATACATAACTGTGTCTTCAGAGGTGTATGAAGACCTTTGAAGCGTTATGTTTTTATTACTTTAGAATGAGCTTTTTCTAGTATCTACAGTTCATACACTGCGGGTCCCCTTACATGGAATTCATTATGTTGTTTCTAGCTGTAAACGGACAAACTGCTCTACAGAGCGCATTTCGTTAATACGTTATCCCTCCTTCTGCAGAGAAGCCAAAACGTAACAACATCTTAGTTCTGTGTCAGCCACTATAGTGGAAGAAAATTCTATAACTTTTATACAATATCACAATCAACTATTTTTCCCAGCAGTTATCATTGTTGGGTAAATTGTGTAGTTTCTTCATTTTTTTTAAACAATTTCTTTATTTTTAACAAAGAAATCGAAAGTTTACAGCAAAATTTATTGCATCTGAGCAATAAATGTGTGTGCGTGTGTGTGTGTGTGTGTGTGTGTGTGTGTGTGTGTGTGTGTATGTGTGTAAATATTCAGGCACATGAAAACCATTCCCAGACACAATGTGCAAAGAAACTTTTCCATTGGTTGTGACTGGCTTATTAAAGCCCATTAAAACCATCAAAATAGTTCACATTCACCCAAAGAGCAACAATTGAGAACGCCAAAGATACTTTTTCAGTGATCTTCAACCCTGCATTGTCATGTCAAGCTAAAATTCAAATCCTCTAAACTTCCCTGTTTTCCCTTCCCTCTGAGAGAACACATGAGAAAAACCCGACCTAATTAAAAACTCAACAACAGTTATCTACTCATGTTCCCGTGAATGCTAAGCGCCTTAAACACCAATGCTCTCCTGCCTCTCAAAGCCAGTGCAGCATGTTGACTGAGGTATTATCTGGTTAGCACAGACCCACAATGCTTAGCCAGGTGAAACAGATACACAGGCTGTACAAACACACGCTTCATCCCATTCATTTTACCCTTTTTACGCACACACACGCTGATGCCGACCCAGAATGAACGCTCGGAAAAACATAATTCTGCAGTCAATTTAAGAATCGCATACACAAACAGAAAAGCGCATAAGAGTATGTCAGCGTGACAGTTTTATGGCCGTTTTCCCAGCTATAACATGAAAGACACATAGGACCCATCAAACTGGTCAGGACAGCTTTACTAGGGTCACAAGAGTGTTAGACTGAGAAGACATTGCAGACATCATGAACATAAAACCTCGGGGGTCTCTGAGAGCCTCTCTAAACAAACCCAGCATGAAGGGTCATATCAGAATAAGAATCAGAATCAGAAGAAGTTTTATTACCAAGTATGTTTACACACACAAGGAATTTGACTTGGTGAACAGGAGCTTAGTGCAGAAGAAAGTGTACACATGGTGCAAACATAGTGCAAATATACATTCAGATAGAAAAAATGAGAAATTAAATAAAAACAATAATGCACTATATACAAAAAGTGTAAAAATATAGACAATATTAAACACCCGTAATCCCCTTTAACAGAAGCCAAATTTCACAAGAGGATATAAGAGGACTAGGATGACTGATCTAATTTATTTAAAATAATCACAAAAAATCATTATTGATTGAAAATTGGAGAACTACAACATGAAAGCAGACATTATAATAGAAATATCACTAAGCTCCCTCAGTTTTTTATTGCAATGCAGATTTTCCATCGCACTGTGAGTTTTATTCCACTCCCATCCACCCCCACTGAATTTTTCTTTGAGTGTTTTTTCAAACTTCCCGTTCTCTCATAGATTCCTTGTCTGCTCAATCCTGACTACAAGAGGCAAAAACACTGAGGATCACTGCTGCTCCATAGCACACTTTAACACACATCATTTATGTAGCATCTTTGTTGTTCCAAAATAGACTAGAGATGAAAACATCAACAACATTAGGACGCGTCATGTGACATGAACATTTACCGTCTTTAAACAGCTCATTACGGCAACATGGTGCAGCTGTTGGCCTCTATGTGGCCATTTACATTAATTTTCTCTGATATCTGAAGATTAAAGGGAGGATTGGGGTTTTGAAGTCTGGTGACATCAGTGACAAATGGTCTCAAACAAGACCCATGAACTGTATGACGGGGCTCACAATGTATGATCTATTCAAGGAAGGCCATGATAACTAGTATTAAATAAAATATATGTGGGTTTTTATATTTAGCTTAAGCTGAAAGGTTTATAATGGCTCAGTTCAGGCGTTTTTACTAGCTATTGGATCAAAAATAAACAAAATATGTGAATGCCCTTCAAGAAGCATTAGTGAACAGGTAGAAATATGGTTGCATCTGGTTGTTCATGCTACATGTGTAAACATGAAAACATTTTAGCCGGCTCCTGTTTTAGTTTTAGTGCAGCAAAATTTTACAGTTGCATTGTTATTAAAGTAATGTTAAATGTGCACGTTGCATGGAAATAGGATTTTTAAATAGATAACAACGTAATTGATCATGAGGTTTGAAATGGAACAAACCAAGACAAAGTCTCTGCAGCCATCACGTTTAGGTAAACAAATACAAAAACCCTCCTGGCAGAACTGCAGACAAAAACCCAAAGTGCAGCGTGACGGACGTTTGTCTGCCTAAGTTAAATATTAGCTCCAGAGTGCAGCCGTGTATAACATTAAACAACAAACATGAGAAATACCCTCACTGCCAAAATAATCATCACACACACACACGCACGCACACACGCACACACACACACGCAAACATTTTAGAGACACTTAACAGACATCATAATTTTTATACTGTACAAACTGTATATTCTATCCTTAAACCAAACCCTCACGGAAACATTTTTACATTTTCAAATAAACATAATTTAGTATTATCTATTTGAATTGTGGGGACTGCTGGCTGATCCCCACAATGTATAAAAACCTGTACACACATATCACACATACCAACCGCTATAAACACTGTAAACCTAACCCACAATCTGAGCCTAAAACCATAAAACAAAACTTTTTGCATTTTTTACAATTAAAAAAAAATATATATATATATATAATGTAAGGGATAAAGTACAGGCAGCCGGTTGTTATCGCAGAAATAAGCCCCGACAGTGTGATCAGGACCCGACGCGAAGCGGATGTCATGAACAGGCAATTTGGTTGAATCATTTGAAAATGTAAAGCCATATATGTTATTAAAAGACATATTTATATTTAATTTGTCAAAAAAAACTGCCAAAATGATTTGTTGCAT
This sequence comes from Triplophysa rosa, assembly GCF_024868665.1. Classification (NCBI taxonomy): domain Eukaryota; kingdom Metazoa; phylum Chordata; class Actinopteri; order Cypriniformes; family Nemacheilidae; genus Triplophysa; species Triplophysa rosa. The sequence continues at coordinate 9,007,801 of NC_079906.1, read as the reverse complement.
CCAGGTTACCCTGTGTTATTAGTTTTGAGAGGTTGTTATCTGGGAATAACGAACTTGCAATTATCGCGACTGGCCAATCAGAATCAAGCATTCCAATGAGCCGTGTAATAAATATTTTTATACCCCTTTTACAAACGAGGACCTCTCCAGAAGAAGGTTTTGCTCAAATATGTCAGGTTTTATTCACTTTTGGGTACAAATTTGCCCCCAAAATATAGTTAAGTAGACCCCTCCATGCACACAGATGAGAAAGCAACAAGCACACATCAGAAAGCAAAGACACAAAAACAAAAAAGTAACAAAGTGTGCAAAGAGTAACACTTTATTGCTAAGAGGTATTATGTTATTTCATTTACTGCAACTTTGCCTCATATTTTTAGAAGAAATTCGAAACAGACACACTTGCTGAAATACAGTAAGAGTAGAGAGCTAATTAGTCAGTGTCCATTGACACTTCCTTTACACTTTCTGCCATAAAACCTAGTGAGTGGATAACATGCAAAACGTATGACATTGTTGAGCTCTCTTTTTAAAGTGATAGTTCACCCCAAAATGAAAATTCACCGTAAAACATCATTTACTCACCGTCTTGTTATTTCGGTGAGTAAATGATGAGAGCATTTTCATTTATGGGTGAACTATTACTTTAAGATGACTGGAGACTTTTTCTCAAGAGAAAAATCTGAGACGCAGTATACTGCTTGAGAAAAAGCCTTAATTTGCTGTCCTTTCGATCTCATTGCAGTTACGATTTATTTGTGATTATACATATACTTGGCTCTGTGTTGGGCTCAAACTATTGTGCATTTGAACATACAAAATGTGAAAACACAAATGCAAGCACCAGCATACACTAGAATGTGGCAACAGTCGCTGATAAATCGATGAGAAGCAAGCAGTCCCTGTTCAGAGTTTTGATAGATGGCCATTAGCAACATGCCAAGACCATCACAGGGGGAAACTGCTCTGATTAATGTTCAGGGAGTAAAACAACAACAACAAAAAAAACTGAGAAAACAAACTGACAAACAATCTCATCAATGTGCAAACAAAAATATACAACAAAAAAAATCCTCAGGCATATACACACCATGTATTGTAACGTACCACAAACATGCATAAAGAAATATGTGCGTACAGTATATAACAAATTCACGTTAGAGGTCAAGTCTTGCTAGGGGAAGCAAACTCTTCCCTTCTGTGATATTTATAGAGAGACTAATTCCCCAGAGAAAGTGTGCAAACACAGACTCGAACGCACCAGGAAAATAGTCATGTGCCTATACACACGCATGGACATTTGTTGAACATCGAATCACAACATGCAGTTTGCGATTCATCTAAACAGCCGTCCGTGCAACATGCAGCCGTTTGCCATCCAATAATAATTAATCTCTCAAAATCAGTGTCTTCATACACATGAACAAACGCACGTACGCACGCACACACTTGTCATTTCACTAATGGTTATGATAATGGACTGCAAATTTCTTCTGAAACAGACGGCTTTCCCAAGAAAGGGGTCGACACATCTGAAGCAAAAAGCCACATATGTCATGTTGTAACGTAATTTCTTTTATGATCCAACCTTATATCAGGTTTGCCATCCCTGCTTCATCAATGTTTTAGACCTTGTGGAAGGAAGCACAGACCAAATATGATTTTTCTTGCATGCGCGTTCTCATGTAGAGCCTTGTGTGGTCAGAACGCGCATGCATCGAGCGATGCTGACACCGGATGCACTGTCATGTGGCTTGTGTGCTTGGTTGCGTTGCAGTCTTTAAATATGGAGTTATCTATTCTTTTAAATCAACTCTTCACTTCCTAACAAATCGTAATCTTATAAAGAATTTATGATGTAACAGAAATACAAACAGACAGATACTTTATTGATTTTGTATGGAGAATGGGGGTGAAAATATACTGTAGCATATTACATTCAAATAAAAAAAAGTTATCTGTTAAAAATAAAATTCACAATTTACAAAATGTATATACTTTATATATTGCAATAAACAGATAAAAATTAAAAGAAACAAACAAACTGTAGGCACATTTTTAAACAAATCTTTAAAATAAAGTATCCTAAAGTATTTTTATCCAGAGCAATATGCATCTCAGTGCTTTTGTGACAGGTGCAGTTTCCCACACGCTGATTCATCTCATAGACAGTATGATGCCAGGGACCCCATGACCTGCGATGACTGTCAGAAATATGCATAGAAAAACATCTAAATCTGTCCATTGCCATATGGACAAAATATTTTAAAAAAGTAGAATATATGCAGAATAAAGTTTCATAATTGCTGAGAAATGATGGCTGGTCATTTTCACCCACCATCGGCCAATGCTGCAAAAGTTACTTAATGACAGTTACAACAGAGCTGCTATAATGAAAAACACGTACATGAAGGTAAAACGTGCCTCACTTTGCATGCAACATTTTTTTATTTTAGTCTATAATGACTGTAATCATTTCAGCACTAACGTCAGTGTCCCCTGTCTCTCCCTGATGAATAGCACCCTGACTGAATAATGAGTATGAATTGTGACTACATATATAACATCATTTTTCACTTATTGTCACGTATTACACCTAGAGGCGAAACTTTACTTATTCTGAAAAAGTTACCATGATGAAAGACAATTTGCATAAAACAGACATATTGTGTGTCTTCCTCACAGATGGTCATTCCGTTTGAGCACCCCGGGAAAAGCAGGTACTGATAAAAGTATAACCTGATTGCACTAAATCACTTAGGTAATGGCATCTACCAAATGGAAAATGTAATGGTATCTGTTAAATGAATAGTTCCACTATAAATGTATATTCTAACAGTATTTCTTTCTCTCACATTGTTCCAAACTTACATTTTGATATAGGGTTGCAAAATCCACCAAAATCCCTTATAATTTGTACCTGGTTGTAAAGCAAAAGCTTCTTTACGTTACAGTATGTCTAATTTTGTCTTCCATAAAAATTATAACATACAAGTTTGGAACAACATGAAGGTGAATAAAACTTGTCTCATTTGGTAGGGCATTGTGTAGTATACCTTAAATTACCTGTAAGTTTTTAAAGTATCTGCCAAATGCATAACTGTTATTTACAGTTACATTTATTCATTTGGCAGACGCTTTTATCCAAAGCGACTTACAAGTAGGAGAGCATATAAACATTTTGTCAACATGCTAAACAGTACCGTTAGTTTACAAGGCCATGCTATTAGGAGGATTAAAGCTGCAGTAAGCAAAGGAGAGAATGATTTTTTGTGTGACAGACAGACATACAGAATTATTGGTTAGTCAAATAAATGCGGAACAGGTATGTTTTGAACTGTTTTTTGAAACTTGAGAAGGACGCTGTATGGAGGACTAAACCTGCAAAAATTATAAATAAATAAATGTATAAATAAATAAACATATAAACGAATAAATGTAATAATATGAAAATAAATAAAGGAATGAATGGTTTGATAAAACAAAATAATTCGTTTTAGCTATTATTGATCTTAGCTTTAACTTTTTTTTCATTTTTTAAATTGATTTATTATTTTTTGTGTCCATTTTTTAATTATTTTTAATTATTATTATTTTTTTATTTTTAGATTATTTTATTTATCTTTTCCTTTTATTTTTTACATTTATTTATTTATACGTTTATTTATTTTTATATTTATTTATTATCGCATGTATTTATTTCCACTTTTATTTATTTATTCTTGAATTTATTCTTACTTTTCTGTGTCTTGTATGATAATTAGATGGGTTGGTCTTGCCTACTATTGGTTCAGCGTAGATTGAAGCGTTTGATCGATTACTCTTGACTTGTTTTGGACTAACGTCACGTCACTCACTGATCGTTTGCTTCGTGTATAACGTTAAGTAACTATGGCGGGCGCACAATTAGCTAGAGAGTTACAGCATTTAGCCAATGAAGTCGATAACCATGCATCAAATGACTATGTGTCATTCAGATTAGATGCACTTATTGATGATTTATTACAGATTGACGGCGAGATAAATGACAAAGTTCTCCCTCGGTTGTTAGCCTCTTTGCAGCACATTCAAAGTCTGTGCGAGTCAGAGGGTGCTATGGTGGCGTTACAGTTCAACTGGTGAAAATCATAAAGCACAAAATGTAATAAGGTTTAACTACACAGATGAGCTTGTAAACCGAAGTCGCAAGCTAACGCTTTGTCAAAGTGATAGTTATAAGCAGCCTTTCGGTTAGAAAAAGCGTAAAGATTTAATGTAACATGATGTAACATAATGTAAATGAATTGAGACATAGTGAACTTAAGTCACAAGTTAACACGGTAGTAATGAGCATCGTTCTTTCACTACAGGGGCCATCAAATGGAAACCATTCCTTCTAAAAAGACGTGGTTACTAAACGGTACTCGTAAACTACATTCCATAAGAGATAAATAACACAGAGGTCACAAGTTAAAACGGGCATATTCCCTTGATTCATCCAGCTGCATATTGTTGTGTGACATCTTGATATTATTGCAAAGATCCGCAGCAGCTAGCATTGCGAAATAGCTTAGTGTGATTGTTACCGTAGTGACACGCTGCCTCGCTTTATTGTATGGGTACGAATCCCGTGTCAAATCGCTTTATTTATTTTTTCACCTCGCTTCAGCCGTTACGGGCGATCATACCAATAATTTGCAATCTTAACAAGAATGTCAAAATCATGTAACAAGAAAGTCTGTGTTTATTAGACATCTTAATATCAAGTCGTCTTGTGCTTTCAGAATCGACGAATCTGCTGAGGTCGTTCATGCACCTCTTTGGCAGAGGACCTGTAACCGGAACTTGGTCACCACCTTAGCACCCCCTGACTCGCACAGATTTTGAAGAACTTTGTCATTTATCTCGCCGTCAATCTGTAATAAATCATCAATAAGCGCACCTAATCTAAATGACACACAGTCATTTGATGCATGGTTATCGACTTCATTGGCTAAATGCTGTAACTCTCTAGCTAATTGTGCGCCCGCCATAGTTACTTAACGTTATACACGAAGCAAACGATCAGTGAGTGACGTGACGTTAGTCCAAAACAAGTCAAGAGTAATCGATCAAACGCTTCAATCTATGCTGAACCAATAGTACGCAAGACCAACCCATCTAATTATCATACAAGACACAGAAAAGTAAGAATAAAGTCAAGAATAAATAAATAAAAGTGGAAATAAATACATGCGATAATAAATAAATATAAAAATAAATAAACGTATAAATAAATAAATAAATGTAAAAATAAAAGGAAATGATAAATAAAATAATCTAAAAAAATAATAATAATAATAAAAAAAATGAACACAAAAAATAATAAATCAATTTAAAAAATGAAAAGAAAAGTTAAAGCTAAGATCAATAATAGCTAAAACGAATTATTTTGTTTTATCAAACCATTCATTCCTTTATTTATTTTCATATTATTACATTTATTCGTTTATATATTTATTTATTTATACATTTATTTATTTATAATTTTTGCAGGTTTAGTCCTCCATAATTCTGCAGTTCGGATGGAGGCTGGTAGTTCATTCCACCTAAGGGGAACCGAATAAGTAAAGGTTATGGAATAAACTATACTTTAACAATTTCACTCAAACAGAAATCAGTTTGTTGGCACCCGAACAATTTTGACAGATTTTTCACGGCAGGTTCCAAAAGACTATTTCAGTTCCCTTTCGATACAGTTCACTTCACATTGCGTTTAGAAAAACGCTATGGGAAAACTCCTGTTTTATCCAATACCGAGGCCTATTGTTAAACGTCTGTGAAAATCACAGACCAATGGCGTTTGGGCCCGCCATTTTGGGCGGCACCACTCGCCTATATAAGTCCGGGCAGAACGCCATTCAGTACCATTTTCTCCTCCAGCACGATCCTCTAGCTGCTTCGAAGAAGAAGCCTTCACTCTCTGTAGAAATGAGCCCTGCAGCGGAAACTACACTCCTGAGCGTGCAGATGAGCCCACACCGGCTGGGCCCCGGCGTGCTCTCTCTCTCCACCACAGTGCAGCGATCCTGTCTGCTTCGCCTACGAGGACCTGCGCCCCTCCTCCAGTGCTAGCGACAGGGTCTTGTTCGGCAGTACAAATGAGCTGGATGAAGTTTTGACCCATACCTCGGAGTGCGACAATTGGGCCGCTTCAGACGAAGAAGCTGTCCAGCCGGCGGAGGAATCCAGCAACACCCGTCCTCGTTCTGACTCCGAGCTCGTCAGAATCCTGTCCAAAGCGGATGCGTAGCTCAGCATCGACTGGTCGTCTCTGATCGAGCCGGAAAACACAGCCGCCTGGATGAGTGGCTCCTGCAGCCGGGCGCCATAATCAGCCTCCCCGCCAGAGATCCGCTCCCTTCTTCTCAAAGGTTCACCAAGAGCTCACTAGATCGCGGCGCGCCCTCCACTCTACCCGCGCCCACAGCTCTGTTACCCACACGCTCTCCTTGGTTGACGGCGCTGATGACAAAGGCTATACGAAGCTCCCACCTCTGGAGGGATCCGTAGCTGCCGACCTCTGCCTATCTTCAGCCAGCGGTTGGAAAGCGAGACCCAGCCACCCGCCCAAGCCTTGTCGCCTGACATCTGCCTTGGCGGTGAAGTCTTACGCCGTCAATGGCCAAGCTGCTTCTGCCCTCCACGCGATGGCAGTGCTCCAAGTATTCCAGGCAAAGCTCCGCGATATGGAAGGGACGGGGCCCAACCCGGTGTTATTCCTTGAGCTGCGCAGCGCAACAGATCTGGCTCTGTGCGCCACAAAAGTCACCGCCCAAGCAGTCGGACAAGCCATGGCCAGCCTGGTGGTGTTGGAATGCCACTTGTGGTTAAATCTGATGGACATCAAGTACGCCGACGTGTGTCCCTCCTCGATTCTCCCATATCCCCGGCTGGTCTGTTCAGCTCTACTGTTGATGGCTTCACCCAGCGTTTCACCGAAGGACAAAAGTCATCGCAGGTGATGCGCCACTTCCTTCTGAAGAGGGCGGGTCCTTCTGCTGATACCAGCCGTTCAAAACTGCCATCACAGCAGCAACGTCCCAAGCCGGTGCCCACACCGCCACATCAGCAGCCGAGGGCGGACCCCGATCTAAAGCGCTCCCGTCCGGCTAGGCTTGACAGTCGTCCCAGGGTAAGAGGTCCCCGGCTGACGCTCGCTTATGAGACGGCCGTTCAAAATGCTCACTGCCAAACGGATTATGGCCCAAATTCGCCCGGGGGATTGGTTTATATCGGTGGATCTGAAAGACGCTTATTTTCACATATAGCGCCCCGCCATAGACCGCTCTCGAGATTCGCGTTCGAGGGGACAGCTTACCAATACATAGTCCTTCCCTCCGGGCTTTCTCTCGCCCCGCATACATTTGCCAAATGTGCAGATGCACCGCATGCCCCCGTGACACAGACAGGCATCTGCATTCTGAATTATCTTGACGACTGGCTTATTGTAGCCCAGTCGTAATAAGAGATATGCAACAACAGGTCCTCTGTCCTCTGGCATTTGGAGAAATTGGGGTTCAAAATCAACCTCAAAGCGACCTAACCCAACAAATTTCATTTTTGGCCATGATGCTCGACTCTATGCGGGTTCGTGCCTGGCTAACGCTGGAACGCGCTTCAGTAGTTAAGCACTCTACGGCTTCGTTCAGAGTAGGTTCTTTCATCCCGCTCAAGAAGTTTCCGAGAATGCTAGTTCTCATGTCTGCGGCATCCCCGCTCATTCCGCTGGGTATGCTCATCATGCGGCCGCTGCAATTTTGGCTGAAAGCGAGATTCCCGCCTCGAGCATGGAAGTCGAGACAGCTGATGTTCAAAGTGACGCACGACTGCACGAGACCTATGCTGCCCAGGAAATCCCCTCACCTATTCCTCAAAGGCATGGTGCTCGGCTCAGTATGCAGAAAGAAAGTGGTGATGACGGATGCCTCGAAGACAGACTGTCACAGCTACATATCAACCACCTTGAAATGCTGGCAGTAATATTAGCATTTCGACACTTCCGATCGGAACTCCAACACCATCACATTCTGGTACAATCAGACAACATGACAGTAGTTTCACTTATAAATCACCAAGGAGGGTTACGATCTCGCCCGTTGAACAGATTGGCGAGTCGCTTCCTTTTTTGGGCTCAGTGGAATGTCCGCTAGGTCAGAGCTACGCATGTCCCGGGCACAGAGAACACAAGGGCGGATATGGTATCTCGCAGCGGTCTGCCGTCGGGTCTGACTCCATCATCGGGCAGTTGAGGAAATTTGGAGCATTTTCGGTCGGGGGGAAATCAACTTCGCATAAGAGGAGAATGCTCAGTGCCCGTTGCCCTTCTCGAGTCAGAACGATGCCCTAGCCCAGAGCTGGCCATGCTGCCCCCTTTGTGCTTTTCCCCCTGTAGCCCCGCTACCGCAGGTCATCAGCAGGATTCGGGAGGACAAATGCTCAAAACTTGATCACCCCTCGCTAGCCAAACCAGCCATGGTTCCTCAATTCAACCCGGATGCTGTTGGTGCGAAACGAGGAACTTAAACCCATTAAGATGTGAGATCTTAATGGGTTTAAGATCTCACATCTCTACCGCTATGGGATGGTACACCGCCGCCCATCGGGGACGAGCCAGGTGAGCGTGCCGGGGCATGAATGATCCGTGAGCCGAAGCTGGTGGAGTGACATCCATGGGAATCCATGGCAGTCGAACTCGCTCTGGAAGCAGACGGGGTTGCGGTTACATTCCTGAGAACGTAGCCAACTGTGACCGCAACACCTTAATCGACGAGCCCTGCCACTGCATGCTGGATCCCCAACATGCATTACAGGTGTCGTGCCCGTCAGACTCGGGGATGAGTCTGTCATACCCAAGAACACAGCTGCAAGACATGCCCGAAGACAGTGCAGACTGTGAGAGGAAATTTGTTCTTTTAGAAATATCTGCAGCTCGCTGCCGAGACGCCCAGGGGAAGTCCACCGCCGAGAGGGAGAAATCTGCTGCTTCGCGTCGTAAATCCAGCAGTCTGGAAGAAATCTCGAAGAGATGGAGCGCTTGACATGTACGTCATGCAGGTTTCGAAGAACAAAGGATGAGTGAATGACCGCCGCCGCCTCCCTTTTATACCCGTATGCACGGGGCGGGGACTGGCGTGCGTGTGCCATTCGCCAAAGCCCATTGGCGTTTTAAATTCCTCTCGGAGATGATAGGTTCTCAAGATCAAACCCCAGTCTGTCTCTCAACACAACGTCGAGAGACTGACTGAAGTTGAACAGGAGTTTTCTCATAGCATTTTGCTAAACGCAATGCTCGTTCCCGTTATCTCAGGGAACCGGGGTTACGTGAGTATCCTTTAAAAACCCGGCTTTTCTAATCTGTACATCAGAAACCACATGGGACAAAAAGTTTGTTTGGTTACAGCTTTTAAAGCTTGCATGTGATAGCGGAAAAATTCACCCTATACTGTACTATTTTTTAAATAAACACACAGCACTACAGACAAACAAATTCCATGATAACAGCTTTTATTCATTTCAAGTAAAATTACCAGGAGTGTATACAAATTACAGATGAGAGAGTGAGAGCGTGCGGTCTCGTGTGAATTCCCAGAAGCCCACTGCGTCGATGCAGTCTTATCTCCATGACTGGAAACGGATTTATGGAGGAACTGATGTGCACACAAAGGAGGAGAGACGGGGTAAAGTGCTGCCAGATTTATAGACAAGCCGAGGCACAACTGAAAACAGAGAACGTTACTCTGAGAAATCAAGCGCTAATTCCAGAAGTGGCTTAGTGGGACACGTTGCAGAGGACTGAATAAAGAGAGAGCGTGACATATGGGGAAAACGAGTGCATGCAACAAACAGCAAGAAAGGATCTATTAAAAAAATAAAAATTCCATTTAGAAATGGTGATACGAAGACAGCCAGGAACCACTTTAGAGGCACGTTTTTAATTTCCACACAAAGAAATGAACAAACACTCAAGGAGCCTCTTCACAGTATGCTAATGAGTAGTGCATTAGAAACAAGGGCACACAGGGAGAAAACAGATTCACGGACAGATCCAGACTCGAGGGACAGCTGTGTGTGAGAGCTATTTTGTGTAAAATTGCTTTTTTTATACATGCAAATAATTAAAATCCCTACGTATTTGTATCGGTATAAAAGATTAGAAAAAGTCTAAAGAAATGTGTGTGTTATGTGAAATAAAGTTATGTTAACGGGTGTTAAAAAATAAACAGTCAAATCATAATTTGACATACTGTATAAGATACATATATGGAAATGTATGTGTACTGTATTGTGCTCATTCCAATCCAGTGACTGTTGAATTTCAACAGAAACACACCTCAGGAGTGACAAAATGTTACCCAACAACAATGTGAAACACTGAGAGAGTGCAGACAATGTGACAACAGTGATTAAAAAAATCCATCAAATATTCATTTTTGACCTGGTCCTAAAACACATGTAAAACATTAGTATTGAGTTGTTTAAAAATGAACATGAACTTGCTTCTTTGCATATTCAAGATCTGCAAACATTGCATCTTTTATTTTGATGAAATTCAATTTTCCCAAATAAAAACATTATTTTTATTAGAATTTGGGCAGAAATTTTGTAAGTAGTTCACAGAATAATTTTTTACAACTAGTAGGATTTACATAGGTTTTTTTTGTGTCATTCGTGCAACAATTTTTTTTAAATTAAAATTTACTTTAAAACTGAGTTCAAAACTGGCACAAATGAATACAAAAAAATAGGCAAATCCTATTGTGCACTGTACACATATTTTCCAATTGAAGACTGACGCCACAGTTCAATTGTTTTCCCTTTTTACATGTAACAAAAAAAATCGTGGTTATTTTACGTGCTGCTAAGGCAGACCTTCCCTTTTTTCTTGGTGGTTCTTGGCCCAAAAAGTTGTATGCAGGACCGGACTTAATGCTGATGGTCAAAAATCGGGTTACGTGAGACTTATGCCACGGTCAGACTTGACTTTGAGCATGCAAAGTTCGTTCGGACAGTGTTGCACAAATGGGCGGGAGCGATTCCTCTATCTTTTACATTTCTGTACCGGTCACGCTGTGATGTTTTTATCTTCTATTGATCTCATGCACTCACATGACGCGAATTTGCAGGTCACAGTTCACCAAACTTGAACTTTGCTATGCAGCGAAATGCAAAATATCTTCGGACAGGCTTCCGTTTCCGGTCTGTGGCATTCGCATGCGTATGAATAGAAGTCAATGGAGGGAAAAGTCAAGTGTGACTGCGGCTTATGCACATCCACTTTACTGTGTCCTTGTCAGCAGACAACTAAAAGTTTGTTACAAGCCAAAACATTTCAGGAAGGGCCTTTCAGTCTGACAGATAGTGGACAGTAATGAGGAGCAAATCCAGTTCCAATGACATAAGCACATTTTGGGAAAGTTGCATGATAATGGAAAGAGGAAAGGTGCACCATGTGCTGCCAGATAACAGAAAAATCCTCACCAATGGCTTTCAAGTACACGCCAGCAGTGAAGACCAGTGTTATTATAATGAACTACAACAAGCATTAATAACTATGAAAATATTTTGTGTTAACTGTAATAAAAAATGAATAACTGGAGATTCTATAATATAAAAATTAAGCCTTTATTTGATAAAGTCAACCATGATTCAACAGGTGCCAATTGGCCCCAGAAAAGCTCTTTATAAATGTAGCAAATTAATTATTATAATTATTAATGTTTGACATATAACAGTTTTTATATAAAAAATAAATAATTTTTAAAAGTAGTGTATTTAGAAGTGGTTCTAAGTGATCCTCCCTTAAAGGAATAGCTCACTCAAAAATTCTGTCATAATTTATTCACCCTCATGTCATTTCAAACCTGTATGACTTTCTTTCTTCTGCATGACACAAAAGAAGATATTTTGAGGAATGTTGGTAACCAGAAACGGTGGTACCCATTGACTTGTGTCGGCTTTGTGTCCATACAATGGGTACTGCCGTTGTTCAATTACCAACTTTCTTCTAAATATCTTCTTTTGTGTGAAATGACAAGTGAATAAATGATGACATAATTTTCATTTTTGGGTGAACTATACCTTTAAAGATTCTTCAAAACACAGAATACGAAAATACAGAAAATAGCACAACTATTTTTCTCTCTGGCTTTTTCTCAAGGCTGCAGGTTTGACGTTCCTGGTTTGGTTTAGGACAGAATTGTCTCACTGAAACTCCTTCTACTTCATTCAAAAACAACAACAGTATTCCAACCGTCACATTTGAGTTTATTTAAAAATGTCCATACGTTCCAGTTTTTCTTATATCTGACATGTCATCTTTTAATGACAGCATGTAGGCTTCTTGAGTTGGCATTTTGGACCCTGCATTTGTACCCACCCACACTCACTTGTCATACACACAAACACGTGTATTCTCAGAGAAGGACGCAAATTTTTCCAGATTGTTGTCCTCATGAAAGGCTTAATGGCAGCAATGTGACCAGCTGAAAAAACAATGAAGATCTCTGTATGCCATTGTGCCTTGAGTTAGGCCATCGCTTTAGATTTTTGGGGTTTGCACGTGTTTGTTAGTATGCACTGTGTAATTGCAAAAACATGGTCACCCCCCTCCTGACACCCAAACGTCAGCCTGCAGCACAACTCTTAACTAGATAGAGAGATACAAAGAGTCATATTATTGTCTGTGTGTGTGTGTGTCAATAACTAGGTTACAACCCATCAAAGGAACGCATGACCAGACTAAGGCGCCTGTGTGGAATATAGAGGTGTGGGCATTTACAATGTTGAGTTTTTATGAGTTAAAGAATTAAGGGTGACCAGGACAGACTGGCATGAATTTCAATACTATTCAAAATGGTTTCTGCTAGTTTGGTACTGATGGTCTGCAGGTGTGCCAGCAATCGCCATGTTTTTCAATAGCAAAACTAAACTTTGGCACAGATTTATTAACAGGATGAAGCACAATTAATGTGCGAACTTTACCATATGTAATCTACAGTATGGCCAATATAACGTCAAAAACATCATGAACAACATCATCCTCATTTTACTAACAGACCGTCACTACTTTTCTGTTTTGCTCTCCATGGAATTCACTTAAAGGATCATTTCCCATCATTCCAGGTTTTCATTTTCTTTGCTCTTTTGTTGCCATGGGAGCTTGTAGCATAGCAACAAAGAGTCTCAATCTTGGTGTTCACGTGATACACTTCATTTGAGTTAATAGCATTCACCAAACCTCAAGCACACAACCTATGGAAGTTTACAGACCTGGGGCCCTATTTTACGGCACAAGGCGTTACATTCTCTTAATAAAAATAAGCTCAAGTTAAACTCTGGATATTAAAATAATTTAACAAGGGTCAAACCAAGCTTTTCAGACAAACACTAAATTAAACAATGAGAAAGTAACACATAAATGCTTTCTTCTGGTCCATAAGCACACTGCATATCGAAGGGCTTGTAAAATCGCAGATTTTTGAGTTGAATAACAGTTCCCTTTCTGTCGGTCTCTCGACGTTGCGTCGAACCGACAGAATGGGGTTTCTCTTGAGAACCTATCATCTTCTGAGTATTTAGAAAAGGCCAATGAAAATTGGCGAATGAAATTTGCATGCCGGGCTCCTCCCCGGATGTCCGGGTATAAGAGGGAAGCCGGCGTGCTCATTCATTCACCTTTTGTTCTTCAGAGCCTACGCATCTGGTGAGCTCCTCTACGATCTGGGTGATCATTCTTTCTGCTGGAATCTACGACGTGGACAGCGGACGGTCCCTTCCTGCAGTGACTCTCCCCTGGGCATCTCGGCAGTTCCGGAGGTGTTCGAGCAAAATTTCCTTTTCTAAAAGAGTAAATTTCTCCAGTGTGGCTTGTCCCGCTGTTCTCATGGGTGCAACACACTCATCGAGGAGGGGGACGGACACAATGCCTGCTTCCAGTACGCTGGGGCAGACGTTGTGGATACGTCCTGCCCGCACTGCGGGCGGTGACGATTCAGACGTTGCGTCACAGGTGGCTGTGTTCCCACGGGACTCAGCCACCACCTCGTTTGCTCCCCGTTCCGTGGCGGCAGGACTACGGCCCTGCCGTCCGCTATGGCAAGCAGCGAGGGTGAGATGAGGATTACTGTGAGCGATAATCCGCCAGCCACGGCTCACGGACCGTTCACACCTCGTTTCGCTCGTCTGACCGTTCCCCAAAAAAGACGGTCCGCCGTCTTATTCCTCAATCACGTATTCGGACACGATGCGTGATGATGAGAGGTCTCTTGCAGCATCGGGGGGTGACGTACTGCCATCCGACTCCGACGATTCTTCGGGCTCCCTCCCTCGGGGGGTCGAGCCCAGGAAAAAGCGGATGTCGAGATGTCGGCCATGCTTTCCCGGGCCGCCGTGAGTGTTGGGTTGCAGTGCCCGCACTGCCTCTCCCGGCGTTCGCGGCTGGCTACATGGCGCCTCGGGTTTGAGCGCGGCTCCAAGCCGCGCCCGCCCCCAGTGCCGTGTTTACCGGAAGTGCATGAGGAACTTTGCAAGACCTGGAACGCCCCTTCCGGCACGTTTCACGTCAAACAAAGTTCTGTCACCCTCTCTTCCCTCGAGGTTGAGACAGCTGGAGGATGCGTCGGTGTCCCCCAGGTGGAGTTTGCCGCCGCGGTGCACTCGTGCCCGTAGGTGGCGGCCACCTGGGGGGGCTCGACCTAGACTCCCGTCCAAAGCATGTGGTGTCTCGGCATCTCTGGTGTCGAGAGCTTACATTGCGGCGGACCAAGCTGCCTCCTCTCTCCACGCTATGGCTCCTGCCAGGCCAGGGCGTTGAGAGAGCTCCACGAGGGTAAGACCGACCCAGCGCTTATGCAGGAACTCCGCGCCGTCACCGACCTCGCTCTACGGGCGACCAAGGTGACCACGGGGGCCCTGGGTCGGACGATGTCCACACTTGTGGTCCATGAGAAACTCCTCTGGCCGATACTTGCGCAGATGAGTAACGCTGAGAAGGTCCGCTTTCTCGACGTACCCGTCTCGCAAGGGGGGGCTGGTTGGTGTTACTGTCGAGCCGCAGCGGCCCCGCTCACCCCCCGCCCGTCGGGGGGGGCGCGAGACCCGCACGCGGCCTCCCCGGAGGGTTCTCGACAGTAAGAAGCAGTCCTCCGTGCCGCAACTCGGCCGCCTCGGCCGTCGAGTCCCGTGCACTGTCTGCTTCCCAGCAGCCCTGGTCCTCTTCGACGCCCTCCAGCTCTGGCGCCCCCCACTCAGGCGGCCCCCCCTGGAGGAGACAGCGAAGAGGAGACCATCGCCCCATCAGCAGCCACGGCGAAGCGGCCGTCATGGGAAGACCTCAGGGGGATCGAGGCTACCATTGGGCCCGACCCCAGCCACATCGCTGGGAAGTCGGATAGGGACGGATCCTGCCCCGTCCCTCCATCTGCTGGCCCCCTCCGGGGGGCTAGCGCCCACTTACTCTCAAAAAAGGAGAGTTTCCTCTCTCTCTGGGTTACCACAGCCGCTCTCACCCTCTGCACGACGGTGAACGGCAAACTCGACGTTGCGTCATGGCGAAGCGCAATGTCGAGTATAAACACCAGCCCTCAGCACTCTCAGTCAGACAGTGCGTTGAGCTGCGCAGTCGCCAGGCAGGAAAAACAGCAGAGCCGATCTCCTCCCCGGGGGACCTCCCCCGGCAAGGAATCCGTACTGCTAGCCATCGAACCACCCCCCGGGGGGACGATGAAAAAGATCGTCCCTTAGTCCCCGTCTCATTCTGGGAGCCTGTCTGGCTTCCCAGACTGTCAGGCTGGCTAGGGAAGACGATCCGTCTCGGCTACGCGATCCAGTCGCCTCACGCCCGCCAAGTTTCAGGGCATCCGATATACCTCAGTCAGAGGCTAGGATGTTCCCGTACTTCGGGCCGAGGTCGCCACCCTTCTGGTGAAGGGAGTGATCGAGCCCGTCTCACCAGCCGAGATGTTCAACGGGTTTTACAGCCTGTACTTCATTGTCCCCAAGAAAGGCGGGGGGTTGCGCCCTATCTTGGGTCTGTGTGTTCTGAACAGGCACCTACACTATAGCTGCCTTTCAGGTTGATCACGCAGAAGCGCATCCTGACGTCCGTCAGGTGTCAGGACCGGTTCATGGCAGTCGACCTGAAGGACACGTACTTCATGTCTCGATCCTCCCTCGACATCGGCCGTTCCGACGGTTCGCGTTCGAGGGACGGGCATATCAGTACAGGGTCCTCCCCTTCGGTCTGTCCCTGTCTCCACGAGTCTTTACGAAGGTCGTGGAAGCCGCCCTCCTTCCCCGTAGGGAAGGAGGTGTGCGGGTACTAACTATCTCGACGACTGGCTCAAGTTTTGGCACACTCTCGAGATCTGTTGTGTACACACAGGGACCTGGTGCTCCGGCACCTAGATCGGTGGGGCTACAGGTCAACTGAGAAAAGAGCAAGCTCTCCCCGGTGCAGAGCATCCTCTTTCTCGGTATGGAACTCGACTCTGTCCTCACGAGCGGCCCCGCTCACCCCCCGGGGGGGCGCGAGACCCGCGACGAGGAAGCCCGCACCCTCGCGGCCTCCCAGAGGCAGCGCGACTGACTAGCGCGCCCGATCAGTGTTGAACTGCCTGAAGATCAGACAGTCAGCGGTCCCCCTGTAACAAGAGGCTCCTGGGATACATGGCATCCTCGGCGGGGGTGGTCCCCCTCGGGTCGATGCACATACGACCGCTCCAACACTGGCTGCAGAGTCAAGTTCCTTGGAGAGCGTGGCACACCGGCAGCAGGCGTATGGTCACACGCTTTTCTGCCGACACACCCTAACCCCCTGGTCTCCATGACCTTCTTGCGGACAGGGGTCCCCTTTGGGATGCCTCCCTGCAAGGTTGGGGTGCCGTGTGCAACGGGCAAGCAGTGTCGGGGCGGTGGACGGGCCCCCGCCTGCGTTGGCATTTCAACTGCCTAGAGTTGTTGGTTGTGCTACTTGCATTGAGGAGGCTACTACCTCTCGTGCAGGGAAGCACGTGCTGGTCCGGTCGGACAGCACAGCTGCTGTGGCGTATTCTTTCACTCACAGCAGCTAACATGACTCGCCCGACGCCTCCTCCTCTGGAGTCAGCAGGTGATCAGCTCCCTGCGAGCCACACACATCCCAGGCGTCCTGAACCAGACAGCCGATGCGCTCTCTCGTCAGTCGACGCCTCGCGGAGAGTGGCGACTCCCTCCCCGCGCAGCCGGCTCATTTGGGGCAGTTCGGCCAGGCACAGGTGGTCCTGTTGCCTCCCCGGACTCCACCCATTGTCCGCTTTGGTACTCCCTGTCCGAGGTACCCTCGGCACGGATGCCCTTGCGCACAGCTGGCCGCGGGACAAGCGGAAGTACGCTTCCCCCCAGTGAGCCTCATTGCACAGGGCCTGTGCAAGGCCAGGGAAGAGGAGCATCAAGTGGTACTAGTTACGCCCCTTCGGCCTAACCAGGACTTGGTTCTCGGAGCTGAGGCTCTGACAACAACTCCCCCCTGGCCGCTCCCCCTGGCGGACAGCTTCCCCAGGGGAAGGGGCACGTTACGGCATCCCAGGCAAAACCTGGTCTCCATGTCTGGACGGGACGAGGAGATCCTGAGTGACCCACCCCCGGTCCGGTTGGGACGTCACTCAGGCTAGGGCTTCGGCCACTGGGCGGCTATACGCCCATAGGTGGCGCCTCTTCTCGTCCTGGTGCTCTTCTCGGCGAGAAGACCCGCGGAGTTGCTCGGTCGGGTACGAGCTGTCCCGTCCTCAAGAGAGACGGGGGAGTAACCTCTCCCCCTCCACACTGGGAATGTATGTAGCCGCTACGGCCGCTCATCATGACCCAAGTGCTGGGTAGCCTCTGGGACAGCACGACCTGGTCATTAGGTTCCTAAGGGGCGCGAGAGGGTGACCACCTTATCCGCGCTCCGTACCCTCTTGCGACCTAGGTGGCGGGCCTCAAGAGGCCCCGCCCCCTTCGAGCCTCTCGGGGTTGCCGCTCTTTCTCAGTCTTGATAAAGACGGTTTTCCGCATGGCGCTCACCTCCAAGAGGGTAGGGGATCTACAAGCACTCTCCGTGTCCACAGATTGCCTAGAACTCGGGGCCGGGATTCTCACGTTATCTTGAGACCCCGCCCCGGCTACGTGCCCAAGGTTCCCACCACTCTCCCGAGAGACCAGGTGGTGAACCTGCAGGCGCTCCCCACCGGGGAGGAAGACCCAACCTATCCGTGTTGTGTCCAGTACGCGCACGGCGCCTCTACTTGGACCGCACGCAGAGCCCAGAAGCTCTGAGCAGCTCTTTGTCTGTTTCGGAGGTCAGCAGGAGGGCTGTCTCCAAACAGAGGCTGGCGCACTGGATCGTGGATGCCCTCGTTAGGGCATACCGATCTCATTTCGCCCCTGCCCGTTGGGGGTGAGGCACACCCCTCGTGGGCACTGGCTCAGGGCGCCTCTCTGGCAGACATCTGCAGAGCTGCGGGTTGGGCTATGCCTAACAACTCCGTGAGGTTCTAATACCTACGCGCGGAACCGGTGTCAGCCCGCATCCTGGCAAGGTGTGGGACCGGCAGCCGGTAGGGCATACGCCTGCGGAAGCCCTTCCCCCTCCGGGGGGAGCAGTGGCGATCCCGCCTCACTTCTTTCCCCTCGGGTAAAGAACAGGCATTCCATCCATCACTAAGCACCCTTCCAGGGGACAGGCTGGGCAGAGCAGCCCTGCCCCCTTAGGCCGGGGAACAGTTGAGTTATCTCCCAGATGGCTCTAACCGGACCTAGTGCTCCAGACGTGGTAACCCCCCCTCCGTGGGCTGTTCCGTCTGATGTATCCTCATGAATGGTTCCCACCTTGGCAACCCATGACCTCCCCAGGTGGACTCCCACCTTGCGGTTAACTCCTGCAGTCCGCACATTCTTCCCATGAGTTCTCCCCTGATGGTGAGACCATGTGGTGTCTCCACTAATTCCTCCCTACGGTAGGTAGTGGCCTCTGCAGCGTTTTTCCCCCCCAGGGGGGAATAATGCTTACCCAGTGGCCCGTACGGTGCCGGGCGGCTTCTCGCCATTTAGAGAATCAGGCCTCCGCCCGTGACGGCCGGCGTTAGGGGGCTTCCCAACTTTTTGTGGAAAGCTCTGGGTCCCCCTTCCTCTCCACTGGAAGGTCATAATTTCGCGTTAGCGTGTTCGTCTGACTCGCCCAGGCCAGTCAACGTCGCTCCGCAGAGATTGTGACGCGGCTCAGTGCTGTGGCGTTTTCCATAGGAACCCCATTCTGTCGGTTCGACACAACGTCGAGAGACCGACAGAAAGGGAACGTCTTGGTTACGGATGTAACCTCGGTTCCCTGATGGAGGGAACGAGACGTTGTGTCCCTCATGCCACAACACTGGCCGCCCACCCCAGCGGTCGGGGGAGGATGCTTAGGCTCCTCAGACCAAAGGTGAATGAATGAGCACGCCGGCTTCGCTCTTATACCCGGACATCCGGGGAGGAGCCCGGCATGCAAATTTCATTCGCCAATTTTCATTGGCCTTTTCTAAATACTCAGAAGATGATAGGTTCTCAAGACAAACCCCATTCTGTCGGTTCGACACAACGTCTCGTTCCCTCCATCAGGGAACCGAGGTTACATCCGTAACCAAGACGTTTCCTTGATCTGTCCTTCATCTGTGGAATGTGTGAGAAAGGCGACGGTTTCTCTCAAAGAATCCTCATCCTGCTGCTCAGAGCTTGAACATCTGCTCAGCAAAGGTCCACTGACGTCACCATCACCTTTCTTGGAAAAGCTAGAACTTCTCTTGTTGGTGTTCCTCTGCACAGTTTTCAACCGCCAAGCAATATATCCAGTCCCACTATCTGCATCATAAAAATGCTCCTGTAGCATTTGAAATAATGTTGAGGTTCATTATTTACAATGACAATATAGCCAGAGTTATAATACCATACACAATTTAAACATACTCACTTAGCCTTTTTTGAAAATGGATCTCTTAGTGATGGGAAGAGAGACAACACCAAGCGCATACTGCTCTCTCTGGTTTCTTGTGGGAATCCTCCTTGAACATCAAAAACACACTATATTTAAGCACAACATATGTCACTATACTGACATATAATAACTATACATGTCAATACTAACACAAATACAAGCACTATTCATGACACAATATTGACATTACAATACAACATTTAATATGATAGGTGTGTTTCAATTTGACAAATTCCTCTGACAAATTCAGAGAAAAAGTAAGACTTTGAAAAATCTTTTAGGAGCAAAAGTAAAAAATGTGCTTTTACCCATGTATTTCTACCACATGAGCAACCAAAATGTCGACTAGGAGTCATCTCATTTAGCTTTTTTTGGAACTGTATTCAGCAAGGACGGCACCGCCTCCACTGTTCTTCTTAAGGGCACAAAGGACCACCTTCCAAAACAAAAAAGTATGCATACAACACTTATACACTTCCATTTATATACACAAAATATAAATTATTAATATAAATACTATTCAGACTTTTACTCATTTACATGTTACCTTTTTTGCTTCAGCCTCAGAGTCATCTGATGGCTTAGATTTTTTGGAAGGACGTTCTGGGGTTTGATCAAGTTCAGTTGATGAATGACTATGACTTTGTGACAATGTGTAAGTGCAAGAGCTGCTTGATGCATCTGATGACAAAAATTCTGAAACACACAAACATATTACAACAGATCCTTAAACTGTTTGAGAAAACAAAAAGGTAATCATACTGTACCTTCATTTTGTTCTCTAGCTGTGAGCAACGTATCAGGTCTTGCCTTGAGTACATCTTGTAAAATGTCCTCGTCAATTTCAGGTATCAGTGTCATCAAAAATGCACAGATCTGTACTGGCAGGTAGGCCAAACAGACTGTGGACTAAACATGATCAGCATTTTATATATGTAGAGAAGAGGAGCAACAAACAAATCAATTAAAGTGAAATTTTACCTTCATTAATAAAGTCAGCAAAAGTAAATCCATCCTGCAGTTTGATCAATTTTCTTGAGCCCTGATATCTCACTTTAATGAACAGCATGTTCCAAACCTGCAAAGTCATTAGAGAAAGTTAGTCATAATAAATCAAACTTACTACAAATACAATATTAAATGTTATTAAGAAACATTAATTTTATGACATGCAAGTTATTTAACAAAATAACACCAACACAAAAATTTCAGGACAGGTTTCAGTACAGTAGTGAGTGTTCTTTTAATGTATGTATTACGTATATCCTTTTCTAAACAAATTGCCTCAGTGTTCATTATAAGTTAAAACTTGAACGATTGCATTATTTTTAACTAATCTCAAATGTGGTCACAACGCGAGACGGAGTACAAAAGGAAAAAGAGCCAAGAAATATAAGAGATTAATATACTTCGATTTTAGCATACACCATCTTTTATCGCTAACACGTGCTTGACACACAAACTCCTATCTGAAATCGCCATCTTGAAGGTAATAGGCCATTTCTCAAAGGCTGCATCCTCCGGAGGTCGCAATTGGAGGCTGCATACGTAATAAAGAATGTCTTATTTCATAATATTAACCATTATAAATGTGACCGTTATTCTTACTTTGGCTTAAATTGTTGTAATATGCTTATGACTTTGTTGTGTTGAAGTATGCAATACTAATGGTCCATATCACAGTATAACTTGCTTTATTATGTGTAATGTGATGCTGCGCCACTGGGGGGCGCGAGTGAGTAATTGGATGAAGAAGGACGGAGAGGAGAAGTGAGAATAAAGTGAAAGTGTTAGCTGTACATGTGGTTGCGTGTTTTGTAAAGGGATTAAATACACTACAAATTGGCGACGAGGATGAGCGCTTCAGTGCCGAGCCCACCCCCATTTCTTCCTGTCGGTGGGGAGCTGCCGATTCCGTTCGAGTCGTGGCAGAAAAGCTTTCATAATTACATGATTGTGATCCACGCCATCGGAGATGCATGGCCGGAGGAGCGTAGACGAGCGGTATTACTGCATTGCTTGGGGACGGAAGGTCAGCGCCTGTTTTATACACTGCCAGACCAAGGTACTATTTTTAATGAAGCGATGGCTACACTCCAGAAACATTTTGTGCCTAACGTTAATGTGGTCGCATGCCGACATACGTTTCGTCAACGTGTGCAAAGACCGGAGGATACTGTTACACAATATGTTGTTGCTTTGAGAGCGTTAGCTGCCCCGTGTGCATTTGGGCAAATGGAGAGTGAAATGCTCCATGATCAGTTGATAGCAAATGCCTCGTTGGCTGTGGTAAAGGACAAATTGCTCCTAGAGGAGGATCTCACGTTAGAGAAAGCGGTTACAATCGCGTGTCAAGTGGAAGCTGCTGTAAGAAATTTTGTCATTGTTTTGTAACCCTACTACTACTAATACAATGAAGTCTGTGCAAGCAGTTAGTGTGACTTCTAAATACGGCAAAAGTGGAAGGAGCGCACACATGACTAAACAACCAAAGGCTGTTCAGAGACGAACGGAGAATCGTAAACAAACAGCGACCGGGCAACACCGTCGACAATGCTACAGATGTGGTTCGGATAACCATTTGGCCAATGATACAAACTGTCCTGCTGCTAAGGTAACATGCAGACTATGTGAAAAGAAGGGTCACTTTGCTAAAGTGTGTAAAACAGCGGTGAGTGAAGTAAGAGAGGTGGTAGTTCCAGACGTGACTGTGCTTTGCGTGAATAACAGTAATCCGTCTGCTGTAGCCAAGGATAAGATAAGCTGTGAAGTGAAGATTGCAGCACCGGGAGGTGAAATACATTCGGTACACATGGTTGTGGACACGGGTGCATCGGTTTCCATACTTCCAGAAGCAGTGTACAAGAAACATTTCTCACAATGCACGCTGACTAAACCCCAAATCAAACTTGTCTCTTACGCCAAAGAGGATTTACCAGTGATTGGATGCTTATCAGCGACAGTGGGAATGTCGGTAAATAACAATGTAGTTCCTGCCATTTTTTATGTGGTTAGTTCAGGATCTCCCTTACATGGGTTGGATTTAATTCGATTGCTGAACCTGAACATCGTAAGTGGAAAAGTCCAGTGCATTGACTGTGAAAGTGAAATTAGCTCTGCACCTACTCCTGAGACTGGGTATGTCACAGGCCCTGTGAACACAGTGTCACCCGTATCTGCTACTCACCTGGGTTGCGTGAAAGGATTTATTCACAAAGTGCAAGTTAACCCAACAGTGACACCGATACGTCAAAAGTTAAGACGCTTACCTCTTAGTATTCACAAGGAAGTGTCCACAGAGCTGGATCGTCTTCACAAAGCAGGTATCATTGAAGCAGTTGATTCTTCAGAATGGGTTAGTCCATTGGTAGTAGTACGCAAACGTGATGGACACATGAGGCTTTGTTTGGACCTACGTGAACCCAACAAGAGTGTGATTATGGATTGTTACCCGTTGCCTCACATGGAGGAGTTGTTTACAGAACTAGTAGGAACTTCATACTACAGTCAGATTGACCTGAGTTCTGCTTACCACCAGCTACCTCTCCATCCTGACAGTCGTAATTTGACTGCCTTCATAACACATGAAGGACTGTTCCGCTTCACACGAGTTCCTTTTGGATTGGCTTCGGCACCTTCAGCCTTTCAGAAGATGATGCAAACGGTCCTACGGAAGCTGGATGGTGTAAAGAATTACTTGGACGACATTGTGTTATACGATTCTCAGGAGGCCCATGATAGACATCTCCAAGCTGTTCGTCAAAAGCTAGAGGAGGTTGGCTTGCAGATTAACTTGGGAAAAAGCTCCTTTAACCAGTCAAGCATTCCATTCCTGGGTCATGTGATTTCTAAAGAAGGGATACATCCTAGCCCAGATCACTTGACTGCCATTGCGAACACACCGCGACCTGCAGATATGGTTGCCTTACGCTCGTTCCTAGGACTTACTTCCTGGTTCAACAAATTCCTTCCGAATTATGCTACTGTCGTTGAGCCGCTGAGGCAGATGCAAAGAACGGATGTGCAAGCACCACTGCAGTGGAACGAAGAGACTGTGGAAAGCTTTGAGACGCTCAAAAAAATGCTGGAGAGCCCAGCTCTTGCTATTTATGATCCTGCCCTGCCTGCATTCGTTAGTACTGATGCCTCGGACTATGGCCTTGGTGCGGTCTTAACGCAGTTACGATCCGATGGAGCTGAACGAGTGATAGCTTTTGCATCCAGGACGCTATCCACTTCGGAACGGAAATACTCCATGGTGGAAAAGGAAGCACTTGCATGTGTCTGGGCAGTGGAAAAGTGGAGGACGTATGTGTGGGGACGCCGGTTCACTTTGAGGACGGATCATCAAGCTCTTACTACACTTCTCTCCACAAAAGGCATGAACAGAGCTGGTATGAGAGTAGCGCGTTGGTCTGCCAGGCTGCTGTGTTTTCAGTATGATGTTCAGTATGGTCCAGGTAAAAGAAACTGTGTGGCAGATTGTCTCTCACGTATGCCGCTGAGCCATACAGATGCCGATGTGGCTACTGAACAGGAACTGATTTCGGAGGTTGCTGAAATTCAGCCGTTTATGACCGCGTTACTGCTTGCTGTTTTTAAAGCTGAGTGTGAGGTCTGCCCCGAGTTGTCTCAGTTACGACAAATGATTCAGTCCAGATGGCCGAAACTGCAAAAGTCTGTTTCCAATGACTTGCGTCTTTACTTCCCTGTTAGACTTGAACTGGCGGTGGAATCCCAGTTGATCTTCAGAGGAAAGCGGTTGGTAGTTCCTTGTGCATTAAGGGAACGCCTTGTTCATCTGGCCCATGAGGGACATCAGGGACTAGTATGGACCAAGCAGCGTCTAAGAGAGTTGTACTGGTGGCCACGTATGGATGATCTTGTTCATACCATTCTACGTGCGTGTGTGACCTGCCAAGCCAGTGATAAATCGGCCAAAATGGTCACAGCTCCAATGCAACCTGTGGAGTACCCGAAAGGTCCATTTCAACATGTCGCAATAGACATAGTGGGTCCATTTGAGAGGGGAGCTGCGGACTGTAAGTTTGCGATAACACTGATTGCTTACTTCAGTAAATGGCCGGAAGTTCGTTTTGCTTCCTCAGTAACTACACAGACTGTTATGAAGTTTCTGACCACCATTTTTGCTCGTGAAGGCAATCCTTGCACAATCACATCGGATAATGGACCACAGTTCACTTCATCTGAATTTACTTTGTTTCTAAAAGAACAAGGAATCAAGCACATCAAAACGAGTGTTTACCACCCTCAGGCGAATGGGGCCATTGAGCGGTTTAATAGGGTGCTTAAAGAATGTCTTCAAGCAGCTGAGGTCGCTAGTAAGCCCTGGAAATCTACAGTTCTGACTATGCTGAAGAGCTATCGGGCTACAACCCATGCTACGACAGGTGAGACCCCTTTCCTGCTCCTGAGGGGCCGTAACATGAGAACCAAGTTGAATGTTCTTCCACCAGAGGTTGGACCTGACAAATTCACTCAGGTCAGAGATAGTGTGAAACGCAGACAGGCAAAAAGCAAGCACTACACCGATCGCAAGAGAGGATCTAAATTCCGTAACATCAAGGTGGGAGATAAGGTGAGAGTGCGGAAACCCTTTCATGTGAAGAAAGGAAAGGCTCAGTTCACGGATCCGTTGTCAGTACAACAGCAAACAGGACCAAGTACGTTCATTCTAAGTGATGGGAAAAGATGGAATTCATCACGTCTTTCATTATGCCCAGAGAGAGAAGAAAATCCTGAACAGGCTGAAAGAAGGGACAGAGACTGTTCTATGGAGAGTACGGCTTTGAGTCTGAATAGAGGCATAAGACACAGACAACCACCTATGTGGTCTAAAGACTATGTGATGGAATAATGTGGCTGACAAGAAACAAATAATTCAGACCAAGAAAGTTGTAAAGGGTGTAGGCGGATCTCTGCCCTAATTGAAAAGAGTTAAATGTACACTGTACTGAATGTTAGGCAATACTGTCCTGTGTCATGTTATGTTATTCTGGGTTATGTTAAAAGTATACAGTGTGCTAGTAGATATAATTATTCATCTTCGGAATGGTTATTTGAAGTGCATTGATAGAGTGCATAAAAAGTTACTTTAAGTATGTTTATTTGCAATCAGTTGATAAGTGCTAAGCCTTGAGGTAATGCTAGTTAAGTAAAGCACTTCAGTTAAGTAACAGGGGAGATGTTGTGTTGAAGTATGCAATACTAATGGTCCATATCACAGTATAACTTGCTTTATTATGTGTAATGTGATGCTGCGCCACTGGGGGGATCTAAGCACCACATGCGCTTAGATCGAGAAAATAGGGCCCCTGGTTTACATCACTTACGAGCACAGAGAAAATTCTATAATCAGTCACCAAAGAGATGTTAGAATATATAGTTTTCAGTTTCATATGTCATGCTACGTGATCTTTTCAGTTATCGCTTTACAAAATAGTAGGCAGACAGAGAAATCAAAGCTTATTATTCCTCTCGAGAGTGGGGTCCAAACTCAGTCCTCCGTGGGACAGGAAACATAAATGACCTGTTGCTTTCAGCATGCTGGGCACCTCATACCTGTCGCTAGAATTTTATCCTTTGAAGTGAGAGGTTTAATTTCCCCCCAAAGCAGACAGACACATCAGGCAAACACAGAGCATTCCCTACAGATACTTCAAAACTCTTAACGCAACGATTTCATGATTCAGTGATGCCAGCTTTTATGATGTTTAATACAGATATTTTTCTAAACATCGAAAGAGTCATTTTTGTTTTTGTATTAGTACAATGTTAATATGTATTATATTATTTAGATTGTTGTTGATTATTCTTTTATATTGCAGTTTTTGCTACAGTAAGTTATGTTTAAATACCTGTTTAGCCTTTTGTATTAGCTTATGCACTTTTAATGTGCTTCCAATTAGTTCCAATTAGGCATCAACCCAGTTACCAAATTATTTTCCCCCTTTACATATTCATAAAAACCAATACCATGTTTGGCCTTTTGCATTAGCAAAAAAACCAACAACAGAATGATAACCAAAAAGCGGATATATGTAAAAATATAAGAATACGAAAATGAATATAACATGAAACATGTTAGCACAAGGCTAAATGTCAAATGGCACAATGCAGTATATTAACATTTAAACACACTGTTTGTCTGATAAAAGGATTAAGATGGTACAGAAATTCACAAAAGGTATGTTTCGTTAAAAACCCTTTTGCAAATTCATGTTACAGCTCCATCAGCTGCTATCTATTCATCATGCCCATCCAGCCCCCGTTTATATTCTAGACAGCGCATTCACAATCAGTGGTAATGGAAGCTGAGCAATGAGTGAAAGCACGTTGGTGCATCTGAGTGTTCTCTAGTCCACAGAAAAGCTCATTTGTCTGCACACAGGGAATGCATTTAGTATTACCTCTGACTTTGTAAAAAACATCCACATCTGACAACTAATAAAACATGAATTAACCCACGCACACGAAACTGCCAATCAGGCAACTTTAATCGTATTTAGTATGTTTGAGGAGTGTAAAGGAAAGCCTCAGGGGTAAATACACTGTCAGTCTTTTCATAATCCACAAACCTATTTAGAGCGAATACGGAGATGTGGTTGTAAAAATGTCCATGTCGTACTAAACGGTAGCTGTTAGAATAGTGTAGACCAGAGGTATGTCATTTTACAATTGAACAATTTTCAGAGTAAATTTTCATCTTTAAAGAATTTATGTTTAGGGCAATCCTTCGCTACCAAAATGCTTTTGAACATTTTTAATTTTAATGCACAAGAAAAAATATTTTGTGACAACATGCCCCAGTTGTAATTATGGATAGCTGTATACAAAAAAACATAAACAGCATAAAAATGTAGAAGGTACAAAAATATTAAACTTTTGTATAAGATCACAGCATATAAATGACAAAAAGATAAAAAATTTGAAAACATATCGTTACATTTACAATATAAATATATTATAAACATAAATGAAAAGTTCATTATGTTTTTTTATTGTGCATTCCAATTATACCAATCAAACTGCAGTTGTGTTGTTTGCTTATGTAATAATGTACTAAATAAAAATAACTAAAAATACTAACACACACAATAAAACAATAAAAAAGAACACTATAAAAAACATGATTTTTGACAAATGAACTCTTCAAATATATAAAAATATATACTTTAACATCAAAATAATTGAACCAATTTTAATAGTTAGACAAAATACAACCAGATTTTAAACTTGCATGCTGTTTGCTGCATGTTCTTAGGTGAGTTGTAATGTCTATTACTTTAGCAAATTTGCATCATTAAACCACAGGCTACTTGATGAGCATGTCAGACAGCAGAACTACTGTAAAGCCATGCCTTCACTCAGGCTATTAGCAAGTATTTATGCCATAATGAGCAAGAAATAAAAACCTTTTATTACAGCACATACACTTACTGACTCGACCTCCTTACTGATCCATCAGTCAGTGTGTTGCACTCATCTCTCTGTCTAACCCACACACTTTTTATGAATCTCTACATTTTTAAACAAAAGCTCAACCAAGGAAAATATTTTCTCAACACTTACTCATCCTTATCTTCTTCCAAACCTGACCGAATTCTGCAAATTTTGTAACAAAGCCCTGCTTTAAAAAAAAAGTTGAATATGTTTACTTTCTATTAATTTTGTGAATAGAAAGTTTCTGAAAATTAATCTCAGAAAAACTGACTTTGAATTAGTTTCAGTTCAGAATTCTATTAATTGAAACATACTTATTGTACTTAAGAACGTTGTCAGTGAAAAAGCACTTGAGGTTAACAGTGCTGGTTTCAAGTTTCAGATTTCAGCTTTTGCAGAAGACATTTTTAAACACCGTTTAAGTGCTTAGTGACTTCACCAAAATGCTCAGTCCCTACTTTGCATTTTTTGACATTTCACTTTCAATTCCATCCAGAAGTTGATGGCTTCTCTACAGCAATCTGCAATCAAATTTTCTCAAATGCAATTTGGTGAATCATGGTACATTCCGGACTGATTGTGAATCAGTGTCATGGGTCAGACCAACATATCCAGGCTGTTTGCATGACTCATCTGGTGCCATATGGTAGTTCTTAAAGTATTAGTTCAAACCAAAATGAAAATTCTTTCATCAATTACTCAATCTCATGTCATTCAAAACCTGTATATGACTCTTTCTTTTGCAGAACACAACAGAAGATATTATGAAGAATGTCGGTAACCAAACAACACTGGCTCCATTGACTGCCATTGTATGGACACAAAATCCCTGAGACATTTCTCAAATATCTTCTTTTGTGTTCTACAGAAGAGTCATGTACAGGTTTTGAACAAGATATTGTAAGGGTGAATAAATGAAAAAACAGAATTCTTATTTTGGCAGAAAAATCAAATGGAATTTTCTTTTTTTATAACGTATTAGTTTAACAAACATTCATAATTTTTAAATATTATGGATGTCATTTTTTATAGATGTTATTAAACATTTAAAATTGATATATTTCTCCAACACAAACTCTAAAGATGGCTCTTACCATGGTAGTGGTGACCCTAATAAAAGGTAAGGACAGGGGGAGAAATAATTGAGGGATATTTCACAGATTGCGGCTGCATTTCTAGCTTGAACCTGAAGCCTAACCTGAGCTTTCATCTGTGTAGCCTGGCCATGCCCACCGGTGGTCATTCCTTGGAAACATCATTTTTTAAGAAGTTTTCTTGCAGGGGATCTTCGACTCGGGGAGGTCAGCGTTTTCACACCTTAACATGTCCACCGGTCCATGACCATGCAATCTCCTGAGCTATAGCAACCCTGACTTTCTGAAAATGATTGATCTGTAGATAAAACTAGAAAGCAAAAACGTTACACTCTTAATGAGAAAGAAATCCCTCTGCTTAATGAGCTTAAGCAAGAATTAAATTACCAGCAGACTGTGCTTCACTGAAATCCTGTTTAAAATAAAGCTGCAGAATGGTGTAAAAAAGCTAATTGCACCCAAATGGAAATAATGCAGAATGCTTAAAAACAAAGTTTGCTCAATTTAAATATTATAGACAAACTTTTGGGAAACTTAAAAGTATGTATAAAACGGCAATACAATGTCAAAAGAATTGCAAGGAAAATGGTGAAAAAACAATGCAACCAAGGTACATTTAAAGTATGCAAATCAAACTTTACACAATTTGTAAGATGTATTATCATTATTATTTATTACATTTATTTATAGTGCTTACTTGTACTTACAAGATCAACAATAATTATAATAATTAATAATAGATAATTCAGTGTCTCTTCACATTTGTATTTTGAGTCTGATTCATTGGCCAAAAAAGAAAACACTAAATTAAAAATACAGTGGACTTTGGTATAGCATTATTATTATTTTTTATTTAAATTCAATTGTGATGATATTGGTTTTGTGTATTCTTTCGGACGCGATAATGATAATATTGTGAAAATCTGACACTGTGACAGTCCAATATGTAGCAAAGCAAATTCTTCAGTGTCTGTTTTTATTATAAGTCTGAATGTAGCCTCATTTAAACATTTAAATAACAAAAGAAATCAGGACACTAACAAACATGAATCCACAATAAAGCTCATTGTATAGAACTTATAATGATTCTGATTTGTCTCTAGCTGCTGGCGAGTGAGAAAGTAGCCTGCATGAGAACAGCAAAAAGACCAAAAACCGTGTACATTGGATTTGCTTACACAACAGTAGTTTAGGGTTATTCAGCTCCAGTCCTGGAGGTGCACAACAGAATTTGACACTAAACCTTATCAAACACTGAAGAAACTAAACAAGATCTTCAACATCATCCATAAAATACAATGAAGTGTGTTTGATATGTGGTTGGAAACTGCATTACAATAGTACTCGAGGAGTTGTACCTGTAATGAGTTTTCATGCTATACCTTCCCTGCTTAAAAAACAAAACCATTACAGAAATTACAATGGTTTCCATTATAATACCATTATGAACCATTAGCTTTTTCCATTAAAAACATTACAAAATTCCTTTTTGTAGTATGTTCTGGGCATTATTCCAATAGGAATAATCTGCCAGCATCCCACCAATAGAATTCATCACATACCAGTAAACACCATTACAGTTCCTATAACCATTAAATCCATTACATTACATTACATTACAGACCATAAGCCCTTAGATGGTGCTTGTACACGCACCACATGCGCGTCTCGACCGCGTCGCCCCCGATTTGCGCGCACTTGCCGCGCCTCTACATTTAAAATAACGAATATGCGCGTGGAAAAAACGCGACATGTGAATCGGGCCTGATTCGACTCATCAGCTTGTTTAGTTTGTTAATTAGTGATATATTTCAAACATTCTGTGTTGAGGCTGATGAGATTTTTTATAGAGGGAACCATTTAAAACATTATGGGAGGGGTGCCCCGAGGACTAGCTTTGGGAAACACTGTTTTAAAGCATGCAAACTTTTTCTGCAACTTATTGCACCTGTTCTGTGTTGGGCAAGATACTCTGAGAAAGTAATGAATTACTAGTTACTAATTACATATTAAATAGTGTAATTAGATTGCTGTACAAATTACTCTCTCCACAAAGGATTTAATTACTTATGACTAATTTCTTTCTATATCCTATATCAACCTTGATTAGTTAAGTGATTCAAGGATAGACATGAAAGGGCTCTTTTAATTCATTCAAATAAATAATATACAACTACATAAAGTACTCTTATTAACTGACCAAAGTATTACAAATGTGAGAATTACATGGATTTTAAAGTTAGACTTTGAATTTTGATGCCACTATTGCGCACACATATATTACACACAGTATTTAGTTTGATTACATCAGATGTAACTAATTACATTACAAAGAAAATTTGAGTAATCCCTTACTTTACTTTTTCAAGGGACAAGTAGTTAAATTACAGTAACTAATTACTTAGTAACAAGTTACATGAATTAAGACAACAAAAGAAAAAGACAGAACCATTCACTGCTATTGACTCAGTAGCTTTTGTGGCTTTAATAGGAATTGTATATCATTACTAGGAATTGTATATCATTGTCCTTTCAAAACCAATATCCAAATTTGCTGTTTGTCAAGAAATTAATAAAACACTGCACTTTTTAAATGATTTAGTACTGTTGTCAAAGTTGAAAGAACTTTGTATAACTTTTTTATTAGATATTTAATAAATAATAAAAAACACAGCAGAGAAATTCCAACAAAGTCTCACAACAAAACATAACTATTTTATGATGTGGCTAATTTTGGTTAATTGTATGAAGATCTCATTCGTACATTTTTTGTACGATTTGCTTTCACACCAGTGACGTTAGGGGCGGGACTAGGGGTGGGGCTTCAGTATTGTTCTTTTAAAGTTATCATACGTTATTGTACGATTCGCAGTGTACGAATTCATATGAATAAGCCACCTCATAAAATAGTTATGAATTCCTATGAGATCAGGTTGGATAGTCTGTTTTACTAGAAAACATCAGAAATACAATAAACTGTAAATTACATTTCATGTTGACTTTTAAGCAGCAGAATTTGACTTGAATTTATCAGCCAGTCAGGATTAGTCCATAGTATGCACGTTCTTCAATCCTAATGCACAAATAGGATTAAGGTCTTTAGCAATATGGCACAATTTTCCCCATTGAGCTGTCACTTTTGTACAGAATATTAGCAGGTGATTTGTGTAGATTAGTCAAAGTTTCAAACAGGAACAGGAAATGCAGGTAATATAAAAATAAAAGGATATAAAAATGAAGATATTTATGTTTGTAATCAGTGTCTAAACACGTACTAAAATATTTCACTGTCGATTATAACACTCTGTCTGTGCAAGATGTGCTTACAGTCAATTAAATGGCAATGGAAGTTCATGCCCATGTTAAAATGAAAAGCAGGTTAATGTTTTTGTTCATTTACCATCCGATGACTCTTCTAGCAACCCAGGACCTTACAATGTAGGTGTCAAGGTCATTCAAATGTGAACGTTACGGGAACAAAGTGACACATTGGAATTGTGCTCACATTCCAACATAGCACAAAGACAAGGGAAGGAAATTAATGCTAATGTTTATGGAGTGATTTTAGTCTCATTAATTATTCACGCATAAAACAAGACACACACATGCGTAAACAGTTTCACATGAATAAAACCTAATTTACGTGCACAAGGTATAAATATACATTTTTAAAAAGATATTCACGTAAACATACGATTGTGCACAAATATTTCGAAAGTTTAAAATGTACACGTTTATCGTGTTATGTGAATGTGCAAATCGGCATTCACGTGAAAATCGCCTTGGATGTGTGTGTTTTTTGAGACTCTCCTGGCAGCGCAACCCCTCCCACGTGGGTTGTCGTACACTTTAGCCAATCAGATTCAACCTTACCATTCAACCAATCATAAACGCGGAGAGCACAGGACTCAAGGAAAATGGCTCTGCGCACCTTTTGCGCAGTTTGACTCACTTCATGTGTTGCCAATTTAGTGATTTTTCAGCCCCCTTTAGCGATATATTTCCCAAAAGGCGGCTAGCTACAAATCTATGCGCCCATACAAAACAATGTTTCCAAGAACTAGTCATTAATTGTCCTTGTTTGCCCTTGTTCATTTAAAACACACATTGTATGGACATACAAACATGAACACATCTCAAACAGGCACAGTTTGTTACCCAGACGGATTTTAGCAGTTCAGTAGAAGTGACTGCTGGTTGTGTAGTTTTAAGTGGTCATGTTCACTATATTTCATACTTGTTTCTGCAAAATAAGTAAATAAAAACAGATTTATTGTGTGGCTGTATTATGTTTTAATACAGCACCACAGCTCAGAGAGTAGAGTAGCGAAACTGTACAAATGAACATTTAGTGCCAACACTAATGCTCCTTGAGTTCTGTGCTCTCCATGATTATGATTGGGTAAGGTTGAATCTGATTGGCTAAACAGGATGACAACTCAAGTGGGAGGGACAGCGCTGCCAAGAGAGTCTCAAAATACACACACACATATCCAGGGCGATTCACACGTGAGTGACGATTTGCACATTCACATTCAATGATAAACTTGTACATTTTAAACTTTCGAAATATTTGTGCACAGTTGTACGTCTGTGAATTGTAAGCGTTTGTGAAACATATTTTATGAGGATATTATTTTATTTTACGCACGTGAATTGTTTTTTGTGAATGTATATATATAATTTGTGCACGTGAATTAGGTTTTATGCACGTGAAACTGGCTACGCAAGTGTACATCGTGTTTTATGTGTGAATAATTAATGAGACTAAAATCGCACCATAAATGTTCATGTTAATGAGGGTGACTTTGACACGTCTGATCTAACATTGACATTTCTGAAATCAGATGTTTATGTGCAATGTGAATGTATGTTGGAGAGAAGCTGTATTTTGCATTTCCTCTTGTTATTGTGGTTCAACTGGTAGTGTGTTGTGCTAACAATGCAAAGCTTATAAAATATAAAGCCTGAATGAACTGTAAGTTTTGGGATGAAAGCGATTGCCAAATGTGTAAATGTGATGCATGACAATAATTTCAAAGACCATTTTCAATGGGTCTGCAGTGTAATGAGCTCGACTGCTACTGATTATCGATCGTGAAGATGTTCATTCACATACCCATTAGCAAAGGCTTGACAATTCACTGGACCCTTTAAATCACAGCTTAAATGTACAGTAGACAAAATATGTAGAAATATATATACAATAGAAATTATGTTTTGAGTTGTGTAATAAATTATAACTAAAAATACAATTTTACATTTCAACACAGCAAAGCATGCAGCCATATATTTTGTTCAAATTTTGTATTCTTTGTATTGGGTCAACGTGCATGTCAGTTTCACCAAATCTGGCCTTCGATAAACAGCAAGAGATAAAATGTCTTTGCCCGTGCTCACATTTTCACTCTCCTATGGTTTGCAAGTGCACACGTGTAACTGAATGAAGCGTCATATGTTACCAGAACCATTTGTGGCTGAATAATTCATAAAAAACGTGAACATCCATTTTGCATTTCACAAAAGGTTTGTTGTGGTGAAAAGGGGTTCTTTGGGCTACAAAAAAGTAAGAAAGGAATGGTTTGCAGCACTTTTTTTAAGAGCGTACAGATAGACCTGAGCCAGAGGAAGAATGTAGCATCACTACAACACTTTTCTTTTGTAGCATTTTATTGACTCCTTGAGGCTTTTGCATGTGTTGTACTGTACCTTATTGCAGTTCTGTTTGGATAAAAATGTCTGGTATATTAAAAAAATGCAACTATGAAAGTGTCTCTATAAAAGTTCCCTTAAAAGTCTTTTGCAAATCTCTATTATATGCACCGTTTGTACCACTGTACCATTATATTTTTTCAATATTACTTCCGAAACAGAATATCTCGTTCCAGCCAACATGATGTCATCAGTATGTTTTAAATAGTAAGATGAATACTTTGTGCAGTCGTGTGGTAAAATTTATCACTGACTGACTTTCTCTTTAAGAGACAGAGTTTGTTCAAATCAGACTTTTAGCTGTTTCGTGCTATAAATGGACAGGAAAACATGGCTGTGCATCTGTCTATCTCTTGTCATTTGTCCATATGTTTCTCGCATCTGTCAGATTAAATTACAGGTCCTGCTGAGTGAAGGACAGAGTGAAAAGATGGAATTTGGTGCTGTGGAAATGCATGTGTGGCAATAAAGGGTGGCAGAAGAAGCAGGAAAGTGGGTCTGTTTGGTTAGATACTGTATAATCCTCTCTCAGCTTGACAGAAAAGGAGCCTAAAACTTACTTCTCAAAGCCTTGAAACTTAAAGCTTTTCTTTAAACTTGGCAACGTTCTTTTAAATGATCTTTTTGGACAAAACAAGCAATGTTCTATTGCTCAGAGGTTTATTTTGCTTTTTAAAGCTTACAAGATTTAATGGAAATCTCAGATATGTTTTATTGAAGTATCAACTTTGTCACAGATGTTTCTCCAAAAACCCCTCAGGAGAAATAAAAAGAAGAATTTTTGACTCCAGGGATGTCACGATAACAGATTTCACCACATTGTTATTGTTGTGGCTGAAGGAATTCTGAGTAATAGTATTATCACAATATCTGGTACATTTTTTAAAATAAAAAATTCAATATTATTTAATAATGCGATAAAATGATGCTAATATGCTTTCAATATTTAATTAATTAATAATGCTATAGTCAAATGAATCTTTATTGATGTGTATTTAGCTTATTCTCTTTTTTTGGCCAATTGAAATACAAGTCTAGGATGATGGAGAGAGTTTGTAATCACTGTGGCTCTTTAGTGAAACTTTTAAATGGGTGCTGAATAATTTACAATATTATCATATGTAGTATATACAGTATATACTGAACAAAATATTGACAATCATGGTTTTTAATATCATGGCTATTGTAAATACCCGTATATTGTAACACCTCTACTAGAAATATTAGAGCAGTAAAATAAATGTAGTAAAACAAACATGAGGTCCTGACCTAATTTGATAAGTCTTCAGTGTGTTATTCTTATTAAGATATTAAAAGATTGTGTTTCTGACTTTTTTATGAAAATGTATCTTTTTCAATATTCAGATTCAACATTCTGACACACAGCACAAAAATAACCCTTGTCCAAAGAAGCAGATAAATACAGCTTTTGTAAATTAGCAGAGATCATGTTCCTGTCTCATTCAGCTTGTCAGTCAATTTTAAAACAGCACTTATGATAAAGTGCTATATGAAAGTACACCATTCAACTCTGTCATAAAGGCAAAGCAATACAATAATACAGAGATCCTGCCCTATGTGTGGAGTATGAGCGTTCCCTTTTATTGTCTAGCAAATCAAGAATGAAGGTCACAACTTTAAAACTGAGCAAAGAAATTGTTAACAATAATACTTAGAGCACATTTTTGTCTCAGCTCAAAGACAAATTATACCGAACTGAGCCTGTAAATGAGCAAAACATTAGATTTTTGTATGGTTTTCAACACTAGGCAAACACATTTATGGTGTGTGCGTGTGTGCGTGCGTGTGTGTGTGTTTGTGTGTGTGCGTGCGTTTTCGAGCCAAAGATCTAAAAAAAACTGATTAGCTGTTCATCACTTTTTCAGCAGGCTCATTATCACTAAAAAGCTTCACATATTAACCAAGATCACACTGTGGGCATTTTATTAGTCTCATTGACATCAGCCTGACCTGTGAACTCTTCTGCAGCTCGCAACTCCTAGGTCATGGCTTTGAATTCTTGGTAATGTGTGTACCGATAAATCGTACATGCACCGGACGTCACTCTGGATAAAAGTGTCTGCCAAACACATAAATGTAAATGTGACATTTGCACAGCTCGTTTCAGACTCCTTACGCATTTAATACTGATGTCGCCTGTCAACCGCCACGAGCAGGCTGTTTCTCTCTGCTAACACTCCCAGCTTTCTTTGTTAAATTTCCAGACTCTAAGGAAAGAACTTTAAGGCGTTATTTAATTAACCCTACATGAGCTATGCCTGCTTTTCTGTGTGATTACAAAAGAAATGTCAGGTTGTTTGAATCCGTGGCTGGTGGATCACACAGCGCATTTGTCCACCCTGCAGTTTCTTTTACTTCCCGGGTCTTTGCATATGGCTTTACTGCTGAGACGTTTCCTGATGGCAAACATATTAGACATGCCCAATATTAAGCCTAAAGAGCCTGGTGAGAGAAGCATAATATCCTGTTTAATTGAATAAGTGCAATGGCCTATGTGTTTTGGCTTCTCAGACTGATACACACACAAACATTCACACAGGTTCACGCCCTCACTCCTACTGAAAATACTGTATTTTACTTCAAGTTAACAAAATTGCTGCCTAGTCAGAAATCTTTCATGAATCCGTGTGAGGCAACCTGGCAGAAACACTTTCCTTATGTGCTATATGCTGCCCAGATGCCCACCCCCATACCCAGCAACACAGGGTAACACTTAAAATAAAGGCATTTTCAGATTGGGCTCGTTTGCTGTGGTCCGAACTTGAGTGCGATTGTTCGCACGGGATAACTGAAGCCTGTGATTTTATTCAAATTTACTGATTTATTTCCCAGATTTGATAGCGAGGCTTTGCGTATAGTTTGTATAGCCTATAGTTGTATGGTGTTTAATGATATATGACTGTACCTGTTAGCATTTGAGAGCCATGATCGCGAACCAGACAGAAGATCACCGCGATCGCGCATCTCAAATGTTACGAGAGTTTCCATGATAAGTACATTTACGCATTTGGAAGACGCTTTTATCCAAAGCGACTTACATTGACATTTGTTTCTAAGTATGTGCAATCTCCTGGGCTTGAACCCACGACCTTGGCGTTGTTAGCGCCATGCTCTTACCACTGAGCTACAGGAAAGCTAAATAAACAGTAAGTAATTTATGGATATGACCCAGCACCCGAAATAATACCACAACAATCTTGAAAAATGATTTATGAGCCTGCCAAATCACAGAGATGCCGATTCGCACGGGACTAATATTATCACAGGACATCGGTGTTCGTCAAAATATAGTAGGTAATTTGTGGGGGAATTTTTCCTTTACAAATTACAGACAAGGCCGATTCGCACGGGATTAAGAACACAGACAACCTCTGCAATTATTACAAATGACTAGAGGTCCCCAGGTAATACTAATCCCGTGCGAATAGGGCTATTATCAGGGCATATCAAGCGATCTCTAACAAAGCAATAGTGATGCATAGTACAAATATGTTTTACTCACATAAGATTGTTGCGCCATTCCTATCGGATCCAATATTGACAGCAGAGCACTGCTTTTTAATTTGAGTCTCTCTGCAAATCCAGCGTCGACCTTTTCCATGTTCCCAAAGGAATCCGTGGTCAAATTAAGCGAACAAACGTTCAATTTTTTACCCACATGAGCTGGAACATCTTTAAAAATAAACTTCAAGCACGCATTACTAATGTCGGAATCCGAAGGAAGGTTATGCAGCGACTGTGTTGCGATCTTTAATGGCATGTTTATTGCTTGCTCGCTCTATCTGGTTCCGCGCAACTAGTGTTACTTGAGTACTGTCATGCGCGAACCTGTGGGTGGGACTAGAGAAGTAGTCGTTGATATAGATAGGTGCATTCCAGGACCTGGCGTTCGCTGGGCCTGGTGTCAATAACAGTTGTAA
This sequence comes from Triplophysa rosa, assembly GCF_024868665.1. Taxonomy (NCBI): domain Eukaryota; kingdom Metazoa; phylum Chordata; class Actinopteri; order Cypriniformes; family Nemacheilidae; genus Triplophysa; species Triplophysa rosa. Next base: position 8,968,586 of record NC_079906.1, on the reverse strand, counting down.
TTCAGTAACAAGGGCGTTTTCAGTTATAACACTTACAGGATGTTCACTTGAATACGATTACCTCTTATATAACAAAAGCTCGGGTTAAAATTGATGTCTTAATTCATGACTCCTTTAAATGATTAGTGTCTGACTGGTTCTTTGCCTCGTGCATTAAAATGTATTTTTTTAGCCTATATATTTTTGTTTTGTAAGGGTACCTACAACTCACTGTGAGAAGGCGGAGTTTGGCGATGCTACTCAATGAATTAATAAATTAACTAATATACAGTAAACAATATATACAACACATAAAAAAATAACAATTGACGAAATACTTAAAGGTCTAGAGTACGAAATTTAGCGGCATCTAGCAGTAAGGTTGCGAATTGCAAAAAACGGCCCACTCCATCCCTCCCTTTTGAAGCACTACGGTGGCTGACACCGGACTAAGATGTCATCCCGTTTTCGCTTCTTTGCTGAAGGAGATAATGTATTCACGAAATGTGCTCTGTAGAGCAGTTTGTCCATTTAAGGCTACTGTAGAAACAACATGGTGAATTCCATGTAAGGGGACCCGCGCTGTATGTACAGTAGATAGAAATAGCTCATTCTAAGGTAATAAAAACATAACGCTTCATTATGTAAGGTCTTCATACACCCCTGAAGACATAGTTATGTATATTATATTGCATTTCTGTCAATAGATCCTCCAATAAATGACACACTGGACTTGTACGTGCCAGGATGAGTATTTTGATGTGTGTGGTAGTATATAGTTTGTGCATCTTAAAATGTGTATACTTAACACCCATATCAAATATAGTGCATACTTTTAGGATATAATAAGTAGGGGAATTGGGATGCAGCATCTGTGTTCACATTACAGTAATAAACCACGTCAACCAGACCAATATTTAATGTATTGTACTGTACATTTCCATGTTATACTTTATTACATAAAGAGGCTGAAATTGTCATGCTATTAAAATTAAATTCAACAATCACATGATATTTATGGACAATATAAGAAAATTTAACTTAAAGGAAGGTATTTCCGACACAACAGAATATATACAGAACAACAGAAAGACATTCAGTTGCATCTCTAAGAATCAAGACTGATTATAAAAATTGAAGAGGCACCCATGAAATTAAAATGGCACAGCCTCTTCACACCATTTAAAGTGAATAAATAAATACCACAGAGACCATTCCAAAAAACATCCATACTTTATTAGATTTATTAGAACACATTATTAGATAAAGTTGCACATGACAATTACATGACACACTTTTTCTTTTGACGCGTCTCTTTTAAAGCTTCTTTCTTTCATACCTTCTCTCTTCTTTTGTCTTATCTCTCGCCCATGCGGGAAAGCTTTTTGTTTATGTACACACTCTCAACAATGTAGTTCTCTGTGTGAGACCTTCTTAAGCTGAACACCTCAGCGGTGACTTTCTCAGTTTCCATGGTTTCCACCGCCCAAACATAATGTCCACAATGTCCATCATGTTTGACTGGTATGACAGACCCCCGGACTCAGACTCGCCGGCCCTCCTTTGCTAAACCTCTAAAGGTCACATAAATAAAAAAGAGACGGATCAATGAAGTTGTGTTCACAATAAAACAAGATCTTTCAGAATCTTTCTTGAACAGACGCGTTACAAAGAAGTCAGCTTAGCAGGTAGAAGTTAAAGCGCAATAAAAAATTTTTTTAAACTAGAACCATCAGGTAAATTATTTGCATTGTAATCCGTCCAACCGTAAAGAAAAGGTTGCGTTCTTTAGGTCTTTGGTTTTTAAACAAATTTGCTAATGTTGGAATATATCAGTAGATGAAACTTTGCACAGGGAAATTTGCAAGTATAAAGCAAGACACTTCTATTGCCTTTCTTATGGTTTCAGTTCAATGGTGTATTAGGTGTTCTTGAACAGGAGGAAGATGATGAGGTTCTTAATTATACTTGAACGACTTTGGTAATTACTTTGTACACATTTTCTAAAGCTTCCAAAACAAAAGAACAGTCAATCAGTTTGTATTATCTCTATAGTAATTTAAATGTGAACTGAATTAAAGCCAGCATTCATTCAAAATATACTATTATTATTTTTATGGAATATTGTATTGTTTTTAATAAACAATTTATTTGTGCACTTCTTTACTTTGTTTTAAATTCATGTGCCCTCATAACCTAATGAAAAATGAGTTTCGGCGCAAGGCCGGGGCTATTGGGGACTCTTTTCTGCCCACTGAAAATATTCAAAGCTGCCTCTATTTTGTTAAAAAACGACCAACTTCCAGTGATCCAATCAGTTCCCAAAGGACGAAACATCTTTTTTTCTCATTTCAGAAGCTATGGAGTGGCTCAGAGATGACGTATTTTTGTAGGCTAGCCCGGAAGCACTGCGCTGGTTCCCTTGACTGAAAGCCTATGCATTTTTCCCATAGACTTATGGAAAATCAAACAAAACAAATGTTCATGATGTTTACACGTTTTGTTTATCAAGATAATCTTTAAAGATTAACACAATATTATAAACAGACTACACTATGGTCGCTCGATATCAACGTCACCACCACCAAGACTCCAACAACTTTCTCAAACTTTATTAAAAACGTGTTCCCTGGTAAGTAATTACTCCGTGAATGAATCCCCAACAATGATTTTAGACATTTGTGCCCATGTTGGATTATCTGTGAGATTTTATGCGCAATGACGTCTAATGTCCAAAGGATGTAGTCGCTTTTAGCAACTTGTTAGCAACTGCCGTTTTAAAGACAAAATAAAGGTTTAAAAAAATCACAAGCGGGTTATAACCGGTGTGTTTTATGTCATAGATTAAAACGTCAAAATATTTAGAGGTTTTGTTAGCTACAGACCTTATTTCCGGCGATTTCCCAAAAACCCATTAAAAAACCCATAGACTTTGGGGCGATGGATCCATAAGTCTTAAAGGTCAGGTTGAACGTGCAGTTTCTGCCAATCTTGAGTACCTATAGAGTTCTGTCATGACAACTCTCGGAGGGTTTAGCATGGTAGTGTGCATGACATATTAATGTATTTGGTCTTGGCGGAATAGATCTGCTACGCTGTTGAGGCGGAGCAAGTACGGAGACTTGCTACTGCCAATACACCCACAACATGCTGCTGTGTGCATATAAGTAATGCTGCTGCACATATGACATATATGAATAAACTCCGTAGTTTACGTGATCACCTTGTAGCAGATCTACACTGTGGAGCTGGGGAAGGAGGAGGGTTTCTGAAACGCGCTGCACTGCTAAAACAATCACTAGCCGAGATTTAAATGTAGGGCAGCAAGCTCATTGGCTGCTGATGCGGAGGGAACCAATCACTTCACCGTGTAGTAAGTTACCAAGTCATATTGGTTTAGACTTTAGGACTGCGCCATCTAGAGTTTCATGCCAGAACTACTGTGTCATTAGTATTGCATACTTTGTATCTTCGAATAGTATTTAGTTTGATGACATTTATAAAAGATAGATACAGCTGTACGATTATTTTCGAAAACATAGGACATCCTGGGGGTGTGTGGGGGAGGAACTAAATCACGAGCACACAATACATCATCGCATTATCCCTGCATAACTGTTTTGATTCACTATAAGTTTGTGTTGTTTACAATATGCACATAAGCACCGATTGCCAACAAAACACAGACATATGACTTAGTTTGACTTACCATGTGCGGTTCATGTCTGGCATCTTTTAGCTGTTCCATCTATCAGTTTCAAACGATCTGCAAATCCAGCGTTATATCCCCAGTTTATATAACATCCATCACTGAAATGCCGTGAACAAACAAATACACATCTCACACTATCGCAAGAGTAACAAGCTGCAGGCCCACAGCGCAGACAATCTTGACGGTAAGCTGGTCTTCCTATCACTCTTCGGTTGACGCGTGGATGGGCTATTTCTTTCACCGTGCCTTGGGCGTGCTTTTCCAGGAGGATTGTCCAATAAGGGACTAAGAAAAGTAGTTACGTAACGTTACGTAAAAAACTTTCCGAAACATATACCAACCTTGGGGGAGTGTATCGAGCACAGAAATACTACGTAATATGTCCCACTCGTTTTTTGACAAGTTGACCATGTTAAGCATGAGAAGCCAGCACGTTTAACATTGTAAAGAAGTCAGAATGCATGAAACAGCGTTAAATCCCCCCTTTAAAATGCTAACTTGCTTCCAGGGTTTGCATACAAAAATACGCCATCTCTGAGCCACTCCTTCACTTGGATACACTTCACAATAGGGAAAATAGACAATCGAAACTTCCATTTCATGTCGACTTTAAATGTAAAACAATATTATGCTGTCCATAAATCAAAATGTTTTCATTTTAAAGATGTCATGAACTGGTCTTGTTTATTGTTTATACTGTTGTATGAGGTCTACTTATGACGTTCACGTGGTTTTTACATTCAAAAACAGCAAAATCAATAAGTAATAGGCTATTTTCTACGTCATAGATAGGTGCATTCCAGGACCTGGCATTCGCTGGGCTTGGTGTCAATAACAGTTGTAATTTCAGTAACAAGGGTGTTTTCAGTTCTGACACTTACAGGATGTTTGCTTGAATACGATTCCCTCTTATATAACAAAAGCACAGGTTAAAATGTTAAGAAATGTCTTAATTCATCGCCAGAGGTGGGTAGAGTAGCCAAAACCTTTACTCAAGTAAAAGTATAAGTAACTAGAGAAATTGTTACTCAAGTAAAAGTAAAAGTTACTAGTAAAAGTAAAAAAGTATGCAATGAAAAAACTACTCAAGTAGCTAGTTACTTAGTTACTTTGTATCTGATTATATAGGCCTACTACATAAAATTAATATTAACGCCAATATTTTAATATTACATTTTAATCAATATTTTTAATTATCATAAGCAGATATCTTTGCAATATACTAGAGAGACTAAAGAATAGACAAACACAGAAGAGACAAGCATTTCTGTAAATTTCATCTAGTCCTGATGTCAATGTAGTTTACACAACTTATTTAGAATAATAGACCATGTCAAACTAAAGCATGAACTAAACTCAGAGCATTTCCTAAGATGATCTAGAACATCTGCAGTGCTCTCTTAAATGAAATACACATTTTTGAACAAAGCTCATGTTTTCTCGTGTTGTGTCACGTGTGTGTTGTGAAACGCTCTTACTTGTAAACAAACAGTAAACAGTGAACCACACGCCCATCAACAAGTTTTCTTCCTTCTGTTCTTCAAATGTATATTTCTGCAAGCCCACGTCTCTGTGTCTGACAGGTAACGCGCATGTTGCTGTGTCTGACGAACAGGTCGCGCGGGTGCGCGCATATGGCGGGCATTTATCATTGCTGGCAAACAATATGACACATTTGCAGTTTTGATTGTATAGATATAGATTAATATCCACGTCATCCAACGCTCTTTGTGTTCTGCGTGTTCTTAAGTTTCGCGCTACGAGGAGTGAGTAATCCTGCTTCAGATGATTCAGATCGTGCTGCGAACTGAACAAATCATTTGAACTGATTCATTAGCCTATTCAAATGGTTTTGCCCATTGTTCAATTAATGCTTTCAAAAGAATCGACTCAAAAGAATCGATCACTCGGGAATGCCCGTAAAAAGAGACGACAACCTTGAAATAAACAACGCGTTTTAAAAAGCATATTTTAAAATGAAGGAACGAAGGAACGTCACGCAATGTAAGTTATGTAACGAAGTAAAAGTACAGATTTTCTATTAGAAATTTACTCAAGTAAGAGTAAAAGTACATACTTTTAATTTGACTTAAAAAGTACATATTTTCCAAAATGTTACTCAAGTAAATGTAACGAAGTAAATGTAGCGCCTTACTACCCACCTCTGTTCATCGCTCCTTTAATGTTAATTTGAAAACAAATCAAAAATCATTAGCAGTGAATATTGTTATTAATTAGTGCATATTCATTATAGTTATTAATTATATACATTATTTATAGCTATTAATATTATTATAGTTTCAAAGCAACAACATAAATGTTACTGCGCATGCACACTTTTTTAGCCCAAAACTAACTTCTGGTACACCTCAACAAATAATAATGTCCCTGCAAAGTATTTCTGATAACAATCAAAAGAAATAACAAGTTACATTACATTAGCTAGCAAGTCAAAAGTATGTCTAGTCAGTATTGTTTTGGGTTACCTTTACTTGGCATTTGTGTCTCCTTTTCTCGTTACTTGGCTAAACTTAAATGCAACAAAGTTACACGACCCATTCAACAAATAGTTTACTGTAGTTAAAAAAAGTATATACAATTAAATTCAACTAATTGTTTATTTAATACAATTATTACACAATAAAATATGAATATAAATTAAATAAAATCTAAATAGTTATATTATTAGCCACTAGCCAGACCAATTAACAAACACAGACCGGAAGTTAACTTCAAGCCAGGCGCATGCATCTGATGAAACCGTCTACAGTTATTAATTATTAATACATTTTGCTTTTATATAATACAGTTCAAAAGTGAAATGCTTTTTATAATCTTAAACATCCTTTGATCTGAAGGTGTATGCTTAAATGTTATTAAATCATTCTTGTACAGTAGACAAATATTTGATTGTGCCAAAACATACATTTATTTTATTAGAAAACTAAAATGTCAAAAATGTTTTTAATAATTCTGCTCGACTAAATAATTAAAAAGTAGCTGGGAAGTCCTTCAATACCTTTTAAAAAGCATCTCAAGGTGATACCTTAAGAAGCTGTTTGATAAGATGCCAAAAGAACATGCTAATTTTAGGCAAAGGGCGACTACACTGAAGATGCTAAAGTGACAGTTTTGATTTATTTTGGATTCACTTTAGTCACCACATAATTTCCAAAATTACATTTAAGTTATTATTACAGTTTTGATGAGTATGGCATTATTCTAAATTGTTAAAAAATATTAATGAAGAATAAGTATCTGACCTCAAACTTTTAAACAGTAGTGTATATTCTAAAAATGCTTCTTTGTTATTTTTGTTCAAAAGGGCCAATTAAGTATTACATTCATTCCGGTCGCACAACACAGCAATTAGCCACTTCTGTCCTCCTACACTTGAGTAGCTGGGCAGGAACATTGTCTTCAGAGTTGTAAATATCACTTGGATGCTTCTCCACACACACACTCATTTGCTGTTACCATCACTAAGGGAAATGTGGTAATTTGCAAACCTTTCATTTGGGTTCTTTGTAATTACAAGCTATCTTTTGACTGCAGCGTGGACTCTTAGTGATGTGTGAATCACCATATGGTTTCTCTGAGTGTTAAGTCACCATAACAGATGCTGAGCGTGTTGTCACCACTCCCCGGGACTGTGATGCTCGTTTGTGTTGTCACTTCATGTGGCACTTCATGTGCCAGTCCTCTGGTGGAACCAGCATCTCATTCATTCTGAGCTCTGGCAGATGGCCCAGCTGATGTGTAGATGGTGAGGAAACTTGTGAAAGACAGGTCAGTGTTTAAGTCTGCTAGAAGCTGGAAGCGTGTGTTGAATTGTGCTAGAATCTGATTCATGATGACTGATGTTCATGTTTTTAGCCTAAATGTTGGGAAAGAGACGTTGTGAGGAACCGGAAATAAGTTAGAGGAAAGTTCTAAATTTATTGACCAAAGGCAAGTTGCTGAGCTAAATTATTAAAAGATAAACATGTCAGCTGGCCCCTGTGGGATGATGTGGATGTGTCATCCAAGGAACAGTTCACCCAAAAATGAAAATTCTGTCATCATTTACTCACCCTCAAGCTGTTGCAAATCTGTATAAATGTCTTTGTTCTGATGAAAACAAAATATATTTTGAAGAATGTATGAAAGCAAACAGTTCTAGGGCACTTTTGACTATTGTAATTTTTCCTACTATGGTAGTCAATGGTGGCCAAGAACTGTTTGGTTACAAGAATTCTTCCAAATATCTTTCTCTGTGTTCATCAGAACAAAGAAATGTATACAGATTTGTAACAACTTGAGGGTAAGTAAATTATGACAGAATTTTCAGATTCACATGCACATTCAACCTTGAGAGAAGTTCTACACTGTTAAAGGTGGGGTGTCCGAATTCTCTTAGCCATTGTTGATGTTCAAATCACCAAAACAAACACACCCCTACCCCCATCTTTCGCTTTTGTCAGCGCTCGGCTCGGCTAATGTCCGTCCTGTGCATTGTGCACCTTACTGCTGATTGGCTACCCCGCCTTTAATCTTCACATGCAGCGTGTAGATTAAAGCAGTGGATGACATTTTCCTTGTCTTTTCCTCAAAGTGATAGAAAATAAGATTGCTTCGCAATTTACAGCAAGCATATGCTTATTAAAGGAAAAGTTCATCTCAAAATCAAAATTGTCAAATTTTTTACTCACCCACAACATGTTCAACATGTTTAAGACCTCCAGGCGTCTTCGGAACACAAATAAAGATATTTTAGGGACATCCAAGAGATTTCAAGGCCTCCTCATAGACATCATGGTTAAAGTTGTTGTCAAGATCCAGAAAAGTACTAAAGACTAGGGATGCACCGAAATGAAAATTCTTAGCCGAAGCAGAATAAAAATGAAACACTTGGCCGAAGGACAATCACAATTACCTGTGATTGTCTGGGATTTCGCGTTTGGAGTGACGTCAACACCCTCTTCGACTGATTGGCTAGAGGAGGAGCTGTCAATCTAGAACTAGTGGACCAATGGTGACGCTAAAGCCCGCCCTAATTACCATAGGGCTACTGTATAACAACATGGTGAATTCCATGCAAGGGGACCCACGGTGTATGTAGATAGAATTAGCTCATTCTAAGGTAATAAAAACATAACGCTTCATTATGTAAGCTCTTTATACACCTCTGAAGACACAGTTATGTATATTATATTGCATTTCTGTCAATAAATCCTCCAAAAAATGACACACTGGACCTTTAAGTCATCATTCACATAAAAATGATTCCAACGGCGAAAGTACGTCAATATTGATGTGCCTCTCCGCTCACACACGGATTTACATTAATTTTTTTTACATTTACAGGTTCGTGCTCACACATCAATATTGACGTACTTTCACACAACAATAACGCTCTCTTGACATTTGTCAGTAAAGCACGCCATAAAAGACTGACATAAAGTTGGCTTGACATTGGACATCGATATATGTGAATTTAGGGGCCGTCAACAAAGTGACATTCACGTTTCTAACGTCAATAGCATTTAAATGGAAAACAGTCATAAAGCAGTGCAGGAGAGATTATTGACAGCACGATGCAATTGTTTCTCTTCTCACGTACAATTTAAGCATATAATGTGTATTTGTTGTTTTATTATAAAACCTAAAGATAGAATGAATCTTCAGTTTAAGATAGACTTGTAGTATAAATAATTTAAACATGCTTTTGTGGTTTGGCCACATGATAAATTTTGATATTTGTTTTCTTGAAACTTTCTCAAGCCAAACTGTATTTGTTTTGCTCATAGGCAATGCACTGTCAGTTTAAATAAGCATTGATGGCGCATTGTGTGATGATTACAAAGCATTCTACATAAAAAAAAAATAATAATAGATTTGTAGTTTCTATTTGTGGTTTGTGACCTGGATGAGTGTGGGATTTCCCAGCCTGAATTTGTGTCTGAGTCCGGCCCTGCGTGTCATGTGAAAGATTGCAATAAAGCTTGAATATCGAGAGAAAAATTATAAATAACTAACGATTTACATTTTTTTGTCACACAAAAATTACCATGTGCTTTCGGTTTGAAATATAGTGCTTGAGCTGTATGGGACTACTTTTATAAAGCTTTGTCATTAAACTTGACAGCCTGGGCCTTGATTCACTTTCATTACATGGAAAAGAATAATCCTCTTGACTCCTTTAGTCCTTTTCCATTCCACAAAAACATCATACAGGTTTGAAATGACATAATTGTTTTATTTTTTAACGTCTTACTCAGCACACTTTCTGTATTATTTCTCCACACACTTTATGTATTTTTCTCCACACATGTCTTTACACGCTGTTTGCACTTTGACGGGAAGATCTTTTACCCATCCTGCAGATCTACTCATCATGATGGAAAGAGGGTATATCATACCACACATAATCAATTTAAAGAGTTTTCATCCATCAGCACTGTGACATGCACACATACACTTCTGTCTCTATTCCCATTGGTTCCCTGTACAAACTCCATCCTGATCCTCCTCTCTCCTGTCAATTCCCCTTTGTTCTGATCTGTCTCGGTTCCAGATTTCTGTCCATATCTTTTTTCCTTTTCATGCTGGTTTTGTTTTCATTTCTCTCAATCCAGCTGCTTTTCCATTTTTTTTCTGCTTCGAGTCCTCTCACACACACTATAGATGCCCAGGGACCTGATTGCATTTAATTGTCTTATGCACCTTTTCTCATTATGACACACTCTCCAGATCTCCCCTCTCTACCGCTGTTTCCACAACCGAGACGGACATTTTTTAAATGACATATTGTTAGTCGCATATTCGCAGCATAAATATTCATGGTTCATGCTCTTCTTATGTAAGCACATGGGAGAACCAGGCTTTTCATGAATGATGTTCACAGCAATCTGTGCTGCTTTGGCTTTCAGTGTTTCCCCTAGGTTTACGGCTTTTGGGGGGGGTCTGCGGGGGAATACTTTTTTTAAATAAATAATGTTAAATCAATCAATCTAATGTTTTATCAGGCCATTACTTTATATTCTATATAGCCACAGTCTGTATGAAACGTATAAGGTCTGGTAACTGAGAAAATGTGTTGTAGGTTCTGGTGCTGAAGTGAAGTCCCAGCGGTAAATATTTAAATATTTAAAAGACTACTGACAACAAACTGTAACAACTGAAATAAATATATCATGAGCAGGAGTACTTACAAAGTTACTAACAGCCTTTCCATGCCATTCATACTAGAACTGATTCTAAATATTCTTTACAATTAAAACATGACATGAAATGCTCTTAACATGCTGATTATTTATGCTATCAATATCATAAATGCTATATGTAGATACAAGACGTTATGTTTTATAATCTGTCACAAGCGAACAGTATACTCACTGACAGCTAAAAAATACTTTATTACTGCTGCATTTTCTTTTACTTAAGCGTTACAGAAGAAGAAATCCATTTATTTACCTGCTCTTGGTGTCTGCAGGTCTTTATACGCGACGTGTCTTTGGCGGGAGAAGCAGCGCTCACGGAGCGGAAAGGGTTAAAATGACGCTCGTTTGGCGCTCAATAAAGATATTCGAGGATATAGCGGCAAAATATAATCAACATAAATGTCTCTGAGTGTGCGCGATGTGTACGTCTCAGTTATGTAGACGCACCTCTCAATTGAAACCACAGAAAGATTTTTTTAATGGTTCATTGTGTCTTGCGGTCCGGATGGAACGAAGGACAAGCTGGGTGAAAACCTGTCATCCGGTGGTAACTGGACTGTTGCTAGTCAGGGGCAGGGCATGCGTATTTTCACCACCATGGGACCGTTTAAAAACGCATTTTTTTATCTGCTTTTAAGGTGGTTGACACGACATATTTTCCCACACGCGCTCTCTGTCCGCTGGTGAAAGTGTGCTTACCTGTGTATGTCCGCGCACGTGTCTGTGTGTGTGTGCGCGCACATCGGGTCGACATATTATATAGGAAAGGTAACCTTCAATGACTTCTCTTGTGATCTAACGCAACATAAAAAATTAAATTACCTTGACCTTCAAGGGAGGCGCCGTTGGAGGGACGGGGCGCCGCCCTAAGGTAATTGTAGGGGAAAGGCCCTCCAAGCTACTGTTCTTGCTTTCCAGAAACACTGCTAAAAATGTAAACACGGAAATGTTAAAAATGTAGATGTTTTGCCAATAGCTTTGCATGATATCAGACAACAATTTGCTTCCGGAGAACTCCAATGTGACAATCAGTTACATGCCTCGAAGCTGAATTGCAAATATGATCTGGTTTGAATATTTTACATTTATTCATTAGGCAGACACTTTTATCCAAAGCGACTTACAAGTAGGAGAGCATATAAACATTTTGTCAACACGCTAAACAGTACCGTTAAGTTTAAAAGGCCATGCTACTAGGAGGATTAAAGCTGGAGTAAGCAAGGAAGAGAATGAACAACAAGATTGTTTTTTTTAGACACAAGACAACAGGTATGATTTGAGTTGTTTTTTGAAAGTTGTGAAGGATGCTGCAGTTCGGGTGGAGGCTGGCAGTTCATTCCACCACAGGGGAACCGAATGAGTAAAGGTTTTTGCAGGCGATTTGGTGCCTTGCTGTGATGGAACAACCAGGCATCGCTCCTTTTCAGACCGAAGATGACGGGAGGGGATGTAGACCTGGAGCAGTGAGTTAAGGTAAAGGGGCGAATTTGCCGTGGACTTCAGCAATTAAATTTATCCACTGCTAAGGTCATTTTTGTCTTGGTTTCAGTGCTTTTCTGTCCAAAATTAATAGATGTTTATGACTTACACTACATTCTTTAAATCCAACAAGATAGCTTTTTCATTCAATCAATTCAGGACCATACAAGTGAGTCACCAATAGCAAATGTCTTAAGGAATCATTCCCAGATTTATTCTGTAGGACACTATTGAGACTGAGTCACGTCCTGAAAGAGCTGTCCTCAGTGGATTATGAAACTTCTGTTAGACATGATGATATGTGGTACGTGATGAGGCTGTGACTGAACACACTTCAAACTTCCTGTTTGATTGTCTATGCCAAAAACAGACCCCCCCCTCTCGTCCATTCCCATGGTCCCGCTAATCCAGTTCTCATTTAATATTTGCTCATACAAACACACAACCGTTGTAGAAGCTCAGTGGATGGGAATGTGGGTCAAAGGTAGGCCTGAAGAACAACAAACCTACGGTCTTGTCAAATAAGGGTGTAACAACTTAAACTTTCGCGAAAATGTAATTAATGAATGAAATCCAGTTAAACAAGACTGATTTTACTGACCTGATCCTTCTGCTCGCGATGAACTTCCATGGTACACAGACAGTACACTGTCATGAAGTGGTTAGCAGCTGTACAGCTATATCGCTCAGGCTGTTTGCATCAGTGCGTCAGCGTATGACATCATATTAACGCGAGAGTAATGTTCTCGTGTTACTTTCAGTGCATACGCTAAATGATCTGCGCAGCACTCCGTAAACTCCGACACACATCTTAAAACTGCTTCGCACAACAGAGGTGGCCAGACAGGTGGCCATCCATCATTCAGGGGTAGCCGTGGCCACCCATGGCCACCATGTAGCTACGCCCCTGGTTCACAAAATTAAACAAAAATGATAATTTTAACAAAACACATACCTGTAAATAGTAAATTTTAAAATCAGAAAACCGGTCTCTGAAATGTCTCTTAATTTTTTCTGCGGTTGTATTTATACTTCTTAATATACTTCTTACTTCTATACTCAAGGTGGTGACAATTCTAGGGACCCCACTGCCCAGGGGCCTCACAAAAACACTATAAAGTCACCTGTTTTGTGAATCATTTTAATACATGAATTGTATACATGAATTGTATAAATCTGCAAAAGCATGCAATTTGGCGAAATTCTTTTTCTAAATAATTGTGATTCCCCCTCCCCAAAAATGGTTAATGGTTTAGTCTGAAAGTCCAACACCTAGCTCGTGAACAAAACCAATCAGAGTTGAGGTGTCAGGCAGCTCAGCGGAAGTATGCTTTCGCTTTGATGAAGTTATAGAGCAGGAGAATGAGCGACTGAAAATGTTGCGGCAATAATCAGAAATGTCATAAAAAGGAGAAAGGAACTCAAAGAATTGCTGTATCCCAGTATATCAAGATGTTCCTTAAAAGGTAGGGCCCTATAATTCCCGCGATGTGGAACGGAGACGGATTCGCGTTATCAAGGGGTAAAAACATAATAACTACATGCGTAGTTGTAATATTAATCCTGCAGACACCAAAAGCAGGGAAATAATTGCACACTTTTACTGTAACAAAAATTCAGCAGTAGCCTAATAAAATATGTTTAGCTGTCAGTCAGTTTACTGTTTGCTATATAGGTTTGTGACAGATTATAAACCATAACGTCTTGTATCTACATTTAGCAGTGATGATATTAATAACATTAATAATCAGCATGTTAAAAGCATTTTATAAAGAATCATGTTTAATAGGAAAGATGATTTAGAATCAGTTCTAGTATGAATGGCATTGAAAGGCTACTTGTTACAAACCACTCCACTGAGACTGCACTGTTATCAGTCACAGAAGCACTGTGGCTAGCCAAGGTGGAATCTAAATCCTCGGTCCTGATTCTGCTAGACCTATCTGTAGCGTTTGACACTGTCAATCACCAGATACTGCTAGCAACCCTGTCAACTCTAGGAATCTCAGGCACTCCACTCTGCTGGTTCAAATCCTACCTCTCCGGCAGATCCTTCAGGGTTACATGGAGAGGCTCGCTGTCTACTGCTCACCACATGATCACTGGGGTCCCTCAGGGATCGGTGCTTGGACCGTTGCTTTTTTCCCATCTACACGACATCCTTGGGACCCATCATACAGGCACACGGCTTCTCGTATCACTGTTATGGTGACGACACCCAGATCTACATCTCGTTTCACCCAGACAATACCACTGTAACAGCTCACATTACAGCCTGCCTAGAAGACATCTCAGCTTGGATGAAAGAGCATCACCTCCAGCTGAACCCTGCCAAGACAGAACTACTAGTGTTTCCGGCACACCCCACGGTGCAACACGATCTCACCATCCAACTTGGCAATACCACAATCACTCCTTCCAAAACAGCCAAGAACCTCGGAGTCATATTTGATGAACAGCTGTCCTTCAATGATCACATTGCAAAGGCATCGACGGTTATGCCGATATGCCTTATTCAACATTAGAAAGGTTAGACCCTATCTCACTGAGCATGCGGCACAACTCTTTGTCCAGGCGATGGTAATCTCAAGGTTGGACTACTGCAATGCTCTCCTTGCTGGTCTTATTGCAAAGGCTATCAAACCACTCCAGCTGGTTCAGAACACAGCACGCCTCGTCTTCCAACAGCCCAAAAGGGCTCATGTGACACCCCTTTCCATCTCTCTCCACTGGCTACCGGTTGAAGCCCGTATCAGATTCAAGTCACTAATGCTTGCCTACAGGACTATCACTGGATCTGCACCGGCATACTTTCACACCCTCCTACACTCCTACACCCCATCAAGAACCTTGCATTCAGCAAACGAGCGGCGTCTTGTGTTGCCTTATCAAAAGGGCAGCAAATCGCTTTCCCGCTCATTCACCTTCACAACTCCTTCCTGGTGGAACATTCTTCCTAACTCAGTCCGGTCAACCACCTCTCTCATAACATTCAAAAAACTACTGAAAACCCATCTCTTCTGTGAATACTTGACAGACAAATAAATAAATAAAAACTAACCCTCTCTCTTTCTCTCAACAGGTATTGGTCTAGCTTTTGCTGAAACTAGTAACTTTGTATAAGCAACTATTTTATTATTGCTCCTGTATGACATATCGCTTATTGTTCCCTGAACTCTCTGTAAGTTGCTTTGGATAAAAGCGTCTGCTAAATGACTAAATGTAAATGTTATTAACTTTGTAAGTACTTCTGCTCATGATAAATTCATTTCAGTTGTTACATTTTGTTGTCAGTAGTTTTTTATATTAAAATAGGCTACTAAGACTTTGCTTTAGCACCAGAGCCTACAACACATTTTCTCATTTTACAGGCCTTCTATGTTTCATACATACTGTGGCTATCAGAATATACAATAAATGGCCTTAAAAACATTAGATGTATTTATATACATATTCAATTGGGCTCAACTGATTAAATATTATTTATTTAAAAAAGAATTGTCCTGACACCCCCACCCCCAAAGCCGTAAACTTACGGGAATCACTGCTGTAGTATATCATAGTGATAGAGTTAAAATAGAAAAAATTGACTTTTAGAGGAAAAATGGAATTTAAACAGGGCTTTATTTACAGTTATTTAGTAATGTATTGTCTTTTATTAGTTTGTTAAAAGTCTTCATGCATTTATTACCATAAGACAATGTTTCATAAGTTCATATAACATTTATAAACCCTTAACTTTTAAAAAAGGGTTTCAACAACATTACCATCTTCTGTTAGATGTAATAGACTATGTCAAAGTGATATGATTTAAAACTTGATATAAAATGTCCCTCTATTAGTTGGAAGGCGGTGGGTGGCCACATCAATATTGTGTATCAATGTATATACTTACTGTATTAATACTTATTGTATGTTGGTTTTATGTGATTCTGTTGCATTACTTTAAGAATAAAGCTATTCACATTTGCTTTGTGCAGTAAAAATGTACTTTAAAACTTGCTTGACTCCAAACGGCAACTTCAAATTCCTAACCCACTGTTTCTGTGTTATTTCAAAAAGTAAATCCTACATTTCACAATCTTTTCACTTTTACATTTTTTTCTAATGTTACTTACTCAGTTCTGTTTGACAGATGTCTTGACAGACATCTAGGCGCTTTGGGAAATCTGTTCATTCCCCTGCAATGACGTTTCCATATTTGTAGATGAACTGGTTCAATTTCTCTGCTAGTCACAGCAAAGCAATCAAGAGTTTAAAGCGTGTCTAGAGCAGGCTACTCATTCATAGAAATTATTAACACACTGCATAAGAAATATTCATAAATTATTAAACGCAGCTTTCTGCAATTACCAGAGATGAATTTCATTCTCTACTGGAGTTGGGTGCCAAAAGTCTGTCTCTTAAACTGTAAAAATGTGCATAATTTTCAGATTTTCTACTTCATTTGTAAAGTTGAAAATAAATGCAATTCTTGTTGAAAATAAATGCAATCAAGTCTACAGCAGATGGGCCTCCATCTTAATAATAAACTATGTCTAATATTAATCCTCAGTGCCGTGATTGTATTGTGTGTTGAAACATCACCATTCCTAATGCGATCATGCTTGTGAATATTCATTTTTTAAAAGGATTTGGTGGGGGTAAACTTGACCTTAAGGGAGACTAAAAAGTTTATCCACCCGCATCAACATCCATCTGCCAAAGAGGCTCTTTATCCCACAGCTTATTCGTATTCCAAAACATCAAAACGTTGGTTTTGACCCTTTTAAATGCAGATGTTCAGAATCTTTCGTCTCTTAATCAACAGAACCTGCAAAAATCTCCTGCATGTATTTGCATCAGAATTATGAAAGTATAGGGTTGGTTTTGGTACAAATTGGTACATTTGATGAAAACAATGTAGTTTCACCCACATTTTTACAAGTTATTTTGGAAATGGATTTTGGTTCGTAAGTACAACACTAAATTTGTGAAAGCTATTTTTCTTGCATTTGTAATGCAATATCCCAATAAAATATCAAGGAAAGAAGCTCCATATTTCTCTCTCACTTTCTCTCTCCATATTCTTACTTTTAGAAGCTCCATATACTTTCTCTTTCAAACAGCAATGAGTCAGTTGGCATACACAGCTCAACGGTTTTATTTTACGGAGGGTTGAAAAACCAAAAGCATTACAGGAGATACGGTTGGTAAAATTCTGTAAATCGCAAAGCTTTTGAGAATGCATTCAAAATGCAACATCCTAACAGGTACCAAAAAAACAAATAGTAAAATTTTACAGTGCTGGAATATTTTTTAAATAATCTGTTTTAATTGTTGCAACTAAAACTCCTCAAATGTCTACTTTCCCCTTGGGAAAAGAGAAAAGGGAAACAACAGGAAACAGAAGGAGAAATAAATACCAGATCATTCACGTAACCAAAATAATTTACATCTTTCAGATTAGAACTGCTTCTTAATTCAAAATGACCAGTTCAAAATGAACTGCAATCTTATCTTGATATAAAGATTATTTGGAAAAAAAACGTCACTGTGGCCAGTCCCCAAACTCTGTATTGTTGGTTTGAGAAAATACTAAATGAGTTTAGCAGCAAAACATGTCAAAGCATTGGCACAAAAAGTAGCTGAATAATAAGCGCTGGCATGTGATGGCAGATATGGCATACCAGCCACGTTTATCAAGCACATACATATATAGCCCAATCAGTGCCAAGGGAATCACACAAGCGGATCCGCACAACAACATCCGCACACCCTTTCACACACACCACACATCAGCAAACATACATGCCAGTCAGACTCAACACATACCTATTCACAGTATTTGCTTTACACTGAAACACACGCTCACCCACACACACAAGCGATCATCAGCGAAAAGATAATGACCAAAGAAAAAGAAAGAATCATTGCTATCAGCCCTTAGTCCCAAAGTATCACCCTGCTGAATGTTCAGACATTTAGGGTGTGGTAGATCAATTAATACCAACAAGTGTTCAGTTGTTCCTTTGTACAAAGAAAAGTGCCGGACTGAGTCAGAACACGCCTCCAAACCAGTCCAACAAATCAGGAGGTGTTTTCTTGACACAGTCACAAAAGTTTACATTATAGAAGATGTATTTTTAAAGTTGCAAAATATCTGGATTAAAGGAAAAGGTACAAAAGGACAGTCTGTAATATATTTAAAGGAAAAGTTCATCTCTAAATCAAAATTGTGTATTGTGTAAAATTGCAATGCGCATGCGTCAAAGTCTTGAACGCGCACCATAGACTGACAAGACAGAGGAGAATATATCGATTAAAGTCTTTATTTTGGTTTGTTTTTCGCACATAAAGCATTCTCGTCGCTTCAAAAAAATACTATTGAGCCACTATGAGCGGATGGACCAATTTAACGATGTCTTAAGTACTTTTCTGGACCTTGACATCAACTATAACCATGATGTCTGTGAGGAGGCCTGGAAATCTCTCGGATGTCACCTAAATATCTTTATTTGTGTTCCGAAGACGCCGGGAGGTCTTAAAACATGTTGAACGTCATGTGGGCGAGTAAAAAATAAAACTATTTTGATTTTGAAATGAACTTTTCCTTTAACAATGTTCCCATGACTTTTTTCATTGTGTCCATGTCCAAACCTTAGTGACTTCATATGGAGACATGAAGGTCTTTAACCATTCATGACAGGTGTTCTGTATTCACAAAGCCTGTCTGCATCAGAGGAGAAGGAGACATGTGCTCCTAAGGGAGGATCTGTAACTAGAAGCTTTAATGTTATTTGCATCAGCTCATTGCATACACATTGCCCTGGGCAAGGAGTTCCTCTGGAATATTGTGAACTCTTCTTTTTGTGTTCCTCAGACATAATGCTGTATAGGCATGAAATAGACTAATCGGGATGGAAAGTGTATGTTTTAGCTCCGTGTAACTGGTTGGATTAAAAACCCAACAGAAATACATATTTGCATTATCCTTAAGACATGGTTTTCTTAGAAAAGCAAAGTAAAAAAACAATCTTTGCTTTGTAAGTGTGAAATAGTCTCAAATTCTTTTAAGCCATGGTTCGTCTGTGCAACCCCCATCCCCCCGGCAAATATTTTGGGATAAGCCCCATTTAATAACATAAGTCCTGGAATCCTGACGAAATAGTCACTTGTCATTTGACACATGAGTAGCGTTTTGTCCTTGGTTAACTGGGCAACACAAAAAGCCCTTCGCAACAGCGGCATCATTGTGTGTCATTGTGGTTTGTAGTCTTTTTCTGTAGTGTTCTGAATAGCTGTACGTTTGTTATCCAGACAATCCACTTCAGGACGTTCAGAAAAATGTGCCTTTGGTTTTCTCACAGAGGATCTTTTTGAAGGCTCTTCGGAAGTCTTTGTTGAAGATGGTGTAGATGACGGGATTGAGACAGCTGTTGCAGTAGCCGATCCAGAAGAAGAACTTGAAGAGGGGCTCTGGGAGGGCGCAGGTTTCTGGGCACACAGCCTGGAGGCTGTAGGAGAAGAAAAAGGGAAACCAGCAGATGACAAATACGCCAATCACAACGGCTAATACAAAGGTGAAGCGTTTCTCTCGGTTCACCATGGCTTTGCGGCGTGCCGAGTTGGGCGTTCCTTCATGCTTTGTCTTCCGTGCCACCAGCTTTGCACCTTTGGCTGTGGCTATCATGTCTCTGTATTTCTGAATTGTGGCAGGGGAATGGATTCCGCTGGGTGTCATGATGGGGGTGCAGGGCACCTCTACCCCCCGTCCTCCCTGCTCTGTGTCCGAGTCAGAGCTCAGGCTTTCACCGTTATTGTTGTCAGGTTCTTTATTGGGCTTTTTCTCCTTTCTTCCGTCTTTCGATTTTTTACGAACAATATTGGATGAGTTGGAAGGCGAGGGGGAAGGGCACAGAGATGAATGCGGGGTGGTCGGTGTCGGGGCTGATGAGGGAGGCTGCAGGAGATTGTTGGTGGTTAGGTTGGGCTTCGTTTCACACAGCTGAACGGAATCCACTTGAAACACAGCTAGGGTGGGAGGCCTCACCATTCTGGGGGTTTTCTGTGGGGTAGCAGGTATTTCCTCTCCTGTCCCATTTTGCTGCCCCTTGTGCTGAGGCGTGGTGGCACTGGCTGGGACTTCCTTCCGGGGCTCCCCTGGTGGACAACGCGTGCGCTGTTTGGCGATCTGGTAGATTCGCATGTAGACTAATATCATTATCAGACAAGGTGCAAAGAAGGAACCAATGGTAGAGTACAGGATGTACCAGCGCTCTTCGTTGAGCTGACACTGTGGCCCCCCGTGTGCATCCGCCCCACCTTTATTCTTGTTCATGGAGAGGAGGGGTGGGAAGGAGATGACTGCCGAGATCAGCCACACCACCAGAATGGCACATTTGATGCTTTTGTGCGTCCGCTGGGCACCGTACGTTACAGCACGTGAGATGGACATGTAACGGTCTAGACTAATGGCACACAGGTGCACTATGGAGGAAGTGCAGAATAACACGTCCAGTGCTAGGTAAATCTCACACCATACGGAGCGGAAATACCAGTACCCCATCAACTCATTGGCCAGTGAAAATGGGATGATAAGCGTGGCCACCAAGATGTCAGCGGCTGCGAGAGAGACCAAGAACAGATTCTGGGGTCCTCTGAGTGAGCGGCTGGTTAACACGGCAATGATGACCAGAATATTGCCCACAATGGTAAAAATAATCATCAGCGTGATGGCCGTCGCAAACCCTGCTGTGGCTTCTGGAGAGTATGGGGAGAATTTGAGCAAGCTCTGGTTACAGGTTGGTGATGAAGTGCCTCCGGTGCTGTTGATGTTATTGCCAGGCAGACCTGCGCCTGCAGAGCACGCGCTCTCCATGACTGCCAAAGCGCAGCCACTGACGGTGCAGGTGGACTGCTTCTCTCAAACGTTATGCTAATTCGGGTAGATTTTTAATAAAATGAGATTTACTTTGGGTACATAAGATACATATAAATATAATTTAAACTAAATTAAAAGAATGAATACATGGCTAACATCTATAAAGATCGTTTAGCCACCCCTTGAGTCACATTTCTGTGACTGTATTCTCTTGACAATAAACTGAGAATAAACGTCATTTAAAACTTTTCTATCACTTACTTTTAATATATTAAAGCCAATAAAAATGACTTGTGGAAAAATATAAAAATAATAAATAAAACAACAGATTAATAGAAGCTAAGGTAGCATGCGTGGCACTGTACAATTAATTGTAAAATTAATGTAAAACGTATGAAATTTTGCGCATCAATATGAGATTAAAACTTTACATATAGTACTATTTTAATTACGCCAATCTAAGTCTTATCAAAAGTTTACAAAACAAATATTTTTAAATGTATAAATCTAGGTTACCCAGATGCACAAGCCTCCACGGAGCACTATAGGCTTTAAATATAAATCTCCAGAGAGCGCGCAGCAGCGTGCGGCAATGTGCCAATTTCCCCTCACGGTCTTCACAAGTTTTCAGGAAAAGAATGAAAGCGCTGATAAACGAATTGTCGGCTGAATATGTATAGCCTATCTTTGTTCTTTGCACGCTGAAAACTTACAAGATGTTGTGTCGATAGATTCCTGAGTGGTGCAAGTCACCGTAAAGAATTAGAAGCAATTTGTCCGGTATCTCCGTGCACTTGAAAGCAAGAAAATGTCTGAAAGTCCATTTCCCCCGTCTTTCTCCCGTTTTCAGTCTCTCAGCATGGCTTGCTCCAAGTTGAATGCCTCAGCGACAGCTGTAAGTATCGGTGCAGCTCAAGCGAGCCGCTCTGGCTTCATATTAACGTAACGGTTCCTCTCAGCATACCCTAGTATAAGTGATGTCAGGACGGGCGTCATGCAGCGAGCTCTTCCCTCCCACCCAGAACCCTGACCTATCCTAACACTCTACTGTCAAACAAAAAAAACTAATAAAGGTGTAAGGATTGCAAAAATATATGTTTTGGAGTACTCAATAAATCAACAACCTAAATAACTTGAACTGAATACATTTAAGGACACTGGCACAATGATAAATCGTTTATATTAGCTTATATGACAACTGCATGCAAAAATATATTCAAAATAAATAAAAGTAATAATTTTGACAATTGATGAGTAAAGAATTAATTTTACATGAAGCGTTTATGTTTGCCTAAGGTCACTACATAAGGATACGTATGGGAAACAGTCCCAAACTCGCTCGACGTAAAGATAACTCTCTCTCTCTCTCTCTCTCTCTCTCTCTCTCTCTGTCTCTGTCTCTCTCTCTCTCTCTCTCTCTCTCTCTCTCTCTCTCTCTTTCTCTCTCTCAAAAATATGATAACCTCGTGCCATTCCAACATTTAAAACTTGCATCACAGACTGCGCTCTCGTGCGTAAAGGGACAGGGGACTCATCACGCCACGGAGCTTGAGAGCTTCCTCCGCACATATTCGGTTTTATAAAGATCAAGTGGTTTAATGCTCACGTTGGTTGACAAAGTGCAACATATTCCCGCCGCAATTTAGAGCACTTTCAACGTATCAGATCCCTAAATTTGTTTCCAGTATTAGTCGTGATGTTAAGAAAGAACATAGCCTATAGGACGAGGTGTCAGAAGGTCGGGCGAACAATTTCAGCAACAGGGGAAACACTATAGGTTATTAAACAAATGTGACCCTGGACAACAAAACCAGTCTTATGGGGCAATTTTTCGAAATTGAGATTTTTACATAATCTGAAAGCTGAATAAATAAGCTTTCTACTGATGTATGAGTTGTTAGAATAGGACAATATCTGGCTGAGATACAAAACCGTTCAAAACTCAGGAATCGGAGAGTGCAAAAAAATCAAAACATTGAGAAAATCGCCTTTGAAGTTGTTAATCAGGGGCACTGTGGTAGGCCATCCACTCACAAAAATAAAGTTTTTATATATTTAAGGTAGGAAATTTACTAAATATCTTCATGGAACATGGTCTTACTTAATATCCTAATGATTTTTGGCATAAACGAAAAATCGATCATTTTGACGCATACAATGTATTTTTGTCTTTTACTAAAGATGTTCCCGTGCTACTTAAGACTGGTTTTGTGATCCAGGGTCACAAATGAATAAATAAAGCTCTTTAGTTAAGTGTTGGATTTGGGAGAAACATTTGGCTAAGTAGAGAGACAGACAGACAGACAAGGGACCGTTTTACGTGTGCAAACCTGTGGTAAGCTCTGCCCTCTTATGGACAACAAAACACACAAGAGAAACTACAAAAATATCTAACCGTGCTGTACAAGTTATGTAGATGACATATCAGATCATTTGATGGATTATTTTGTCTTTGTTCATCCAACATTCACTTTGGCCTCAGTGTATTTTAAACTGCTAAACTCTATCAAGTTATTGATATGCATGTCTTGCATAAACCATTCATCTTACGTCATTCAACAACATTGCAACGGATCAGAATACAAAAGATCTTGTGACTCATCCATTGGGTCGTGCATCTCGTGCGTTTCAAAGATTGCTAGGCTGCATGAGCCGAAACTGAGTAAAACCCGGGCAAAATGTACATGACACCCCTGAGAATGAGGTTCTCTTTGGACGATGCAGAATTTCATTCACTGTACCTTTATTCCTTAACTGTCAAATGGGTTGTCATGTCCCTTTTGAAAAGCAGCGATTTTCCTCCTGATGTATTGCCCAGGTGAGTCATCTGACAGTAAGGGGTGGTAAACAAATACTGTTCGTCATTCTTGTCTTGTGTAAATATTTTTTAAATTAAAGTTTAATTTAAGGTGGCCAACGTATGTCTCAGTTTTTCATTTGCTACAGTATCCGACTGTGTTGTTAAATTTATGAAATGCACTTTGTTCTTTTTTTGACCGAACCTCTATTAAAATAATAAAATACTACTGTGAATATAGGCTATACCATGTTCTTGTTGTTATGAGCAAACTCATATTGTGAGAACTCTGGACAACATGCAGCGTTTCCAATTCACTTAGCTGGAAAAGTGTATCGGATCTGGCGGTCTGCTAAAACATTTCCCATAGCCTGACGTAAGCAATATTTAAATGAATTGTTTATGTATGCAAAGTGGAAAGAGAGACAGAAATGGCTGCCATCTACTTTTCCATCTTCAGTATAATGTGTCAAATGAATCTGTGTATATGACACAGTTCGTTATTTCAGTCAGAATAAGAGCGCAGCAGCCTATTTATTAACTGGGTAAAATGTAATTCAGAAATAGAGGCTCAGGACTGCATTGAAACAAATCGAAACAGTCAAGATTGGATCCGATTAAAGTTTCAATTTCAAATAGGCCAAAATGTCACAGTAAGCAAATGTTCTGAAGGCCGGTGACTGTTGGATGCAATTACCTCAAACTCCTCATCGTTGTGTCATTGGGAAATGATTGACTTCAGTAATCCACGAGCTCACAGTAACGTTACTCAACGAGCAGTTAACAATCTTCTGTAGTGCTAAAAGTAAATAAATAAAGTGGAATAGTAGGTTACATCGTCTTAGTTAGCAAACTAGCTTTCAAGTTGTCTCCTTTTCATAGTCTTACACTGCCTCCATGTGGTCTCTTTTAAACATGTTTCACAGGTACCGTTCATACTTTTATGCTAAGGAAGGAACTGACACATGTCCAATGGGCAGAAGATGGCGCTGTTGTACAAACATGTACAGTTGTCATTTTCATTTTAAAATTCAACGACCCACAAAGTGAGAAACGTTGAAACAATGCGACAATTTATGTGGTATTTCTAAGAAAAAACTGCATCGTTGTTTTTTGAGCGAAACGATGACAACATTGAATTCTGAATTAAAATGTATATATTTACATTTTAAAATAAGTGAACAGTCTAAAAAATATATTGTTATAAAAACTCAACATTTAAAGTGCATGGCTTGAAAGAAAATAGTTAAATAAATATTGATACAAATTCACAAAAAGGAAAATAAAATAATACTTAAATATACAAAATATATATATACTTCTATTAGAAAACAAGCTTTTGTGCCTGTTGTCACACAATTCACTTTTTAAAATGACCTAAAATCACAGTTTGGCAGGTCTTTGCCCTTTAAAACTTTGTTTCAGACTAACAATTAGACAATAACATAATGGAAAAACTTGACATTTACAACAGAACCAAACTAACCACACATCACCACCACCAAATATAGTCACAGAATCACTCAGTGCAGTCAGACGGAACATTGACTGATGCAATAAAATGATTGTATTGTAGACATACATCCTAGGCTAAAAATGTCAATGCTTTATTATTTCCAGTTTTAAAGCTGTCAGTTGAGGTTTGGTTGTTGGTTTGATTGTCTGAAAGCTCCTGGACGATTATGTCAATGTAAAAAAAGACAATAGCATTGAGTCAAGATTTACACATACACAACCTTTGTATTTTCCATGATGGTTATTGGGTGTAGCAGTGTTGTCATTGAATGTGTCAGTGATGCCATTATTATTGTTTGGAAACAGACAGGCATTCGGCTATATATAGTTTGTGTATTGCCATAAACAATCAAGTAAAGGCAGTCGGCGGATGTCATCTACGACCGCAGCTTTTAAGAGCTGACTTCAACCGTTGTGTTAATTTAAAACGTGAAAAAGAAGAATGGCTTTACACCTCTTTTTTGGTCGGTATATTAAGTGTGAGCTGATAAAAGACCTTAAGGCATTAAAATCATTGTATACCCATAGGATTAGAGACGTCACCTGAACTCACATCACGCAACACACAAAAGCACCTTTACAGATCTTTCACAGTCTCTGATATCCAAGCTGTGGACCACAACCAGTAGATCTTCTTTTGTCTTCTGGACAAAGTTTCAAGTTTATAATGTTCTGTCACAGATCAATGGAGGCCAGTTCAAGATTTCTTCAATCCGTACACAGACACTAGAATGCAGCAGCGCTGTTTTCTCGGTCTAGTACAGAAAAAGGGCACAGAACGTCTGTCTCGAACTGCAGCAGTTGGCCCATGAAAGCCAGGTTGGGTGAGATGACTTGTCTGCGGCGTTTCACAAAGTCAAAAGCCTCGTCAAGGCGGACACGGCGGGCATGTATCAGGTATGCCAGGCAGATGGTCGCTGACCTGGAGATCCCTGCCTGACAGTGGACCAACACTCGGCCACCACTTTCTTTAACCGACTCTGCAGACACAACAGAGGGGAACATCAGTTTTTAAGTCTTCCAGAAAAAAACATAAAACATTTACAATACTGGTAAGTGTTGGACTTAC
This sequence comes from Triplophysa rosa, assembly GCF_024868665.1. Classification (NCBI taxonomy): domain Eukaryota; kingdom Metazoa; phylum Chordata; class Actinopteri; order Cypriniformes; family Nemacheilidae; genus Triplophysa; species Triplophysa rosa. Next base: position 8,941,970 of record NC_079906.1, on the reverse strand, counting down.
CAATGAAATGGATTGCTTCAGGAAAGAGCACACGTATATCTGCAGCTAGACTGTCTTCGACCTTTAGCGTCTTGTACTGAAGTTCTTCCTCGAACAGGTTTGGACAGGAGGAGGAAACGTTAAGAACAGCCGTAATCCCACATCGCTCCAGAGTTTCCCTTCTGGACGAGTGATGAGCGCTGCCCAGAAAGAGGAAGGGAAGGAGCTCAACTGGACCGCCCTATCGATTTCAAAGGAACCAAAACCATGTGATTAGAAACCTCAGAAATACAGTTCACATTTCATACAGTTAATGTAGTTATACATTAATGGTTAGATTAAAGCAAATATTACCAAGACTTTAACATTGTCAATATATACAATAATTTTAAGGTCTATTTCAGCTAACCTGATCATAGAGAGGAGTCTTTCTTCCTGACACGATGGGCTCCGGGTCACTGAGAGCAGGATGATTTGAACACATGACCGGAAGGTTAAAACAAAGCTCTGGGTAATGTGAAAAGAATCCATCAAATCCACCTGCAAAAGGGCAAAGACAAAAATGTTTTTGAGTCTATAAATGGAATTTTCATTTTGAAGGTTTGACAAATAAACACAATGGATCGCAACAAATCTTAAAGCAACATTACATCACCAATGATAGACAAACAGCTTCTGTCTGTTCTCTTTGTTTTCAATGGCTTCACGTGACAATAATGCTTTTTATAACAATGTATTTTACAAACAAACACAAATGAAACAGAAGGAACTATTTATAGCTGAATTATGTTGTTAAAATATTATTATATTTTACTTGAATAAAATCAGTTTATATTTCGCGTGAAACCCATTTTTAGGTTGTCTTGCTGACATTACTGTAGCCTACTGTACATAATCTACACAGAACTATAGAAATTAAGGAATATATAACTGTTTTCTCTTATTAAAACTCAGAAACGTACATGTTTTTGTTTTGGGTTGTTTTAATAACATGTTCTTTACTAATCAAAACTACGTTCACATGTAACATGTATTTTTAAACAGTGACCTATTCTCACGTTTTGGGAAGTTTACCTTGTAAAAAGCAGATCTGAGTAGATCCAGGCTGGACCTCTAATTGAAGGGCACTGATCAGGAGACTGGCCAGACTCTCACTCTTCAGATCTCTGACCGACCGACTGTTTTCATCCAGGACGACCACCGGAGAGAAGTCCCCGTTCCGTAGCTGGGCCAGCAGCGACTTATCGGCCACCAGCCATTCGAGAGACACCACGGAGCTCTTGGATCTGCGCCTCAGCATTGAGTTCCAGTTCACGTTGCGAGACTCGATGATGTGCGACCGGGAGAAGGCGAGGAAAGGCCGACAGTCCAACACGATACATCCTCCGGACGTGAAGAAGTCACAGGGAGTCCGCAAAATGTGAACTAACTCACCACCTGAAATCTCGAGAGGGTCGCCAATGCCCATGACTTCACAAGATAAACAACAGCCGTGAGTAGAATTGGATGTAGCCCGTTCAGTAACGATTATAAACTTATTTTTTACTACAAAAATGCACCGCTATAATTTATAATAAAAACAGAACACACCAAACAATATTGTTGTGTGTTGGTAGAGGCCTAGTGTGTTTTCACAGTAATATAACTAAATAAATATAAAATCGAATAAATGTGTCTTTAACTATAAGGCTTCGTCTGTTTTTCGTCAAAGCTTAATTTGACACTCCTTTTTGTCAGCAGATGTGATTCTACAGTACAGGAGGGGTTGGAAGCAGTATTTGTATCGCGTCTCCTCCGCCACAGCCACGCCTTTATTTTCCACATAAGGAACAAACGTCAGGGACGGAAACGCCATGTTTGGGCCGTTGACGTAGACCGACATTCCAAATATGGCTCTTGACACGCTCCCCCTCAGTTCCCTCCGGCACGTGGTTGTTGGGGTTACCCGTGGTTTTTGATGTTGTGACGTGTGTTTAAGGTGTACAGCCGCGCACACACATATACGTAAATTACCATATTGTGTATACGGCACCTGTGTGGCTATCTTGAGGCTTTTGGGCAAACTTTGCGCGTTAGATCAGCATCATTAAATCATCTCTCACTAGATGTGACGCATTATTCGTTGTTGTGTGGGCAAAATACAGAATGCTGCAACTTTCCACAGGTGCACAGTTTCAAAGGGTGACGCGAACTGTCAGGAGAGCGGAATAAATAGAATAGACCAGACTAAAAAAAGAGGCCGAGAAAAACAACACACACATTAGGCTATTGATTAATAAAGCATTTATGCACAATCGTTTAACATATGGAGTTTATGAAATAAAAATTCATGTTAAATTGATAATAATAAGAACTAGATGAAACAAATGATAATGAAATAATGAAAATAAAATTAATTAAACATACAAAATAATGCATTTCACATAGTCATGCTTTTTTCATGATATCTATGACTTACTAGCTTGCTGATTTGATCATAATAATCTAATGTTATAAGGTTCATATTGTATATTCTTATCTGAAATATCATTCTAGGACAGAGTGTGATTCATAAAAGCACTTCAAAATCAATTCTGCGTAACTAGATGCATAAACAGACAAACAGATCAATTCAAAATGCTGTCTGATTTTCCAGCCACCTTTTTACCCCTTAGAACAAAACAACATGGTTGCAGACATCAAGTAGCATCTCTCATGGCCTCCCACATCAGGACTCTGCGTGTTCAAAACAGTCTAGCCAACACAGTCTCCATTCACGTACAGACAGACAATAGCACTAAAAGGGTGGGTGTGGGGAGGTGTGTACTCTTGAATGAATAGATGTGTAGTGGAGAAATAGGCCATGTGGTAGAGAGTGGAAAACCACAGTGATCTCTGAATGTAGGATTATTTTTGGAGTTACACAGTCTGAGAGGGCTGGATAATCTTTAACAGCATTTGTAGGCTCACAAATCGTCTCTCTCCGCAACACAGCGTTTTTTGCACTTTGGTTTGTAACCAGCCAGTTCTCAACATCGTATAAAATTTATATTAGTATAGGAGCAATATTTATTATTCAAGTGCAGTTGTGTTCAATACTGCATCGGCATCTATTCAGCTGTACAGTATTCAAAACATGTCTATGACTCTTTCTTTTTTGGAATACAAGAGAAGATTTTTTTAGGAATGTTTTAGTGGTTTTGTGTCCATACAATGAAAGGCAACAGGGTCTGGTATTGTGTGGTTGGCCACCTTTTTCAAAATATTTTCTTTTGTGTTCTGCAGAAGAAAGAGAGTCATGCAGGTTTGAAATGACATGAGGGTAAAGGATGACAGAATTTTCAATTATGGATGAACTAACGGCTGTTAGTACTAAATATCACCCCTTTTTGGAACATGGTTCAGTCAATCAAATTACATAACTGTTGTGTAACAATGAATCATTACTAATCTCAGCTAAAGGTCCCATTATATGGAACATCTCCCACAAGTCTGAGTTCATTTATGTTAAATGACAACAAGGAAAAGCATCCTAAAGTGAGTCACCGATTAGAGAATGGAAATTTTGCTTTCTCATATACGGTTGCTGCGGCCAATGTGATCAAATGTGATGCATCAGCTCGGGACAATTAACACTATTGCCAAAAACACCCCCATGTGATAACAAAAATAACATAAACGACAGTGGTTCATTTAACCAACATGACTAATGACTAGTATGCCAAATGCTGACAGGTATTATTTTTTAAATAGAAAACATTTTGACATTTTAAGGAATTACGATATGGTGTCTACCAAAATACACAATCTATTTTCCAACAGAGGATTTTCACAACATTATCTCTGGATGACAAACAGTATAGTTGTAGCTCAACTGGAGTACAGAATCCAAAATAAAACCATGTGCAAAATGAATTTAAATAATTATACTCTTCCAGCTCAGCCTAAAATCACAAACCAAAACTAAAGCCACTGTTGTTAAAGGAAGAAGAGGCGGATCCTCCCACTGTGTTTTTCTACACTGAATGTGCGTGTTAAGAGCAGCTGAGTTCAGCTCGCTTTGTCCTCTCATTCACTCCCTCGCGTTTGAATTTTCTTTCTCCCCCATATTTTTCCTTGACAATTTCACCCACAACTGCGGTTACTCCTCCTTCCCACACTTGAAGCTTCATCTTCCTCTTGTACTTCATTACATACTTCATTTGGCTTTCATTTTCATGTTCTTGCAAGTCCTTGGGGGTTTTAAAGGGCCCAATTGTTTTTTAACTTAACTTTTGTTATGTTTTTATCTAGTTTATGCACTTACTAAAATATGAAAAACACGTTTAATAATTCCTCCTGACCCATACTGTATGTAAATTCTGAATTAAATGATTTTCCAGTCATTGAAGCACTTTAGGCTGGACGTCCCACTTTCATGTTCTTGTGACTTTGCAGCAAGCCTTATTACCCAACTGCTACTACAGCAAACAAGTCTTACACTTACTGGTATTATTTTTCTATTGTAAATAACTTTATAATAGCACTTAATTTTACCTTTATACATTTTTATAGGTCACAAATGGAAATTCATTTGTTTTCATTCTACAGTACATGTCTGGTTAAGTAAATTGTGCCAGTTATGTATAGCCTACTGTATATAGCACACCATACAAGCGCTTATAAAATCCAGCCACAGAAAGCAACCAGTTTGTTACACTATTCTGTATAACACGCCATCATTTGTACAATTATTTTTGTATCCAAAAAAGGTGCTGAATAGTTTATGATTATTTAGGAGAGTGGTGAATTAACATGATATCGATAATTGTGCTTTTTACTTTCAGTTATTGTAAATACTGGTATATTGTGACACCCATACCTTATTTATTAGCTGTTATATTAGCTGTTATCTGCCTGTTTTTTTTTTTGAGGACATGCAAAATTGTTAAAGCTTTAAATGTACTTCAAATGTGTTTCTCGGTTATTGTTGCAAAGGTAGTATCATGGGCTGAGGTGTGTGTTACAAACTATATAGTGTCACAATTTCCTGTAAAGAAGGTAAAGAAAAAACACGGTAGAAAGGTCCCTTGTTGCAAAAGCAACAGTCAAGGGCTGTTTACTTAGAGAAACCTGCTTAGACTAATTCAACAAAATAGAGTGACTGTTTTTAATATCTGGTACTATGTTGTATATATTATAATTGACATAAAGGTGTGTAGACATACAATGTAATTGTTATTTTGTTTGTAATAATAAATTATGGAACTAACAAACTATTGTGCGGATCAAATCGTTATTTAAATTTCGACTTAATGGCACAGAAAAAGAACATGAATACTCATACCAGTACCCCATATAGTACCTGCCTGAAACAAAGAACATTACTAAAAGCATGTTGTGTTTGAGGGAGATCCCCTTTAGTTATGTTTCATCGAACTGTCTGTTGCCGTCTACAGGAAGTTGATGAGTAAACCAGTGAAAATCGATACCACTCTGTGTAAGTGTAACATTTTTATTTCCTAAGAAAAAAATAACCAGCCGATTCAAGTAAGAATGTTGCTTTACGCTTATAAAATAAACCAGCTAACATAGCTGACAGAATAAGATGTAATAATAAGATGTTTTGGAGGAACTGTCCGGACTTTACTATGACAGCAATTTCTGCATCCTGTCACTCATCTCTATAAAACAGAAAATAAAATCACATAATGAATATTTAAAAACATAAAAGCCAAAAACACTGATAATCAGAACTGTACTTTCAAAACAGGTCATTTCCTGTATATTATAATAAAGGACTTTCCCCAGAAGGCCCCATAACATTGCCAATGCTATTCTGAAATAGGTCCTAAAAAATGTATTCTCCCATCTACTAATGCCAAACACCACCACATCTGAACGATCTGAAAAACAGTACTATCATCATTGAGATGTAATGACATGCTAAACAGGAAGTCTGGCACTTCTTTCATTTGTTGAAGGGGAACTTGATGTGAAAACAAACGATTTAGAGTTTTTACTGTGCACTCCTCTGACTAGAAGCGGATAATCCCCGGGATTAACCAGTTGGCAGAGGAATATTAAATCTAGAAAAACATTGTGATCCAAATGATTCAACTCTCCCCTCCTCACCACTAACTCTAATTCCTTCCCACGTGTCATTCATTCATCAAAACATGTCATTTTGCTTTTTTATCTAGTGAATGAATGAAATATTTTAGGTCTGTATGCAGTGACGTAACTTTGTTTTGAAAAGTGGTGGGGACAAAAACAATTAATACTTACTTAATACTTAATAAATTGTTTCTGTCTCGTTGGGAATATTTATCATATAGAGTAGGCCATTGCATACTCTGCTTTTTGACTCCAGCTCGGTTTCCAACCTGTCATTTGGGGAAGGTCACTTGCTGTTGCGGTGCATTACACTTAAAAACAATTTATATGACTAAAAATGTCACTTGTTTGTTGGTTTACGCATTTTTGTGCTTGGACACTGGATGCACAAGCAAGCACTGGCCGCGTTTCTGCAGTCGCGGTCTGTCTTCCGCAAAATTAACTTATGAGTGTGAGCAACAGGAGATAGTGAGAAAGCACCACATCCTGCTTTTTCCACGACTTTTAGACGTTAATGGCCCCTAAACAATACACACCTTCTGCAAGCATTTCTTAATTTCTTCCAAAAAGTGGTGGGGACATGTCCCACCCGCAAATTACTCCTATGTCTGTATGCAATTTTATTCTGTAAATGAATTACAGAAGTATCATGTATAGACAGAATGTTAGCATCATTGATTTTACCAGATGTCCCCCTTATTTGACTCCTGAAACACTATGCTGAGCTGATCAATTGAATCAGTTGTGTTTACTATTGAGGACTCTCTGTACGTTCACTGTAACTCACATGACTTCATGTCAAAGCATGTTGTTTTTATCTCTAGGTCATCTTTTTGTATTTTTCGTTTATGAGTTTGTTTACCCAAAACATTTCTTTCTTTATCTTGTCAGCCCTTGTTTCTATTTATTTTCAGTGTATTGAAAAAAAGATTCTTTTAGATACTGTTTAAATTGTGTTCTGTGAAAAAATGAACACTATGGTGAGTTTTCAGTGAAACCATCCCTTTAACAGTTACACTGGGATCATCAATCCTTTGGATAACTGTAGTCATTCATTTATTCGCCTTTGGTCACATCCCTCATTCAGCTCAATGTCCTCCGCATCCTGCCTCTCTCCCCACCTGCTGTCTCCCTCCTTCTGTTGCTTCATGGTCACTCTGTCAGAGACACAAAACATTGACAGAATGGATGAATCGAATGTGTTTCCTTCCTGATGTCTCCCTGGACACAATCAGTGATTGATGACCCTGTGACAGATCACTCACTGTCACTTGTATCTTCCTTTCGTTTTATTTTAGCTCTTTTGTAATATACAGTAAACATAAACTACAGTATATTTAACTCCTAAAGTCTGTTAGGAGTCTGACCCAAATGCCATTGAATTAAATTACATACTGTACCTTAAAAGTGTCACGAGAGACTTCGCCAAATCTAATTTCTCGCTAACATTAAAACTGTATATTTTCTCATGCTAAGATTCTGTGATTCGTGTGCAAACTGTCGCAGTAATGAATTGAATTAGAACAGTTTATAGCATGCTCGGTAGTTAACATGGAAAAATCCATGTGTCCCTTCCAGTGAAACCCGCTTCTCAGAAATGCTCTGATCAATAACTGCTAGCTCATTTTATTACTCATGTGCCCTCTGCCAGTCTTTCCATTAAGAAATTGTGCAGTCTTTACAGATGTTTTGACTTTAAGATCTTCATTTAAAATATTTTGAAAGCATGTTTAGATCTCCAATTAAAATTATTCTTAAATCAAACATGGATTTGTAATAAGAAGCCAACATTCATCTATCAGTCTAACAATCTGATCTGTCATACCCGAGGTACATTATGATGACCAGGCTGCCGGTGATGCTGAGTACAGACAGTAAAATCACCATGATGAGCACCGAGTTCCTATGCAGGCTGGGGGGGGTGAGGTCATAACCCACAGGCAGAGGTGGCAATGTCACCATCAGCCTAGGGGTTGTGGATGGCAGTGGATTAACTAAAAGACAGAAAGAAAGGTCCATTTAAAACTAGTCAGTTTACATATGATTTACAAACTCACTAAGCAGCAGTGAACACTGCTTACCTTTCAGGTAAAAATAAATGCGAGAAAGTGTAGTAGCCTTTTGATCCTGTAGGAGGCAGCGGTATACGCCTTGCTCGTTGACCCTCAGCTGATTGAGTACGATTTTAGAGTCCTCTGTCACCACCAGCTCTTCATACTCCCCCTCATGCGACAGCTTGCAATGTATAAACAACAGTGTGCATGTTAGTACATTCATTTACTCATTGAAATCACTCTAATCTGCTCTGTGATTGCTGGCAGTGAAGTGAAGCAAATTTAAAACTATAGTTTTCAAAGATACATGTAGATTAATCTACATCAAGCTGTACTTTGGGAAAAGTAGTACACTTGGTACATTACAAGTATCTTACGACACTGAGGCTACTTAAGAGGGCAGTATAATTTAAATATACTGTAAATTCATTTATAATTTAATCAATGCAATATTTTACTGGCACAAAAAGAATGAAGATTTTGTACGAATTCATCAGATTAATCTTGATATGCAGAAGCGTATTCAGATTCAACTAGAGTTTTTAGAATAGTCAAACACAGCAGGTTTTTGGCTAAACAAAAAGATTTGTTAAAATAACTTTTGCCTGCCTAGTGCTATATATAAAGGAGAAGATTATTCAAGAAGAATGAATTTATATATAATACTATATACTGTATATGAAGAGTTCATTTGCAAAAACAGATAACTTTTATTAATTTTCATAAATCGTTGTTGTCCCTCTGAAACCTCGAATGACCAAATTTGTGTTTTTTCAAGAAATTGAAAAAACAGTTCTTTTTAAATGATTATTGTTAAAGTTGGCAAGCACTTTTTAATACTTTTTATTGGTTCGATATTTGCAAAACCCGGTGACAAGCATATTGTAAAGGGTGACTAACAGTAATGATTTATGGCAAAAAATAAAAATCACAAAATATGGAGATATGATGTTTCTTTATACATATACAACCTAAAATAAAATAAAATTTCAATGTTCTGTGAAACCAATAATAACTGAAATGTGTTTGTGTCTGTGTGCACATGTACATTCTTTGCAGGGAGCCAGGAGTAATAATACTCAGTCTGTCCAACAACCAGAGTGTGCCAAGGCAGAAAACAGTCCAAGACCACCCCCTCTCCTTCATCTGCCTCTAGATGATGTTCTGATAGAAGAGAGCCAAACAGAACGCAGGGAAAAGATATAAGAGTGTGACTATATATACAGTATGTATATATAGTCAAGTGTTGCTAAAATTGTTCTGGTGTGTGAATATGTGGTGTTTGTCTCACCTCCACAGTCTATTGGGGGTGTGGCGGATAGACATGTAAAAAGCCCATACTGACAGGAAGTGCAATTCATCACTCTCTGATAGAACAGCCCTGTAACAAACAAGCATTCGCCCAGCCACACACCCAAGCAACAATCCATACACCCACACACTGAATGAGCAATACAACATACATGCATCATCCCACTATCATACTTGAAAACAGTCAGACATTGATCAATGACACATAGCAGTAAACAATCATAAACACTTTTGTTATGCGCTTGAACAATAACATAACATTACAGGCTCATACTATGAAAAATAATACAATTATAATCCATTGCGGACTAATACACATAACACAATATGATAGGCCTACAACTGAGATACAAAAAAATCTATAGTACAATCATAAACACTTGATTTCACATGCTCATATAAATGTTTTGAATGTTCGTGCTTATATCCAAAAAAGGTTTTGCAAACAAATATAAATGCAAAAGGAAGAATGTGGTGGAAAAATGTAAGATGTTTGATTTGATAAATATTTTTTGTCACTAAAGAGCTTTTTAATGTTTTAGTTCTTTCTCAGTTTTGCTGACTTATGTTCTAAAATGTGGAACATTGCAGTAATAAAAAAATCATAAATACTTGTACTTACCACATTTGTTGGGACACAGACCTTTGCAAGATAAAAAAAACAACTGTGAGAATTTGCAGTTTTGACACATAAATGTTAAAAACAATTATGCCACACATCCCACCTTGGGTGACAAATAGCTCCAAATGTTTCTGCAGAATTCTCCTCCCTTTCTCCACTATATTAATCATATCCCACTGAAGAGAACCTATTGAAAAAGAAAACCATCTATAATAACCCATTTAATAGGGCTGTCAAAAGTCAGCCATCTTTTATTGTTCAATGCAGAAAACGGACCGCTAGACATGCAAAGACTAGTTGACAATGAATGACTGGAATGTTACGCGAATGACCAGCGGTCACAAGCTCTCACCTGTTCTGTGCTCTTTCCAGTGCCTCTTGAACTCACTCTGGTATTCTGTTCGGGCTCGATATAGTGTTGTAGGGTCTACAAAGCAAAAATACACACTTTAGCCATATAAATTTAGCTGTTTGTCTATTTTTTGCATTTAAATTTTGTAAAGAAATTCATGCATGAGAACCAAAATACTTGTCTATAATACTAATTCAAGCATTTAAGCATAGGTCTGTAAATGCAAACGTTTTTTAGGGCCATAAGAAACAAACAAGCCAAGAGAAAAAATGGAATGTTTAATTATAATTATCATAGAAAAATAGATAGAAATGTGCAGTAGCACAATAACAAATAAATAGCAGGGGTAACTAAATATGACCGGGGTTGCGAGTGTTTATTTTAAAATGCACTCCACTACAGATTACCGAATACATAATGTAACAGGTCTTCTTCATAACAGCTACCGAAATCATGCGTATCGCGGACGCAGAATGATGTGCTTCAACAAACTGCGGCGAAACGTTAAATGAGAAAATTACCTCACTAATAAGTACGTGCACGATAATAACGAAGGCAGCGATCAAAAGCGACAAATAACAAATGGAGACGACGGGGTTTTACAGTGCTTACTGTAAGTACACTAAAGCACAGCTCACTATCAGCACGCAAACACTCAGATAAGCTGCGTCTCAATTATTTAAGTCTAAAAAGTAAAAACGCCACTGATAACGTATCATATGTTGATTATTTTATTAAATATATTATTTGTAGCTGTATGTACGATGCCAAATGCTAAAGCATTTGTCATAATCACCTTTAATTCGTTTAAAACGCCTGAAACTGAATAGACAGACGAACCACGTGTTGTATTCTCTGGATTCATCTTGACTTCCAGGCTACACTCATAACAGCGCCCTCTGTCTACTACCATGAGGAAATGCTCCTTACGACACAAATTATAAAATTAAACATTACATATGAAATAACGTGAAAATCCTAAGTAATCAAAAGAATCTTTCAATGTAACTGTGTTTTGACTACAAACGATTTGTAACCTTAACTCATATTTCGTATTACGTAACGCCATTAACTTACGTGTGTTCCGTTACCTTGAATGTCATAAATACTGTAACGTTATGTAATAATGCAACAACTATACTTCATGGCCAAAGTTTTTGAAGGGTCCTTCATATATAATCAGGTTTATCTGAATGAGTTTTTCCCCTGACATTTGAGAACTGTTTACAGATAAGCAGGATTGTACAGATAACAAGCAGTTAGTATGTAATCACTTCATATAACGTTACCTATGACTCCCCGAAACGATCTGCTGGTCTCTCGATAGTTGACGTAAGCGTGTTCAATGATTTCCTTCAGTTCAATCTGATCACGGACAGTCATGCGTACAGTTGAAAGGAAATCTTCATGTATGTAACGAACTACTTGATCACACTGCAGACAGGACCTCACACTGGAGCATGAATCCAGAATCAAGAAACAGCTCAAAAGATATGCAAAGCTCATTTTTCTTATAGAAGACACTGAGCTATGGTCTTTAAAAAAAGACATGTATATATTTAAAACAAACAAACAAAAACAAATGCTTTCATGATGTCCCCTCATGATGTGTAAATTTGCTTCAGTATAAAAAATGTTCTGCATATGAAAATCACAAATGATGAAAAAAGACAAAAATGTTCAAAAGTAGCCCTTTCGATGTATGGATGCAGCCCCATTGTGAAAAATTCCTTTTTTCATGTTTTTTTTTTGGATAACATTTATAACTTAGACAAATAGATTGGACAAATTAATTGGATTAAGTTTTCTGAGACTTACTTTATTGTATATTGAAGCCAAATAAATAAATGTAGAAGCTGAACAAATGAATTATCATACTGTATATGTTGGATTATCATATCACAATTTAATCTTTTCTAAACTGTACTAGAGGTCAGAGTACTTTTTTGTCTCATTCAGTTTCTTTGCTAGAATACATTTGCCTCAACGTTCTTCACACAGGAACTTATCGAGACATAAAGGTTATGTCAAATACTGCTGTGTAAGCAGTCGAGTGAGTGCATGCAGGTATGAAGAGTTATGCTTTCAAAGCACAATATAGAGTTAACCTTCTCAGTGGTTAACCCAGCAACACTCCGGCCCAGCTCAGTGCAGGGCTCTTGCACACTGCGGCGACAACTGCAGACCCTATTGCCTCATTTATGACGTGCAAAAACTACGTAGGTGTGATGAAAATGAAAATACATGCTCATGAGGACATCGGAAAGTTTTGAAATTTCCATGTACCAAAACCATAAGTTGACACGTATGCGCTCAAGCTAATGCTACCATATGGTAAACACCCACATAAACACCCACTTATATAGACGGTTTCAGTGGCAACAACAAAAACAAATGTTACATGGCCCAAACGTAACTTCCGGTAAACCTCTGCAAAGAATCAGTATACTATTGATTAGTTTTAGTTTAATTTCATACACACACACACACATATATATATATATATATATATACAATATTACTACAAATTAATATTCATATAAACTAAATATAAAATAAATTGTTATAACCAAACACAGAATGGAAGTTAACTTCGGGCCATGCGCGTGCGTCCAATGAAACCGTCAATACTCTGTCTACACACTAGGCATGAAAGATATAAGAAAATAATCAATACCAATAGAATGTTGTCACATATATAATGTTACACCTAGGACAATTAACCATAGTTTTATTATAGTAAAAGTGTAGCTTTTGGCAGTTGGATTATCATTTGTATTACCATAGTTTTAATACAAATACCACGGTTCAACTACACTCTAAAAAATAAAGGTGCTTCACGATGCCATAGAAGAACCTTGTTGTCTAAATGGTTACATAAAGAACCATTAACATCTGAAGAACCTTTCTGTTACACAAAAGGCTCTTTGTGGCGAAAAAAAAGGTTCTTTAGATTAGCATATAAAAAGGTAAGAAAGAGATGGTTCTTTAAAGATCCTTTGACTGAATGGTTCTTTGTGGAAGCAAAAAAGGGTTCTTCTATGACATCGCTGTGAAGAACCTTTTAAGCACCATTATTATTAAGGGTGTATGTGTCAGGGATGGGTTGCGGGAAAAAGACAGAGGACCCAAGTGCAGACAGCAGGTAAGGGGTTAACAAAGACTTTAATAATAAGCACAAAACATGAAACAAAAACCCGCAAGGGGGTAAACAACAAAACTGCAAGGGTAGGAACAGGAAGGGAACATAAACTGACTACACTAAACTAGACAAGAGCAATTACCACACTAGACATGACTAGAAATAACTAAACTACAAATAAAAAACTATGGTTACTATAAACCATGGTAAATTTCGTAAGGGTAAACCTTGCATTCAAGAGAATTTAAAATATTATTCTTTTAGAATATTTCAAACCTAGACAATTCAAAAGTCAATAGGATCCCTTTTACAGCATGTAAAAGACAAAAGATGTGATTTCTCAACAATAAACCCTCCTCCTTCCTAATACATAATACTTTATACGAAAGATATAAGCCACATAGGCCACATATAGCCTATATGTAAATATTATACCTTTCCCCAATGTAATGTCATCTGATGTGGACATTTGTAAATAGTGCAATCCACGCATAAGTATCAAAGTGACAGTTCACCCCAAAATTAAAGGTCCAGTGTATGAAGGTTGCGTAATGCAACCAATGGCTCACTCCACCCCTCCCTTGCAAAGCACTATGGTGGCTGACACAGGACTAAGATGTTTACATTTTCACATCATGTTTTCGCTTCTTTGCCGAAGGAGATAATGTATTTAAGAAATGCACTCTGTAGAGCAGTTTTCCCATTTAGGGCTACTGTAGAAACAACATGGTGAATTCTATGTATTCCTTGAGCATCCCACATATGGATCGTCATTAGTATAATCACAAACAGCTTTATTCTTTTAGTAGATCCATACAGTGTTTTCTTTACAGAGACACATTCACGTGATTAAGTATGTCTGATCAGATAATCAGATTGATGGGAGTACAGTACAGTAGGTCCTCCTCAGACTAAAAGCAAACAGTTCGTCATTAAAACATACACTGAGACACTCTTACACAACTCATAATCACTGTGGTACCACACCTAAAATAAAAGTTGCTTAATTGTACACAGTCATCATTAATGCCTGACCAGAACTCTGCTCTCTGTGTCATGATGCATCAGAGTTTTGAACATCAATTCAGACATGAGGTCTGTGTTAAAGAGACATTCACTTCCCGAGTAAAAAATCCTTTCATACAAGGGACGACTTGACAGAAATGTAATTCTAATCCAGGGTAAGTATAACTTTCTTTTTCAGACCGAGATCCCTTGTATGACTGAGCATTTGCCAGGCTTATATCTCTCAGATGTGCAGCTTGATAAAATTACAAAAAGAGGAGGTTTGCTTTGTAAATAACAATAGTATTTGTGAGAAATGTGGACGTGTGTGTTTGAATTTTGCAAAGAGGATGTTGAGTCAGACGTGAATTTCATCTCTGGAAAAATGTTTATAAAATGAAAAATTATATGTGTTTATTCCTGAGAGTTTAGTTCAGGGAGTTTATGAAACAACTATAATGATATGGACCCGTTTATAACATTCTCGGAATAAAACCAGTTTATGTGTTTTGTGTTGCTACGGCGACAGGTCCTCTGTTCTAAAAGGGCACTCTGCCCTGAGTTTCTGCATTATCAGTCATGTATGGGACACTGATAACACTAATCCTAATTAATTCTCAAGGGCAAATCAGGTAATCATTTACAAGTGTAGCTATTTACACTGTTTACAGTAATCAGGAAGATACTGTACAAGACAGCATGTTTATTAAAGGGGTCATATGGCGCAAAATATGTGTTTTTCTGTATTGGTGTTATAAGTTGCTCATGCATGTATTAGACACGTAAAATTGCAAAAATTAAAGTGTCGGAACAAAAGATGCATTCTATTTAAAAGCGAATGTTCACCCAGACCTGCCTGAAACGCCTCGTGTAACCACACCCCCACAAATCTACATCAGTTTGTGGTATGATTTGACTAAGACCGCCCAAATGTATACGCAAGTAAGATGGGCGTACCTGTCAGCACAATTGCTTTGGAACCTGATGTTCCAAATATGGTGAGAGGCGTTACATTTCCGTCACACACTTGCAGTATTAGACCAATCACTACGCATTGGTTAACTGGCCAATCATAGCACACCTCACTTTTCAGAGCCATGAGCTCTGTAAAAAATCTGCGCGTTTCAGAGAGGCAGGGCAAAGAGGAGATACAAACATACACGGTATGTGGAAAATACAGTGTTTTTGAACCTTAAATCGTGTATACACATTACGTTACATCTAAAACAAACGATAATATTCGTTTTAGCCGTGTCATATGACCCCTTTAAGCTTCAGATTTGGAAAAAAATAAATTATAAATAACTAAATTCAAATTAAAGTGTAATCCTACTAGCTTCAAAGCACTGCAGAGGGTTGTGCGAACTGCCCGTCATGTTGTGGGAGATGAGATACCCTCTCTCCAAGACATCTACACCAGGCGGTGTATGGGGAAAGCCAGGAAGATCATCAATGATTCCAGGCTGCTCTCCTTGCTTCCTTCCGGCAGACGATACCGGAGCATCCGGTCCCGCACAAACCGGCAGAAGGACAGCTTTTTTCCTCAGGCTATTAGACTGCTCAATATCAAAAACTGTTTCACTCCACAAGCTGACACTTCTTTTTACCGTATTCTACAGTTTCATGGACTATAATGCATCATGCATTGCACCTAATGCAATAACCATCCATTACCAAACTTACATATACCTATATCTGTACTATGTTCACTATATGATTGGTCCATTATACATATGCATTTATGTGTACACCTGCATATTTAATGTGTATGTTCAACGTCTAATGTGTATATATTGTGTATACTGTCCATATGTGTATAATGTATATTGTCTTTTTTTGTACAGTCTGTCTATTTATACTTCTTCTGCACTGTTCATCTGCACTACATACTGTCACTTAAGTCTGTAAAGTCGTACAGTTGTTTGTCATACAGTTGTCTGTCCAAGCATTCTACTTTGTATGGAGTACGCACCCAAGACTTTCACTGTCAATAAAAGTGTGACAATAAAAGTGAGTTGAGTTGAGTTTAGATTCTTAAATTAAATAGAGCACTGAGACTTTATCAAGACACAAAATTACTCTAGCCATGCAACACTAAAAGCTCAAGCACACTGGAAAGCATAAAATTCTCCAAATATTTTAAATGTATAAATGCTCGTGCCTAAACAGTCCAGAAAGACAATGGAGCTCAAGCCACAAGTCTGACGATGTTTTATTTCAAATCTCATGATGATAACTTTTGTAAATATAATTTTTTTAAGATTTGGCACATTGCACATTTACCTGCGACAAACTCTCTTTTCATCAACATTGCTTAGATACTAATCCATACTTGACCAGTTGTATGAACTTTTCTGAAAAATGTCTCCCATAGGTTCTGTTAACAAAAGAAATATACTTTTAACAAGATATAATCTTGCTTTGCAAGACAAGACAGTGGACAAGACAGTCCACATAAATTACACAAAATCTGGCCTAAGTCTAACAAGAAAAAGTGTTCTTTGTGTACTGAGCTTCATTGAATTTAAAGTATAGTTAATATACTTGTAACATCTCATTTTTCATTCACACATAACATGTATATTTGTAGGACAAATACGTATTTTCTTTGATGGAATGCAGTTGTACAACAGATACACAAATCACAGGCGATTGGCGATATGGCAAGATACAGTTTTACAGCGTTACATGTGTTCTGGAAATACTGTTACCATCCATCTATCTATCAACCCTTTTATCCTCTGTTGTGGTAGTGGAGGGCTGAAGCCTATCCAACCATCTTGGGCCACAGGTCAGGGTACATCCTAGACAGATGCTTTTACTGATACCCTTAAAAATGAGAAATGTAAATGCACAAGCCTTCTCTGTTTCATTTTTTTTATGAAAAAAAAAGTTCTGTTAATCATGTTCTGTTAATAATGTGTTCAAATCATCATTCTCTCAGTGAACCATGCAGAGCTCCTTTTTGATCAGGTTAGCTGAAATATTAAAATAAAATAAAATTGTCTATATACACTCTTAAAAATAAAGGTGCTTGAAAAGTTCTTTACAGCGATGTTGGTTCCACAAAGAACCATTCAGTCAAAGGTTCTTTAAGAACCATCTCTTTACATTTTCATGATCTGAAGAACCTTTTTTCGCCACAAAGAACCTTTTGTGAAACAGAAAGGTTCTTCGGATGTTAAAGGTTCTAACCATTTAGACAAAAAAGGTTCTTATGGCATCGAAGAACCTTTTGAAGCACCTTTATTTTTAAGAGTGTATAGTTCAAAAATAGATCAAAATAGATTTTCAAGAGTGTATTTTAAACTAGAATTAATTTACTATTAAATGATCTGATTTGAATAAATCCCATATTTAGCGTTTACTTTCTTTCCACGTGTTCAGTATCAGTTTATGATACTCTTATTGATACATGTTTAATGTTATCAACAATCTTTAAACTTTATTTGTTTTTAACTGATAATCCTGAAGGACGACTATCTAAACCTTTGCACTACATTGAGTATATGTCAGAAGGGGACCTTATCTAATCCTCAAAACTATAGTTTGTGATCACAAAACAAAAAAATTGCCATTTTCTGCTCAAAGATTTGTGGTTGTATCAAAGTCACAGTGCTAGGCTATGCGCTTCTGCAGGAATTTACAGTGGGCCTACAGTAGGTTTTTGTCCCCTCCATATTCCATACATCCATCCATACAAAAACATGCATGATTTACTGTAGGAGTGCACATCTTTGTAACCACACATTTGTGAAGTTCTGCATCCTTGCATTCCTTTCTTCATTTTCTCCTCATTGTTTTATTCATGGGTCTGATCAGATTGTGACTCTTCTCTGGCAGATCTTTTAGTATAGCTCCCAATCTCTGGAGTTGATTGATTTCAGAGATAATATGACATTTTACATAATTTCATCTATTTCCGAGTATTTGTCAGTTGTTGGTTGAATCTTAATTTTCTCAATCTTTTCTTGAAACCTGTTGATTGCAATTTAACTGTTGAGTAATGAGTAATTGATTGTAAAGCAACCTTGAGCGTTAGGAATGGTGCTTTAACAGTAAAACATTTAAAGGGATATTTCATACCAAAATTGATTTACACTCATGTTGTTCAAAACCTGTATGTGACTCTTCTTCTGTGGAACACAAAATAAGATATTTTGAGAATGTCTCAGTGGTTTTGTGTCCATGCAATGGATGTCAATGGGGGCCAGTGTTGTTTGGTTACCAACGTTTTTCAAAATGTCTTCTTTTGTGTTCTGCTGAAGAAAGAAAGTCATACAGATTTGGAATGACATGAGGGGGAGTAAACAATGAAAGCATTTTCATTTTTTGGTGAACTAGCCCTTTAAGGCTGGTTGAATCCAACAACTTGCACATTTTATTCTGATTGTAATAGAAACCTAAATATTTTATATAATTATCATAAACAATATATAGACTCTAAAATATATAATTTTGCAATAACAGTGTTTCAGAGTGATAATAATTTGTGAAAAAGAACTATAAATGATACTGCTTATGACACATTGACTTAGACATGAAATGTTTTCATAGCTTTCTTGCAAATGAGCTTACGTCTCAAATTCGAATAGAAAAGAACAACACAGTCATAAAATTTTATGTGATACAAGTGAATCACTCATCGGTTGAATTCGTGGAAATTTTAGAATAGTTTTACAGTGGAGCTTGCCCTTCTGATATGCCCTTCCGCATCATAAATCTACCTGTTTGCCCCAAATGTCTCTGTATGTTGGTGAATCTTTGTCAGAAGTTTTGCTACTAATAACGGGTCCGAAAAAATCGAAGTAAAAATATCTGCAAAGTAAAAAGTTAAAAACAAAAACAGGAGAACATTTGTATTGATTGTGTTTTTGTCATGCAGCAATGCCACACTTGGTGCAGAATTCATGCTGTACAAGTAAAGTTTAGAGGAAAACAAAGTAGTGTTAATAAAAAAGTTATTGTTGTTTTTACGTTTCTTTCATTCAATTAGAAAAGGATTAAGAGACAGGTGGGGAGGTAAAATTTATTCTATCGACGTTCCATCGCACGTAACAAACACCTTTAGTTGGGTCTGCCCATCTAGTTAATGATCTCTGAGCCCGATTGGCTTTTGTCCATTCTGGTTGGTGGTGAGCACATCAGGCCAGATAAGAGCCTGTTCATCATCAGTATCACACATGTTCACCCAATGAGGGTGAGAAGGGCTTTCATTTCCTTCTGCCTGCTTTACACTGTAAGCACAGAACAGGTGTCTGTCTGATACCTGAATCTCCTCTCCTTCTTCTCTTCCTCTCTCCAGCTGGAACTAACACTCCGAAACCACAGAAGACCGGAGACTTATAAAGAGAAATGCCTTTTCAAAGACAGAACTGGAAATGGTCCATTATATTGTTTACACTTGCTATCTGCACGGTAAGTCCTAACTTGACATATTTTCTATAATTTATAAGCTTACACTTTGTCTTTTAGTGTGTATAGCAGCCAGTGAGAAGCTGTTTCTATGTTCAAAAACCATATTGAAAGATTTTAACAGTAGCTCTGTAGTTGTTAGTTTTTTTTATGGATAGGGATTGATCAAAAAACCATTTGAAAGACATTTATTAATCGACATATAGGCCAACAGACATTTAATATGCAAATAAATAAAATAAGGCTCATAATTACATTTAAAGTGATTTTATGAAGACTAAACAATTAAATAATACGTAACATGACATTTGAAAATTCATTTTTATCATATACCATATTTCTTGTTGGTACGTCTTGCATAAAAGCTGATTTTAAAGTAGATCTCTAAGAATTGTTTTGTTTTATTTTTTCATGCTCTAAACATTCCTTTCTGCAGTCTTCACCAATACTTACTTACTGTCATAAAAACCTTTGTTTCAGTAGCATCAGGAATATAAAGATATATGGCCTTGATTGTGCCAAATGCATTTTGTTGGATTTTTAAGACACTAGCAATATTTGTAAATCTCATTGTATATTCCTGTATAATGAAATGTATTTAATGAAATCTTTCCCAGATCGGACCAGTACTTTGTTCTTACTAACACTTTTACATTCATGTGTTTTTAAAAATACCTTTACAAATACAACCTGGTGACCTCAGATTTATTTTATTTGTAATTTTAAAAAATGGAAAAATAAAAAAATGACTTAAGGTTTTACAAAGATGCAATGACAAAGTCAAAGTCTTAAATCTAATTCAGCTTAGAGAATTACAAGCATCAAAGAGTTGCTGCAAATGATATTATATGATTGATATACTGTATTAAATGTTTCATTTATAAAACTGAAATTACTTTTATTTTATTGACACATGTTATTATATTGCACCAAAAATATCAATTTGGCTTCCTAAACATCGGTTTCAATCTTTGACATGGCCTTGGTCAGTCAATATAGAAAATATTAAGGTTATATTTTAAGAAAATGTTATTTACATTACATAGGATGATTTTATGTAGAAAACATTAAATGACAGGTAGAGTCACATATAGTGAGAAACCCAAGCAGAAATAACAGATGAGCAGTCATGTTATAGATCTCTTTCCATTGCAGGTCCTCACCGGTGCTCAGCATGAACCTGGCTACTGTGCGTTTTATGAGGACTGTGGTTTAAACCCTGCCGTGGAGGGGGCTCTCATTCCCCCGAGGGTTCCCTGTAAGGACTACAGAAAAGCAGTGAATTTGACGGGAGAACACTACCAAATTTTTCAAAGCGTGTGCCCAATGTTTGCCAACGGTGAGGGTCAGACCCTCGCCTGCTGCTCCATCAGACAGCTCAGCGCTCTGCAGAGCAGTCTGTCGCTGTCCAAAGCCGTGCTGATCCGCTGCCCGTCCTGCGTCGACAACTTTGCACATATTCACTGCGCCACCACCTGCAGTCCAAATCAAAGCCAGCTGTTAAAAATCACCAAAACGGCCAACATCACACAAACCAATGGCAATGTTAAGGAAGCTGTGGTCGGTTACGAGGCTTACATCTCCTCCAGCTTCTCCGATGCTGCTTTTAGGTCCTGCAAGAACGTACGAATCCCAGCCACCGGAGGGTTTGCGATCGCCACCATGTGCGGTCGCTATGGGTCGTCGCTGTGTACGCCGCAACGCTGGTATGATTTCCAAGGCGACTCTAGCAATGGACTAGCTCCCTTGGATATTAATTTCAGGCTCTTGTCAGAAGGTCAGACCGCCGGCCTTCCACCAGGCGCGACTCTGTTCGCAAGAACAGCGTTGAATTGTAACGAAACCACACCCACAGGTGAAGAAGCATGCTCCTGTCAGGACTGCGTGCAATCCTGCCCGGCCATACCAGAGCTTGCCCCTTTACCAGAACCGTTTATGATTGGTAAGCTCGACGGAGTTCTGGTCATCTGCATCATAGTCTTCTGCATCGTCTTTCTGCTGTTTGTTTGTTTCTTGGCCTTCAAGTACAGCACCCAACAACTTAAGTGGAAGAGCAAAGACCAAAATGAAAATGACATTAACCAGAAGATCAGTCCCAAAGATGTGCACTGTTCGGACAAAGCTAGTCTCGCCACTCAGGAATTTTTGGGTTCGCTCTTCCAGATGTGGGGAACCATAATGGCTCGCCATCCTCTGAAGGTGCTCCTGGCGTGCCTTGTGGTTGTGTTGGCGTTTGCGGTGGGAATAATAAACATAGAACTCACCACAGATCCCGTCCAGCTCTGGTCGGCTCCCAACAGCCGCGCAAGGCGCGAGAAGGACTTTCACGATACACATTTTGATCCGTTTTACCGGACCAATCAGGTGATCCTGACCGCTCCGGACCAGCCCAGCCACTTTTATGACTCCTTACTTTTCGGCAAGCAGAACTTCAGTGGTATCATCTCTAAAGGTGATCACTTAGAGATTAGATATGTTAACACATCATTTTAGTTTGCGGGCATAATATAACATGTGTTTTTCTTATTCGCAGATTTGATCACTGAGCTGTTGGAGCTTCAAAGGAAAATCCAGGCTATTGAATTCTGGTCAGATGAATTGAACCACACCGCCAGCCTTAAGGATATTTGCTACGCCCCGCTCAATCCAAATAACCCTTCTTTAACCGACTGCGCTGTCAACAGTCTGCCGCAGTACTTTCAAAACAGTATTGAAAATCTGAACGCTAATGCAAACATGACCGAGCTTGGTGTGACCAAGGAGGTGGATTGGAGAGACCACTTTATCTATTGTGTGAAGTGAGCATCATTATTGCATACGCAATAGATTTCTTTGCATAGTTTTTTCGATGTCAATGTTAATCTTCATGTATTATGTATCTTCTGTATTTGCCCACAGCTCTCCATTATCATTTAAAGACATCACAGCCCTTGGTATGAGTTGTATGGCGGACTACGGAGGTCCCGTCTTCCCCTTTCTTGCTGTTGGAGGATATGAAAGTAAGAAACAAAAAACGTCCGCTATCATCTAAACTTTGTCTTCAAGTTTAACTGAGCTCACTGTGTCTCTCCGTTATATTTTCAGATGAAGAGTACACCACTGCTGAGGCTCTGATACTCACTGTCTCCTTAAACAACTATCCACGATCCGACGTTAAATTTAAGGTGGTGGAACAATGGGAAAGCAGATTCCTCGATATCGTGCAGGAATATCAGAGAGACCCGAAAACTAATTTCACATTTGCATACATGGCTGAGGTAAAGTCTGGATTTTGTTGATTGTGTTGATTATTAGGAAATTAAGGGGGTCATATGACACGGCTAAAACGAATATTATCGTTTGTTTAGATGTAATGCAATGTGTAATCACGATTTAAGGTTCAGAACCGCCGTATTTTCCACATACCGTGCATGTTTGTATCTCCTCTTTGCTCCGCCTCTCTGAAACGTGCAGATTTTTTACAAAGCTCATTGCTCTGAAAAGTGAGGTGTGCTATGATTGGCCAGTTAACCAGTGCGTAGTGATTGGTCGAATACTGCAAGCGTGTGACGGAAATGTAACGCCTCTTACCATATTTTGAACATCAGGTTCCAAAGCAATTGTTCTGACAGGTACGCCCACCTTACTTGCGTATACATTTGGGCGGTCTTAGTCAAATCATACCACGAATTGATGTAGATTTGTGGGGGTGTGGTTACACGAGGCGTTTCAGGCAGGTCTGGGTGAGCATTCGCTTTTAGATAGAATGCATCTTTTGTTCCTACACTTTCAATTTTGCAATTTTACGTGTCTAATACATGCATGAGCAACTTATAACTCACCAAAGACACATAAAAACATGTATCCGCGCCATATGACCTCTTTAAACAATCTAACTGTGTGACGCTTTGCAGAGATCTCTGGAGGATGAGATAAACAGAACCACGGCGGAGGATATCCCCATATTCATGATAAGCTACGCTGTCATCTTCCTCTACATCGCTGTGGCTCTCGGGGAATATTCATCCTGCAAGCGGATCCTGGTGAGTGTGTTAATGGTTTACCGGGAATTTTATTGTTTCTGAAAAGAGGCAGAAAGGAAGAAGAATTCGTTTCCAGTAAAGGCCTAATGGAAATTCCAGCATGTATGAACAGTTCTGAGTAATTAAAGTAATACACTCTGGAGTATAATAGCTCATTAAAACTAGGGCTGTCAAATTATTTAAGGGATAGTTCACCCCAAAATGAAAATTCTGTTATGATTTACTCACTCTACAGTTGTTCCAAATCTGTATACATTTCTTTGTTTGGTTGAACACAGAGAAAGATATTTGGACGAATGCTTGTAACCAAACAGCTCTTGGACCCCATTGACTAGGAAAAATTACAATGGTAGTCAAAAGTGCCCCAGAACTGTTTGAACTGTCCTACATTCTTTAAAATATATAATTTTGTGTTCAAAAGTAATTTTTCCTAGTATGGCAGTCAATGGGGTCCAAGAACTGTTTGTTTACAAGCATTCTTCCAAATATATTTCTCTGTGTTCACCAGAACAAAGACATTTGTACAGATTTGGAACAACTCGAAGGTTTTTCATCTTTGGGTTTTAATCGCGATTAATCGCATCCAGTATAAAGTTTGCGTTGACATAACAAATGTCTGTGTACTGTGCATATTAATTTTGTATTTATAAACACATACATATTTAGGAAATATTTACATGTGTTTATTTCTATTTACCAATCATTTAAATTGTATATCAATTTTTATATTTAAATACATTTTTACATACATTTTAAATATATGCATGTATGTGTGTGCTTTTATAAATACAAAATGAATATGCACAGTACACAGACATTTATTATGCCAAGGCAAACTTTTATTCTTGATGCGATTAATCGCGATTAACAGCCCTTTCAACTCTTTTATTTTAATTCAATCTTAGCTTTCTAATACAAACAACAAATAAATATGTTGGGGCAATTATATTTTTGTCAACAGAAATAATGTTGAACTTTTAAACACGACTTTTGATTAAAAGATTTTTAAGATTACGAAAAACATTGTCGCTAATCTTTTTACATGTAGTGTATATTTGTAACTTATTTGTCAGTCAAGGTCAATATAACACCCATATGTATTTGTTATTTGTATTAGAAAGCTAAGATTGAATTAAAATAAAAGAGTTGAAATTTATGTCTT
This sequence comes from Triplophysa rosa, assembly GCF_024868665.1. Classification (NCBI taxonomy): domain Eukaryota; kingdom Metazoa; phylum Chordata; class Actinopteri; order Cypriniformes; family Nemacheilidae; genus Triplophysa; species Triplophysa rosa. Next base: position 8,916,831 of record NC_079906.1, on the reverse strand, counting down.
AGACAGAAAAATGAATAAAAAGCAGTCAATAACTCCTTAGATACTGTTTAAAAGGCATCCCTGGTTGAGACTTCAAGAAGCTGGTTGATCAAATTTGACAATTGTTTCTTTAGTCTACACATAACTTTCATAGTTACATTTTGTGTTATTTCATAGATGATAATTGTACTATGATACTACTTATTATTAATAAAGAATGAGTAAATGACCCTACATTTGAGCAGTATATACAAATACTATATGTACAGTGTTTATTAGACCACCTGTCATAATAAAGAGAAAACACATTTTTTTACAATCTGTCAAAAACTAAAAATGTTAATGTCATTTATTAGGCAAATAAACATCTAAAAAGTCTTTATTCTCATAAATAATAACCAAAAATGTTTTATATTTTATAAAACCTTCTTTTTAATACATTTGTTAAGCACTGTATACCTGTAATGTAGTAATGCGTGCTCTAACCATGGTGATGTCATTTGTGTTGTAGGTAGATTCAAAGTTTCTGGTTGGACTGGGTGGTATTTTGGTGGTTGGCTGCTCTGTACTGGCCTCAATGGGTTTTTATGCATGGATTGGCATCCCATCATCATTGATCATTCTGCAGGTTGTGCCCTTCCTTGTGCTTGCTGTAGGAGCTGACAACATCTTTATTTTAGTCCTGGAGCACCAGGTATGCTTGACTCTCTCTAAGAGTTATGTTTCTCTCTTTGTCTTTAATAGATGCATATATCCACATATTTGTAGTTTTGTCTTTCACTCTTCAACTTGGTTGGGTCGTACTCTTGTCTGGTTTATTATGTCCTCCTTTTATTAGTTTATGACTATAATCTCGTATAAAAATGAATGATGTTTTCTTTCTCTTTTATTTCCTGTTTAATCTGTATCAGAGAGATATGCGCAGACCGGGAGAGACAAGAGAGGAGCATATTGGAAGAGTGCTTGGAAACGTGGCTCCCAGCATGCTCCTTTGCAGTTTATCTGAATCTGTTTGTTTCTTCCTGGGTGAGATTCTCAGACTTTAAACAGTTTAAAAAGCCATAGAGGATAGAAATCATATTGCCATATCGTCACTCGTTCCTGTCTGACTTTCTGTATCTCCAAAACTGCCACATAATAGGAAAATAAAAAAATCAAGAATTTAACACTGTTGGCAAAGTTGACAAGCTCTTTTCAATACTTTTTATTGGCTAAATATTTGCAAAATGCACAGACATGCATGAAGATTGACCATAAAAAAATCATGAAAAATTGAGATATAATGCATGGGGTTAGATTAATTTATAATGAATTATACACACAGCTTCATATATACGTTGACACTTATAGTTTTCTAAATTCTCTTTTCCAGGTGGTTTGAGCAGTATGCCAGCTGTAAGATCTTTCGCTCTGTATGCTGCATTGGCCGTGCTCATGGACTTCATGCTGCAGATGACGGCTTTTGTGGCTCTGCTGTCGCTCGATGCCCGGCGACAGGATGCAAACCGCTGCGAGATTGCTTGCTGCGTTACCGTGAAAACCCCACACCCGTCCAAACCTAACCAGGGCGTCCTGCTCCCTTTTATGAAAAAATACTACGCTCCTGCGCTGCTGAACCCTGTCAGCAGAATAATAGTGGTACGTTCCAACTGCCACAGGAATAATGTCTCATTCATAACCTGTAATTCTGATATTATCACTGTGAGTTTGCATAATCATAAATATACAGCCGTGGAAAAAATAAGAGACTATTCCACATTTTCATTTCATCAGCAATTCTAGATGTATTGTGTCCATTCCAGTCCAGTGTCTGCTGAATATCAACAAAATCAAACCTCAGGAGTGACTTAAAGTCATCCAACAGCAATGTGAAAGACTGACGGAATGACAAGACACATTAAAACTGTGATCAAATTAAGGATATCAGATAAAAAATAATTTTGCAACTTTTCCTAAATACATGTAGAAATATGACTGTTGCATTGCTTAAAAGTGAATATGAACTTGTTTTCATTGCAGTATTTGAGGTTTGAAAAAAATCCAGAGCATCTTTTCTGTTATTTTGACCTGTTTCTGCAGTTTTCATTTTCTGCAAATAAATGCAAATAGAAACAATATTTTTATTTGAAATTTGGTAGAAATATTGTTAGTAGTTAGTAACAAAAATGATCATTTTACCTAAACACATGCCTATAAATAGTACATTCAGAAATACTTTGAATTTTGAAATGGTCTCTTAATTTTTTTCGCTCCTGTAAGATCATAGTGATATTTTGGAAATGAATAGCAGTTTAATATGCTGTGATGAAATCTTAGATGCTGGTTTTCCTCGCGATGTTCTGCGCCTCCGTGTTCCTCTTGTTTCATGTCAAAGTGGGCTTGAATCAGGAACTCGCCATGCCAACTGTAAGTTTATTGAGCACTCCTTTACATAAAGCAAAAGAAAAGTTTTTCTTTGTTGTAATAGGCTGTTTTTAGTGGAAGATAAATCAATTTAAATTGAAATCAGATTATGTAATGCATTTATTTATTTATTAAATGTTTATTTCATAATGTTGGGTCCTAGGGTTCATTTTACGATTTTGACTGGCTGACCGTGTATTATTTCTTACCAAAGTCTTGTCTTTCTTCCTCTGTGCATAATTGTTGTCAGGACTCCTACATGTTGGACTACTTTGCATATCTCTATAAGTATTTTGAGGTCGGTGTGCCCACGTATTTCATCACGACCAAAGGGTTCAACTTTAATAGCGCGGAGGGCATGAACGCTGTGTGTTCTAGTGTGGGTTGTGATCAGTTCTCTCTGACTCAGAAGATCAGATATGCCACCGAATACCCTGAACGGTGAGAATTATATATCCATATCTGTTGTCTCCTCTAGACTTTTGATCCTATTTGTAATCAGTGAATTTGTCAAGACGCCCTTTTGTGTTTTAATAATAGAGTTGGATCTTATCTCTCAGAAAAGCATTAGCAATATTTCTTGTTTGGAATTTCAAACATAACTACTAAAAAAACTAAAGATTTCAGATGTAATCTGTGTTCTGTTACTCTTTACCACATTTTACCAGTCACATCAGACCTTGAACTTATCCATTTGTATTATCGATCCTGAAAGTCCAGAGTCACACAACCCTGTCAAAGCATTAATGTTTGAAAATCATAAAACGACAATGACAAAAAGTCTTTATTTTAAAGAGCACAAACTCCTTATTAATTTGTCTTTTATTTAGAATCCAGAATTAAAATACGCTTAAGCACTAAATGAATTACGAGCCGTATGTTAATAATGTTTTTTTGTTTCATTTTAACACAAAATTCAGGATGAAATACTGTATAAGGTGTTTTTTTATAAAATCACCATGTTCTCAATTGCTTTAGATCTTATTTGGCCATCCCAGCATCCTCATGGGTGGATGACTTTATTGACTGGCTTAACCCCGGATCCAAATGTTGTCGTCTCTATACAAGCGGTCCAAACTCAGGACAATTTTGTTCTGCCAATGAGAGTAGGTGTTTCTAGCTTTAACATATTAAAAACTTTGAAATGTTCAATATATTTATTGATCAGTTTATTGATGAAAATAACTAACTAGAAACTTTCCTGACTGCAGGTGCTCTTCTGTGTATAAAGAAGTGTATGAAGAGGCCCTCAAATGGGGTTCTGCGGCCCAATGTCAATGAGTTTAACAGGTATCTGCCAGACTTTCTAAGCAACAGACCTGACCTGCAGTGTCCAAAAGGGTAAGAGAAGATCCTCTGAAACATATACTACAATATACACTAAACCAGATTAGCTGTATAACTGAACAAGAGCTTTAAATACACAGTAATGTACAAATGCTCTCTTACTTGTAAATGGCTTTGGATTAACGTGTCTGCTTAATGAATAAATGTAAATGTAACCTTAATATTGTACTGAATCAACAGATTTATTTCTTTTCATTTCTAGTGGCTTGGGGGCTTATGACAAAGCTGTAGTGAGGGACAATTTTACTGGCGAAATAATAGGTGAGATACATTCATGCGTTTATTTAAGGCACAGGCCTTTTATTTGCAAGCAAAGCACTAGAGTGGTGAGGTTGAGAATTGCAACCAAAGGCTCACTCCAGCGCTCCCTTTCAAAGCACTACGGTGGCTGACACAGGACTAAGATGTCGTCACGTTTTCGCATCTTTGCCGAAGGAGATAACGTATTAACGAAACGCCCTCTGTAGAGCAGTTTGTCCGTTTTGGGCTACTGTAGAAACAACATGGTGAACTCCATGCAAGGGGACCCGCGGTGTATGTACAGTAGATAGAAATAGCTCTAAGGTCTAAGGTAATAAAAACATAATGGTTCATTAAGTAAGGTCCTTATACACCTCTGAAGACATAGTTATGTATATTATATTGCATTTCTGTCAATAGATCCTCCAAAAATCACACTGGACCTTTAAATGCATTGTGCCATCTAAAGACACACAGATTTTGGTAATAGTTGACAGTTTCACCATTTATTAGGGCTGGGAATCGATTCCAAAAAGAATCGATTCCTAGATTCCAAGGTGTTGAGAATTGAGAGTCGATTCCAAGGGTTGGAATCGATTCCATTAAAGGAATCGACTCCTCTTTAAGAGCCTTCATAAGAACAAGCCCCGCCCCTTAGCCGATGTCATCTGTCAACTTAATAATAGGCTTGTTCGACTTGATGCGGCGCCGCATCAAGTCGAACAAGCCTATAAGTTTCTTGTCTAAAACAGTACAGACTTCAGAAAAAACTAATGGATGAAGTCTAGAGCTGTGGAATGACATAAAATAATCTGCATGTATAAAAGCAAAAGCTTTGTTTGCACAGCACACACAATGCAGATAGAATTACATGTATCCACACATTGAACAAATCATTTAAGCACGTTTGTCTTTTCAGACGGACTGTAAATAGACCGTCTTCTCTTACTCTCTTCTGATGAGCTCAGTATGTGCGTGAAGAGAGTTGCATGTAAAGCACTCTCACAACATATTTACTTGGACGTCTGTTTAAAGCTGTTAAAGCTGGACAGAGCTTTTTCAACACCTGTCTCCTCTACTTGCATTTAACATTAGAAGATTAAAGAGCAATAGCAAAAAAGCGTGTGTGAGTCTATTAGTCAGTAAAGAAAAATAGAGCGACTTAGTACCTGATCTCAAGAGATCTGTCTGTCATTTACACTTATATGCACAGTATTCTTACATATTTTTAATACAATTTACGGATTATCGATCTGTCTATCTATATTCCTCAAGTATTTTTGTGTACGCTGCTGAATAACTTTAAAAAGAGTTAATAGTAATTTGACCTGTGCTTTATTTTGAAAACAGCTAGTAAATAAAAAACACTGAGAATGATTATTTATGATATTATTTATTGCCATTGGAAAGTGCCATTGGAATTGCAGGACAAGATCGACATATTTGGTTAAGGTTTTTGTTATAGAAACAATTAATAAATGTAAAAAGTGACAGCTTAGAAAATTGTATTGCATTAAAAATGTGTACATTTTTTAATTACAAATAAAAATCTGTAGTAAAACAGGGAATTGAGCAGGAATCGAAAACAGCAGCTAGGAATGGATTCTTGGAATCGATCCTTTCGATTCCCAAACCAGGAATTGGAATGGGAATCGACTCCAAAAAAATCAGAATCGAACAGCCCTATATTTAATGTCACATCACAAGCTTTCACTTCCAAAAATTAAAACGGAAAATCAAGTTAAGTAAAATAATACAAAAAATAAAACAAAGCTCTAAAAAACACGGTAACCACAAATGAAACATGGTTTTGCTACAGTAGCCAAAGTTTTACCATGGTATTTTAGTAAAACTCGGCTTATGCAAAAATAATGGTTTCTACAATTTTACTATAATAAAAACATTGCTCATTTTCCTAAAGGTTGTGCTCAAGGTCATGGAACTACAATTTAATGGTCCATTTCTCGAATATTAAAGTCTTTTTCACATACAAATGGAACAATCCAGCAATTCCAGTCAAAATGAATACACATTTCTCTTTTTGTCAGCCTCTCGGTTCATGGCGTACCACACACCTCTGGTGACCTCTCAGGAGTTTACTGCAGCGCTGGAGAAGGCGAGAGAACTAGCCGACGACATCACCATGACCATGAGAAAGATGCCCGGTACCTCTCCTGACTTTGAGGTCTTCCCTTACACGTAAATGTCCCGGTCTTCTCCTCTACTATCATTCTCACCCTTGCTGCGTGTTCTAAGTGATAAGATATGAAGAGATAATGAATGGCTGTAAGGCTATTAAATAATAACGCGAGTCCTTGAGATACTTCATAAATTGCGAAACTACTCGACGAGACCTTGAGCTACTTGATAAACTGCATCGTGTTACAAAGTCAAATATAGCTTCTTGTGTATTTCTGTGTAAGCATCATATAATCGATTATTTGTTTTTCAGTGTGACGTACGTGTATTACGAACAGTACCTGACCATCGTGAATGAGGGTGTGTTTAACATCGGCATGTGTCTGCTCCCAACGTTCATCGTGTGTTGTATCCTGCTCGGCATGGATTTGAGATCGGGCTTTCTAAACTTGCTGACCATAGTGATGATCACTGTGGATACGGTTGGTGTCATGACACTGTGGGGCATCGATTTCAACGCTGTGTCTCTTATTAACCTTGTAACGGTGAGGTTTGAACAATTACTCCAAATCTGTGTGTGTGTGTGTGTTGGGAATGTTTTTTTGTACTATAATCACGTTCTCTTTGCTTTTTTAGGCTGTTGGTATATCAGTGGAGTTTGTTTCTCATATCACACGCTCATTTGCTCTCAGTATTCTCCCCACAAAGGTGGAAAGAGCAAAGGAAGCCACAGCTAACATGGGCAGTGCGGTGAGTACCATCGAAATAAGAGACACGTCAGTTGAATCGGAAGCCATCTTTACTCATTGTTGTGTTATTTCAAACTTGTATGACTTGCTTTCTTCTGCACAACACAAAATAAGATATTTTGAAGAAGGTGGGTAACCACACAACCCCGATTGACTTCCAGTGTATGGACACAAAACCACAGAGACAGTTCTCAAAACATCTTATTTTGTGTTCCACAGAAGAAAAAGTCATATACAGGTTTTAAATGACATGTGGGTGAATAAATGTTTTGAGAATTTTTATTTTTGGGTGAACTATCCCTTGATAGCTCCAATCTGTCCCCCTTTATGCATCTTTAGACATGCATCTATACATGCAATTTCGGTACATGTGTGTTTTCTTTCCCAGGTTTTTGCTGGTGTTGCAATGACAAATCTACCTGGAATTGTGGTGTTGGCGTTTGCAAAGGCGCAGCTCATTCAGATCTTCTTCTTCAGACTAAATCTGATTATTACTTTACTCGGCATGGTCCACGGCCTCATATTTCTGCCAGTGCTGCTCAGTTTCTTTGGTATGTTGCATATGTGCATACAAATGTTCACACACATAGTTTGTATGTTTGTTTGTAAGTGTCATGGTTTTAGGGTCAGCACACTGTGTGTGACATTATCCCACAATGCAATGCACTTTTCATTTCCAGCATGATAAGGGATTTGAAAGCTTTTTCCATATGTATTTTTAGACTGATTATTGGATTGAATTACCGAAAGTTATGACAATTTTACGACAAATTTGCAAATTGCAAAAATGAGTGACTGAGTAATGAGGTCATGTACGAAACGTGCATAGTTTGCATAGCATGTGTATCAAAATAGTAAGCTAAGAATATAACATGTGACAAAGGTAGATGAAAGGAATGGCATTTAAATAAAAATATGAATAGACATTAAAATGATGAACTATAATAGAAATGTAGTACAGTACATACTATAGTAGAGTATTCAGTAAGCAGTATGTTACTGTTTCAGTCTTTACATACAAACTTAATCATACATTTTTTTGTTAATCAATAAATATTTATTTTGTGTAGGGCCTGGTGTGAACAAGGCAGTTCTGCTACAGATTCAAGATCAAAAGGCCAAAGAGGTGGAACTCCAAACCAAACATATATATGACAACACTAACTTTGAAAACAACGAAAAGCGTGTCAATGCACAGCCCACGTCTTTTTTAAGAAACAATATTATTCCCAACAACAGCCAAGAACAGCCTGCAGGGCAAACTGACGTCATGTAGCCCAAGACTCTTATGAACTGCTCTTCCTCTAGTTTTTTACCTTTACAATTACATTGAATAGTAGTTATAAATAAAGGGACCATCCACCATTATCTACACTGCTGCAGGTGAGCACCTGGAGGACAAAACGAGCAACAGAAAAATGAAACAATACCTTAACATTAATAGAGCTTTTGCAAACATGCACTTTCAGTTTGAGGCCATAACACATTGTAACAGGTAAACGCAGAAATGAATCATATTGTGTCGTCTTCATTCCTATGTGGACCTCTCAATAGCACCGTGTTACTGCTACAGAACTGTGTATTGTCTTTGGAGGAACGTGGTGCTTACATGCGATGCCCGGCATACAACTTGAGTGTTTTATTTAATTGTGATGTTTCAGTGTCATATTTTCTGGTCACAGCTTTAATTCTAAATTCCACACTTTAAGAAGAAAAGGAAATATTTTTAAGGATCACTTTACTTTTTTACTCAATTGTGTAGCTTTTGTCAAAAAAGTATTACATTTTATTGTTGTTTGTTTCGTGACGTCTGAAAAGAATATAACAACCCTAGTAACACTCCAGTAAAAAGAGTGTAATGTCTGCTCCTGTGTCATGAGGATTATTGTGGTAATATTAAATGCACCGTGTGTATTTGTACAATCTGTTGTCTGTCCACTATATTACGCATATACTGTACAGTATGTGACTTGGTCTGTGAATCTGATTATGAGATAATGAGCATCAAAGTTTGATTTCAACCATACATTTTACTATGATTTCAATTTTTAACATGGTCTTACTCAGCCAATATTAAAGCCATTATGACAGAATTTTGACAGAATGTTCTTTACACTGTGTAGGATGATTTTATGGGAGAAAAAAAACAGTAAATCACAAAAAATTACTTTGGCTGGGTTGTCACAGACTGAGTCACATATGAACTTTAAAACTTTGATGTTTATCACTTACCTTTAAAATAACAAAAAGGTGTTTTTATCGAATTTTGCTGTATGATTGTAGGCAATACTCTTTCATAAGCAATTAAACAACGTTTGTTTTTAGCAAAAGATTTGCAGGATATTTATTGTACCGTAAACCAGTTAACAGCAGGATTGTAACACATTTAAAAATCATTTTAACCAGCAAAAAAAAGCACATGGAGTGAAAGTTGTGTTTGTTTGTTTGTTTGTTTGATGCTGGCAGTTATGTGGATGAAACATTAAAGTGTATAATTCACATTTACAGGCATCTATTGTATTATACTATTATATTTTCACTTTAAACATATATCAAACAGTGCACTGAGTTTAATACAGCCACCAGTGACAACTTGCATCCCCACATACATTATGTAAGTAGCCAATGAGAAATTCAATCAATTTAATCCAAAATAAAAAAGATTATTATGATTTAAAAAACTATTTAACTAACACTATACAAAAAAATGTACACATGGAAAAACACATAGGAAAAAAGGTATACAGCCGTACTGTAATCGTGCAAACAACCTATAATAAAAACGTGCAATGGGCTTCCTTATGTTAACACACACCTAGACAATAATAATTGAAACTTGAACCCAGAATTCTGCTGCTCTGAATACTCACACATGCACGCGAACGCATGCACGCGCTTACTGGTGCAGCGTTCACCCGGTCAAAGTGAATGTTTGGAGAAAAACAAGTCTCTTCATTTATGATATTGTCAGGTATTAATTAGCATAGCTAACAGCAGTAAAAGTCATAATGTTTGAAACATTTAAAGGGCCGCTATCCCAGAAAATGCACGTTTAAATGTTTTTCTACCAGAAAATGAGTCACCAGCATGTGTGCAGAAACACCCTGTAATTATACAAATCCATCTATTCTTCTTTTTGTAATCTCCTTTAAACCGCAAACAGGCTGTTGGCGATCCCCTATCAATGTGATGTCACATTCATTTACGCCCGCCCATGACCGCTCAGACTCCGCCTTAAGAGCGCGTAGTTCCACTTTCCGCAAGAGACACGCTGTCAGCCATTTTCAGGCAAGAGCAGATGTAGCCAGCTAAAAATGTCTAAGAAACAACAAAGGTGTGCTGTTGTTGGATGTAAAATGGAACATAAATCTCTTTGTTCCATCAACGCGGGAGCCGGAGAATTCGACGGGTTCAGAGGCTGGTAGGTCCGGCCCCCGGGGTCGTGGAAGGTCGAGCCTGGACTTGTTGGAAAGGCCGGGATGAGACCTTTCTGACGGGTTCGTCCTGCTGCGACCTCGGGGGCTGGAGTTATTAACGATCGAAAGTCCTTGGCTGGACGATGATGACAGCGTTCGGGAAGAATTTACTTTTTTCGGATCGACAAACCAACATTCACCGGTCCGTATCTCCGGTCCGGAAAGACTTAGAGAAACGAGTCAGGACTCATTGGAAAGGTCTCCGCCGGGGCTTTCGAACGGCGCCGACTGCGAATGATGCGATCCCTAGGTCGGGAGCTAGAGCTCCCGGTAGCCGGAAAGGTTGAAAAATCGAAGCTCCGGGACCCGGTGGCCCAGCGGCTCGAGCCCGGGCTCGTTCGAAAGGCCCGACCTTTCCAACGACCCCGGCTCGTTGGTCGGGAATGCCCAGAAGACCAGGCTCCTGCCAGTCGCCTTCCGCCGAATGTATCTCCGGCTCCTGTGGTCGCAGCGAGTCAACGCGGGTCAGTATAACATGGGTTTCGCCAAAAAATTGATTCTCAAGAGTGGATCAGTACCAGCTGTTCGCGATCAAGCTTCATCTCCGGAAGAAGTAAGTATTACACATCGTTTTTAAATCGCCTTTCTTAAATAATGTGTTTAGCATGTTAGCGGCTGTTGTTTACATGTTCGCATCTAAACCTGAGACTTTACATTGTTCCAAAGACAGGTGTTATGTCGTAACGTTAGTGGTAAAACGCATCCCGCCCATCGGTTCAGAAGACCAGTGACCGTCATAATTTCTGTACAGCTTATTCATTACAATGAAAGAAAGTTATAGCAGTGTCTTTCTCGGTGAGTTCAGTGTTTTCTCATATGTCATAAGTGCGACAATACTAAGAGCGGATATAAACAGAGTGCGCATTTGTTACGCAGAAATTGCTACTCACAACGTAATAACACCTTGTTGCTGATCTTTACATACCTGTCTGTCATATACAAGTACTCTGAATGCATGTTTTTGCCTATATCCGTGTTTATGTCTGTTAGTAATATGCATGCACATGATTAATTATCAATGGCCAACATTTCATTCAGCAAATGTTCAGCATATGTTGTTCTATCTATGTTTTTGTCTTTTCCATTTAATTCATATTTATGAACAAGGCATTAAGGTGATTTTTATTGCAGTTAGTGTATGGTTTTGGTTGGACAGGGCTTTACAGACTGCTTGTCTTGATGCCAGTGTAAGCGCTCTACCTCCTATTTTGCATACGGGGAGGGGAGCAGAAGCTCATTTGCATTTAGAGACACACACAAAAACGGCGCGTTTTCCATTGCAGCCACAAATGGCCATGTTCAACATATTGTAATGAAAGATATGTGGTGTATTTTGAGCTGAAACTTTACAGAGACATTCTGGGGATACCACTGACTATTTTTACATTGCACAAAACACCTGGATTAGCGGCCCTTTAAGACAATAAAGAGACACCTATAAGGACCGAGTTTAGACAGTTTCTTGGGTGATTACCATGCTCTAAGACAAACAATTAGTGCCATCTGCCATCTAGTGGACATTTTACCAATGGCATCCTTGTGTATTCTGCATTCTATTATAAGCTAAGCATCACTGGTTACTAATCTTTTGATGACTATAATACAGAACTCTAAAACACAGACATCAAGTTTCCTCATCGTTCAAATGATCCATTGGTCTGAAACAGTGTGTGTTAGACCAAACCACAGTTTATGAGGGTACTGATATACACTGCAAGATCTGATCTCAGACTCAGTGGACAAACTCATTGAGCACTCCTGTCCTCAGGCCAGAGGCCTTTGTTCACGAACCTTCAAAAGTCTTCTTTTCCTCCTAGACACAGACAAAAGTCAATGAAAATGTACATTTCTTTGATTTACACTTTACACAAAATTCTAAAACTGTGTGTCTATATAAACAAATTAAATTTAAGACTTTTTAAGCCCATTTAAATATCACCTTATATGAAATTTAAGACCAGGTGCAATAGTAATGCACACATATTACCAAAAATATTTAAGACACCGTGACGAGGGACGAGTGTCGTGAGAGGAGGAAGCGAGGCCGGTGGCGCAAGTGATAATGAGAGTCAGCTGTGCGTTACACCGGTCTCGCTTCCTCCTCTCACGACTCTCTTCCCACCTCCCTCGTCACAGACACATTTAATGTTTTTTTAAGGCCTTATATTGGGAAAATGTATTAAAGATTTTTTAAGAACCGCAGTAACTTATTTTCCAAACTTACAATCATTGAACTGACTGAAGATTTTTTCCCCTGCATCATCAGAGACAAATGAAGTGACAGAATACAGATCGAACTACAGCTAGCTAAAACTTTATATCTGATTTCAATCTCAGAATTTAAATCTTATTCTTCAGATATGTATAGATAAATACCTCAACCGTTAAATCAGGCAATCAATAATAAAAAAGCATTGCATTGCATCTACATCACATACACAAGGTGTTGTGAAAAGTCTGTTTGATTCATATACCTTTTAGGTTGTGTAACCATGCACTTCCAAAGGACAGAATAGAGGGCTAACAGAAATCCTATGAACACCGCTGCAGCTACCGCACCTGCAAACAAAAGCAAAACAAACACACATTCAGCTGACACACTTCACCATTGTCTCAATTTTAACATAAGCTTTGTCCAAACATGCTTTTTTCTTGAACAACTTATCAAATTAATGAAAAATTTGTTTTACATGTCGTGAATATTTGAGGATTACCACATTCGTTTAAGTATTTCTTTAAAACATAAAGGCCCTGTTTCAAAGACAAGGCTTAACCTAAGCCAGGACTATGTTTTAGTTAATTTAGGCAATTTAAGTTGCTTTTATTAAAATGCCCAAGAAAAAAACATTACTGATGAAACATCTTGAAACAAAACAATGCACTGACATATTTTAAGATATGTCAGGGCAAGTTATTTTCAGTAAAGACAGCTCAAAATTTATTTTAGTCTGGGACTAGTCTTAAGCCTTGTCTGTGAAACCGGGGCAAAAAGAAAAAAATGAAGACAAAAATTACATTGCAACAATTACATCAAGAGTAAGCGTTGTTCTGTCATATCACTTTTAGGAAGTACATAAAGCCACATACTTCAATTCTGACCAGCTAAAAATTGACTGGTAAGCTGGGTGACCAGCCAAACAGGTTACATGTTTTCCATTCAAAATGTCACACAAGTTGTGAAATCAAATGATTAATTTCATGCTTGATATAACTCTTCTCCGAAAATGTCATGTCATGACAAACAAAACAAAACAAAACAAAACAAACAAACAAAAAAATGCTAAAAGTTGAAAAAGCATGATGAAAAAAGCAATGGAAGAGGGGTGAGGACCGGTGAAAGAAACCACAGAAAATCAGACTTCTGTACGAACAGCAAACAACAAAAACAAATGACAAAGCTAAAACCATGTCATTTACTTTAATGCAGATTGCTGCAACTAATGCATAAGGATATATAACTGTCATGGTTTTAAATATACAATTTATAATATACATACAATTATGTATAAAATTTTATATTTATAAAAGTTTTTTTCCAGTTGGTAGAACAAACATGCAGGAAGCCACATTGTTGTCACATAACAAGAAAACAAGAAAACCATAAAACAAGAAATGAGATCACAGACAAGACCACTGCAAACCCTCATGACTGCATGTCAAGGCCGGTTCTCTAAAAAACATGGGCTTTTTGACATTGTCACCTTCTATCACATATTCCTGATTTAAAAAATCGTTTTATTTGTATATACATCGTTGCTGTCCTTCCGAAACAATTATATTAAATATACAAATATACAATTATATTAATGTGCAAATTGTATGTGCAAATTTGCCACATGAATAAATTACATTCAACTGATGAGTCATTTTTTGAGTGACTGTTGTTCAAAGATAAGAAAGTATGCAATGACTGAAAGTTTCCAAAATATGCTGGAGGACAGGAAACGAGAGAGAGAGAGAGAGAGAGAGAGAGAGAGAGAGAGAGAGAGAGAGAGAGAGAGAGAGAGAGAGTTGCTCCTCAAAACTAAAATACGCCTATCCATTTATTTTAAGGAAAACTTTACCAAATACTCCCAAGCACAATGTGTCATTCGGATACACTTGCATAAAGTTTTTATTTTTGAAAAACACCCCGCACACGTGCAGCACTAGCGCAGAGGAGAGCGCTGGTCCAGAAGCGTTCAGAGTTCATTTACATGTTGCATTTCACTGTGTTGTTTGCTGTGTGTTTGCTGCCTGTACATCGAGAGACCTGTTGTTTCTCACTTCTGTCCACATGTTTCAGCGTGTTTTGTGCATCTCTCTCTCTCTCTCTCTCTCTCTCTCTCTCTCTCTCTCTCTCTCTCTCTCTCTCTCTCTCTCTCTCTCTCTCGTTTCCTGTCCTCTCTCTCTCTCTCTCTCTCTCTCGTTTCCTGTCCTCCAGCATATTTTGGAAACTTTCAGTCATTGCATACTTTCTTATCTTTGAACAACAGTCACTCAAAAAATGACTCATCAGTTGAATGTAATTTATTCATGTGGCAAATTTGCACATACAATTTGCACATTAATATAATTGTATATTTGTATATTTAATATAATTGTTTCGGAAGGACAGCAACGATGTATATACAAATAAAACGATTTTTTAAATCAGGAATATGTGATAGAAGGTGACAATGTCAAAAAGCCCATGTTTTTTAGAGAACCGGCCTTGACATGCAGTCATGAGGGTTTGCAGTGGTCTTGTCTGTGATCTCATTTCTTGTTTTATGGTTTTCTTGTTTTCTTGTTATGTGACAACAATGTGGCTTCCTGCATGTTTGTTCTACCAACTGGAAAAAAACTTTTATAAATATAAAATTTTATACATAATTGTATGTATATTATAAATTGTATATTTAAAACCATGACAGTTATATATCCTTATGCATTAGTTGCAGCAATCTGCATTAAAGTAAATGACATGGTTTTAAGCTTTGTCATTTGTTTTTGTTGTTTGCTGTTCGTACAGAAGTCTGATTTTCTGTGGTTTCTTTCACCGGTCCTCACCCCTCTTCCATTGCTTTTTTCATCATGCTTTTTCAACTTTTAGCATTTTTTTGTTTGTTTGTTTTNGGGGGGGAGGGAGAGAGAGAGAGAGAGAGAGAGAGAGAGAGAGAGAGAGCTTGCTCCTCAAAGCTAAAATACGCCTATCCATTTATTTTAAGGAAAACTTTACCAAATACTCCCAAGCACAATGTGTCATTCGGATACACTTGCATAAAGTTTTTATTTTTGAAAAACACCCCGCACACGTGCAGCACTAGCGCAGAGGAGAGCACTGGTCCAGAAGCGTTCAGAGTTCATTTACATGTTGCATTTCACTGTGTTGTTTGCTGTGTGTTTGCTGCCTGTACATCGAGAGACCTGTTGTTTCTCACTTCTGTCCACATGTTTCAGCGTGTTTTGTGCATCTATCTTTCCCTGCTCATTACGAGTCGGTCCAGAGCGATTTCGTCAAAACGCTGTAAAATTCCAAAATCCACATTTCACGCTTTAGTGGGCGAGAGGTTAGGGGCGGAGTTGCAAGCAAACACACCCGCCCATATTGTGCGTGTATTTACGTAAGCTGGAAACTAAATCAAATTTTAAGTTAAGATGAAATGTTTTAAAATCAACACTGTATTACTGATTGATGCTTATAAGACGTTGAGGCATCAAATGAGGTCCGTATTTGTAGTATAGCTACTATTTATATCATGTATGACGTAACGGAATTAGCCACTAAATGGGAGCAGAGCCGTTGAAAAACAGAGTTGCGACACACACTTTGATCATGCCGTCACGTGGTTCATGGAGCTCTCAATATTTCCAAACTGTCAGGCTGCGTCCAAATACCCCCACTTGCAGTCTTCGCACTTGACCACTTGACTACTTTCATGACGTATTTCCTGTTTTTGTCCCAAGTATTCTATGGGTGTGAAGATCCCAAGTGAGCATGTAGTATTTCTAACTCGATGGGACACACTTAGTAAGTGCAAACAGTGTTTCTAATTATGTGATAAAAAGCAGTTTTACAAAATACATAAATCTGAAGTTTTCACCAATAAATTGTGCAACACTTTACATTTTAGTACGAAATTATATGTGATATAACTATATAGTCAAGTCAGATTTATTTTTATAGTGCTTTATTTGTATTGTATCAAAGCAGTGTACCCCCCCAAAAAAGAAAAACACATGTTAGTCCAACATAGAATAAATAAATATCTAACCTTAATAAGTAACAGGATAACTTAAACTGGAAAGCTTTCTGCAACATCTCGGGAGAGCCGGGCAAAAAGTCTCATGAGAACGTGATGCATGATGGGATACACTTATCCCTGAATATACCATAGGCTGTGTACAAATACCCCCACTTAAGAGAGCTTGGACGCGAAGTTTTGGCCACTTAAGAGAGCGTGCACGCGACAGGAAGTAAGAGTGCAAGTCTGTCCAATGTCTTAAAAATGCCAGTGCAGTGCCCTCAACGCACACTAAACCCACACTATCTTGAATACCGCTTCCGAACAGTATTCAGGGCTAAGTGTATCCCATCATGCATCACGTTCTGGATATAAATCATGAGACTTTTTGCTCGGGTCTCGCGAGATGTTGCGGAAAGCTTTCCAGTGTACGTTTTATAACTACTTTTTAAAGTTAGGCTATATCTTCATTTATTCTATGTTTGGCTAACACATGTTTTTAGTTGTTCAGTACAACTTTACCATGTCTCTAGTTGCTTCATGTCTCGATTATAGCTACTTTAAAATTAATGGTTGTCATAAGGAAATGTGAAATCCATTATTTGTGCCTGTTATTCTTGAGAATCCACTAGATGGCACCATGTTCAGTGATAATTTGTAGACAAGACAAGCAACAGAATAAATAATCACGTTGCAGTTGTCGAGAATAAAACAGACATGTAGCCTAGAGTTTGTTTCTGAGATTTATTTGAATCATTGAACAAAACACACAAGGTAATATAGTTCAATTTACGTGTTATATAAAAACAAATGTTTTTAGAGGGTGACTCTGTGTTTTCTGAAGTTCACAGTCAACGCAGCCATCTACCAGGAAATTTTTGAGCACTTCATGCTTCCTTCTGCTGACAAGCTTTATGGAAATGCTGATTTCATTTTCCAGCAGGACTTGGCACCTGCCCACACTGCCAAAGGTACCAAAAGCTGGTTCAATGACCATGGTGGTACTGTGCTTGATTGGCCAGCAAACCCGCCTGACCTGAACCCCATAGAGAATCTATGGGGTATTGTCAAGAGGAAGATGAGAGACACCAGACCCAACAATGCAGATGACCTGAAGGCCGCTATCAAAGCAACCTGGGCTTCCATTTAGAGGTCTGCACGGGCTTTAAACGAAAGCCTGAACCCGGCCCGTACCCGAGATTGTTTAACCCGACCCGGCCCGACCCGACCATTACAGTTACATTTTAAGCCCGAACCCGAAGTGCGTTTAACAGCAAGCTTTGTTGAAATGTGCTGCATTTTATGAATGCTTGCGATGATAATTAAACAAATAGCTGTAATGTATGCAAACACAGTTTCATCAAGGCACGGCGGCCCCCTCAGCAGTGAACACACAAGAAAACATAAGAAATATCACAAACTTACCAATAACGAAACTTTGCTGTGGGTGAACAGGTGTAAAAGTCAAAAATCATTTTTGAACCCTCTGGAACTGTTGGTTTAAGCGCCGTCCTCCTCTGATTAAAAGTTAGCCCAGCTGCACTGAAGTTCCTCTCGCTGCGGCTGCTAACGTCACTTGCAGGGATGCTGAGGACACTACAGGCCAGTCTTGACAGTAATGACAAGATCATAATTCTTCCAGAGTGCAGCTTTCCCTGCATCATTTGGAACTGTAATATGTTTTCCATCGCTAATATTTTTCTTTATCGCACACTCATCTTACCAGCACCTGCTGTGTTGTGACGACGAGGACTAGAGCGGGAGCACGTGCGCAGAACAGTTTATATGAAAAGTGTGTGTTTTCTCTCGTGTTTTTTTTTTGTGGTTACAACACAGCAAACACGCAAGCACACGCCATGGCACGCAAACTTGTTTGTATATTGCCTATATATTTTTTTAGTTACAAACCCGACCCGAACCCGAGGCTATTCATTAAACATTAACCCGAATCTGACCCAAAGCTCGCGAGTTTTTCGGGCCCCGTCGGGCTCTGGTCGGGTTGCAGACCTCTACTTACACCTGAGCAGTGCCGCAGACTGATTGCCTCCATGCCACGCCACATTGAAGCAGTAATTGCAAAAGGAGGCCTAACTATTGTATTGAGTATTGAGTGCATAGAAATGAACATACTTTTCAGAAGCCTGACATTTCTGTTTAAAATATCCTTTTTTTATTGATCTTATGTAATATTCTAATTTTCTGAGACACTGAATTTTGGTTTTCATTATCTGTAAGCCATAATCATCAACATTTCAAGAAATAAAGGCTTGAAATATTTCACTCTTTGTGTAATGAATCTATATGGGTTTCACTTTCTGAAATGAGTGACAAAAAATATAGACCTTTTTCACGATATTCAATTTTTTTTAGATGTACCTGTATATGTCTATGCTGAACACCGCTCCGAAGCATCCGCATAACATTTTTCCAACGGACGTCTATGCGAGTGTCGCAACTCTGTTTTTCAACGGCTCTGGGTTGGCGCGTTACAACTCGTAGGCTACGTCAATGGTACGGCAATATTAGACCGCGCAGGTCTGCCCTACAAACTCACACACAAGAAACGGCCGTTTTTCTACTTTTAAAGCACTAAAGCATTTATATATCTTAACCAATTCAAATAGTTTACATTTTGAGGACGGACTTTAGACTATAGGTCTTTATACGCTTTCATGAAAAGGGTCATTTAAATTGCATAGTGTTACACTGTCACCTAGTGCCAAAACCTAGTAACGAGCCTAACCTCTGGAGTAGAGACTGCGCTTTGGGAGAAGTCATACAGGTTTGTGCGGAGCCCGTAGGTTTGAAATGACAAGAGGGTAAATGATCATTTTGAAGGCGAACTACTCCTTTAAGGAATAACAACTAAAACGACAACTAAATACTACATTTAAGATAAACATTATAAACATACAAATAAGAGAAAACCCTGTTTCGTTGGAAGACGAAGTTTTCCATGTAACACTCACAGTTCCGCTTTTAGTGGCCTGACATCAGAAAAAAGCAGAAATGGGAGAGAGGCAACAGTCTCTGATCACAGACTTTCACTTAAGTGACGTGTTTGTCTTGGCTGACAATGTAAACGCTGTAGGTAATCGTAAAATGAATGGACCAGATAAATATTTCTCAATGGATGTATATTTTAAAAACTAGCTTGGCCAGCAAGTCTTGCAGGGGTTTCATCATAAATAGTCTTTAATTAGAGAAAAAATCATAGCATTTTTGCAATTGGCAAGTTTATATTAGTTTATTAAATCAAATTTTTTATATTTCTACAGAAACTGGAAAATATATGAAACATAATTCAAAATTCCTCACTATAAAGATTGTCATGGCAACATGCCGTTAAAGCTACATGCTGAACCACGAAGATAATGTAATAATTATTTATTAATTATCCCCTATTTACACACATCTCTACAAAAAAATGTAATGCTCATTCTAGTTTTACGGAACAAAAAACACACACAATCTGGTTTTATTAGTTGTACGGCAGCTTTATTTACAGTAATGAATTATTTCCACATGTACAAAGCATTACATAATTGAATAGTTAAATTAAAAATGCCACTGAATATAAACATAATAACCTCAAAAATAAGCCATAACAAGCCATAAACAGTGCATGGTAACGAACCTGACCGGTCAAGTGTATTTACAATGATGTCAACTTTCTTCTTTCCTCTTTTCTCCAGCAATTTAACATCCTCAACTTCCAAATAAGGCAATGTGTTTAATATAATACAACATTACCTAAAATATGCTCAAGACAACAGCAAATAATAGGCGAAATTATGTATGTTTGCTCCAAAAATTCATTCATGTGGGTGAAACGCACGACTTGAATGTGACTACATTGAGAGTTGATGTTAAAAATATAAATGGGCTGTACACATGCGCTATTGCCAAACAACCCGGGACCACCTCCTTCATACATGCAATGCAATGTGCAAAGGAAAAAAGCACTTTCACCACAAGAAGGGTCTTCCCAAGGCCACTCTAAATGAGTGTAGAAACATTGCGGGTTATCTGTTTATCATGGCGTCAGCATGCATCCTGCCATCTTGCAGGCGACAGCGGAAATAAGAGCCACACCCCGACCGCTCCCTTCTTCTGATTGGATGAAGGTAATTTGGCATTGAGGTGTCATTTCCCACACAAGTTTATGGAACATTTCCTTGAAACTGTATAATAAAATAATAGCAGTTCAATACAGGGCTTAAAATGGAACATTATAGTTCAATATCAAGTTTTAAATAGGTTTATAAGACCAGTCACATTCTATCTCTTGCTCTTCTGACAACCCGGATGACTGATTCCAATTATCCTCTCTTTGCATTCGTCTGTTTGCTTTCATAATGCCCTTAAACTCACCGAGGGTGTAGTTTGTAGACAGAGCCATCGACTCCCACTGTGATCTTCAGTTCCTCCTGACAACGTCGTTCTCTCATTAGGTTGAGAACGCCAGCGAGTCCGGTCCCGCACATGTGAGCTGCTCGCATAGATACGCTCTCACATGCCAGCCGTACAATGTCACAGTCCAGCTCAGACGGTAAGATTCCCAGTGAACTTAAGATGTTATAAATCTGCTTTCTGTCCCCTGTATCACTGAAACAAAAAAGTTACACAATATTGTATATCTGTGTTTTAGTGATCAATAAACATTTTTTCATGACATTTTTGGTGCTTCATACAACCAAGTGTGCATGTTAGTGACAATTTAGTAAAGTTTACTGTAATCTTCCATCTGTAAAATTGCGTGAGAGTAATGATGTCATACCTCTCAATCTGGGACACGAAGCGAGTTTCGAAGGCACCGCGTGTTTTCAGCAGGTCTGAGGCTTCACCGTTAAACAGCAAATTTTCATTCACTAGTTTTAGCAGCACAAGACGCACAAGCTCTCCCATGTACTTTCCACCAATCAGCTTCTCATACCTAAAGTCACAGAGAAATAAAATGCAAAAGATGAATGGATGAAGGCCTTTTTCACTTAAGAGAAGGACTGAAAATTAAAGTGATACTTCACCCAAAAATAAATTTTCCGTCATCATTTATATTTACTCTCTTATCATTTCAAACCTGTACGACTTTCTTTCTTTCACAGAACACAAAAGAAGATATTTTGAAAAATGTTGTTAACTGGACCCCATTCACTTGCATTGGTTTTGTGCCCATACAATAGAAGTGAATGGGGCTCAGTGTTGTCTTTCTTTAAAATATCTTTTATTTTCTGCAGAAGAAAGAAAGTCAGAAATGTTTGAAATGATAAGAGGGTGATAAATATTCATTTTTGGGTGAACTATTACTTGAAGGCCAGTGGGTGTTTTTTAACAACACATCAGGAAACGGTTTTAAGAATGTGAAAGCCTGAGAATAATATTGTTAAATGTAAATAGTTTAAAGTGTATGTAGGGTAAGAATAAGGAAATATGCTATCAAACATCAGAGGATCGGCCCATTGAGCTCGCATCCATTGTAAATACCCATTAAGCTAGCAGCGCCACTAATGATCTCCTCCTCTGGCCATTAATCCAGCTGTGTGTATTCCAGCACTGACGTGGCTACCGTCAGCATCTCAGAAAAACAACCCTGTCACCTGGAGACCACATAAGAGCTCCAGGCTGGCATCTAAGTAAGCTCTTCCTGAACTGGCATGTGAGGACATCTGCATGTTTTACAGTAGATGCATGGCTTTATATTTTTGTCACTCTCTGAAAGAATGTTTAAAGTGATAGTTCACCCAAAAATGAAAATTCTGTCATCATTTACTCACCCTCTTTTCATTTCAAACCTGTATGACTTTCTTCCTTCCGCAGAACACAAAAGAAGATATTTTGCAGAATGTGGTTAACCAGCACCCATGCACTTGAATTGCTTTTGTGAATGGGTGCCATCGCTGTTCGGTTACCAACATTCTTCAAAATATCTTATTTTGTGTTCTGCAGAGGAAAGAAACTCAGACAGGTTTGAAATTACATGAGGGTGAGTAAATGATGACAGAATTTTCACTCTTAGGTGAACTATCACTTTAAAGTCCCTGTGAACCGGAAGTTGCGATCGTTCATACTTTCGTATTCTGACACATTTCCGAGTGAAGAGGAATTTCAAAGGAGAAAATTAGTGGGTGTGGCTTGCGTTTTCACTGCGAATTGATTGGTTGTGTAAAAACAGCTGGTGCATTGATTTTGAAATGAAACAAGCCATCTAATTTACGTAATTTGAGATGGATAGTCATTTCAGGGCGGAAGTGCATTTTCAGATTTTAACTGAAGATTATGAGGGTACATGAATTTTAAAAAGAAAATGAGCTATTTACTATAAGCTATTTACTATAAACGCTGCAATATTTCACGAAAAAAAATAAGAATTGTAATTTTTTAATTTCACTGGGACTTTAAGGGCAGTTGAAATTGTTTTTTTTACATGTTTCCTGACACTGTATTTTTTCTTCATTTCTTGGGGAGTTTTTTTGCCTTAAATTTGTAAGTACAAATTGCAGTGGCTTTACAAATGTTTTTTAAATGTTTCTACATTTTTTACTTATTTTTATATTATAGTAACCCGTCACCTGTCAAATGTTTAAATAGAAAGATGAAATGACCAATTTTTTTTACAGTGAATGCATTATGTAGTTTATAAAATAATTAAGGTTATTTTCACATTTTTCTAATGTAAGTACGCTGGCTGAAAGTCTTTGATTTTTAGTTTTTTTTAAAGGACGACTCACAGCTGTTTTCCTGGATTTAGTGACGTTTCATCTACAACACGGTCATATTCCAGACGGAACTCTTCCAGTTCACCATTTGCCCCAAATGCTCCCCATTCTGTGTTCACACACATCCGGCCCTCCTCCCCCTCCACCAGCTCCACTGTACGCATCTCCTCCATATAACACGCGTTACAGCCGGTACCTGAGAAACAACATGGAGGGAGACAGACAAAAACAACAACATAAAACTAGAAGCTTTGGGTGTATTGCTTTATTGCAACGCTTTTATCTGATGGCTAAATGGATGATATTGTATTTTCCTGTTATAAACTTTATGTGCCATCTGTAATCATATTTACTTGTGTGTCAAAATGTGTTTTTACATGTGTGTGTGTGTGTGTCCTGTTACTATCTTACCTACTATCATGCCAACTTCACAGCTGCGGTCTTCATAGTAGCATGAGATCATAGTGGCTACTGTGTCATTCACCATAGCAACCACATCCATTTCAAAATCCTTTAGAGAAAATGATTCATATAGTTTTAAGTCATGTCCTGTTTAGCAAATCACATATCAATCCTTTAAAAGCATTTTAGTCAAATTAAGATTTTAACATGTCTAATGTACTTCTGCTTTAAGACCTTCTCAAGAGATCTGACGGGTAACTCATGCATACTAACCCCTCTCCTTTTAATGGCATCTCTCAGCAGACCCACAACGTTATTGCCCTCCGCGCCAGAAGCTTTGAAGCCTTTTGTCCAGTTAAGCAGAATGCCCTGTCCCAATTTAAACACACAACAGTACATCTGTTACACCATCTTGACAAACAAAGCAATAAATGACCAGCCCGTATGGCACAGATCTCTAACAGAGAATGGTCATTTAACCACATGTGGCTTATGTTTACACTGATGCAGGAAGGAACTGACCTTGTCCAAATCCTCATGACGGACTGGAAAAGAGAAGGTAAAACCCAGTGGAAGCTTCTTGTGTTTGAGATTGTGCTTGTCCAGGAAGTCAGATATGCAGCCGGCAATGTAGTCAAACAACTAAGTGACAAGAAATTTCCAAATGTTTGTGAAATCAACGACTTCCTTTATCAAAACCCAACATTCATGTAATACATGTGTGCATATAATGTATAGAGCAATTGGCCTTTTTCATTTCTCACCATTTCAGCGGTACCAGTCATGGTATCCTCTGGAATGGAGTACATATGGTGTTTTGTCTCCACCTTCCAGCCCCGCTCCTCATCCTCACCCACTTTCACCAGCATCACCCGGAAGTTGGTTCCCCCAAGATCCAGCGCCAGGAAATCACCCACCTCTGAGATGAGTCACAGTCATCAAACACTTTTCACATTTCAGACTTTCAGTCATTTTTAAACCTTTAAATTGAACTTGAATCATACTCACGAATCAACATTTATAATTTAAGGTAAGATTAATATATACGGCATCCTAACTGCATCAGATGTCTCATGAGAGAAATGAATATGCAAGTAAGCCATATGGGTTAAAGGGATAGTTCATCCAAAAATGACAATTCTGTCATCATTTTCTCATCCTCATGTCATTGCAAACCTGTATGATTTCTGCAGAACACAAAAGGAGATATTTTGAAATGTAACCAAACAACATTGGCCTCCATTGATTTCTATTGTATAGACACAAAACCATTTCTCAAAATACCTTCTTTTGTGTTCCACAGAATAAAGTGTCTCACACAGGTTTGGAACAACATGAGAGTGAATAAATGATGACTAAAGTTTTGTTTTGGGTCAACCGTTCCTTTCACTATGCAAAAACAACACAACACACACTAAAATCAGCAAATAAAATCAATACTTGTCAGTAGTCTCAGGCAGTAACTACAATATGCTTTATGTAAACATGTCATTTCAGAGCATAAGGGCTGGAGTGAAAAGGAGAACTCTTACCAGAACCTTCAGGTGTGGAGCGAACGTAAGTGGGCAGCATTTTGACACTAGCTTCATCATGCGTCTCCACACGCAGCCCCCTCTCCATTTCTCTCTGCATCCTCCTCATCACCTCCTCAAGCTCTTCTTTACTCAGAAGAAACTCAGACAAAATTTGATCCACCTGTTTGAGAGAGATTTGATTCACGTTAATGGTGTTTAACAACTCCAACTTTAGTTTTTTGTTTGTTTGCAATACTCTCCACCTCTTTAATTAAAAACATCTTTTATGTTAGGTAAGTGTAAAAAAAAGTTTTCCTGCAAGCTTTGTCTCTTACCATGAGAATTTTCTCCAGCACCGACTCATACTCACTGGGCATCTTCTGCCTACGAGTTGAAGTGAGACACAGCATCTTCTCAAGGGTTTCCAAACAAGCGCGTAAGCGTTGATGTGCGAGAGTTTAGGAGAGTGAATGCAAGTAAGGTGCATGGAGAACCTCAGCTGTTTTTATGCTCGCTGAAGGAGATGGAGAGGTGTGGTCAAAGAGATCAGTGCCCTCTGTACACACACCAGGTCTCATTCAAATACACACACATACACGTGTCATTTAACCCATCACCTTGGAAACCCAGCTGTCAAGGCCAATGGTGAAGTGTTTGCTCTCTTTGAACGTGACCTGGCATTTGCCTCCAGGAGAAATTCCAAAATGAGATCAGCACATGAATGTGATGTCCGAAACATTTGACTGTCCTTGCTTCATGTACAAACATGAGCATCATCCTGATTCAATGCACATTTCAAGGAAACCAGTCACAGGGGATGCACATTATTCAGAAATGGTCTTTACATGATTTGTGCTACAACAACATAAGTATGAGCTCGTTTCCAAAATTGCTTGTTTGTTGTTGAACTTTCACAGCTTATTAACCGAACTCCCACCTGACTGATATTGATTTCTTGTGTTTTGTATACCTTCAGGAATATGCTGATAAAATGGGGGTTTAGGTTAGATTCAAAAATAGCTATACTGAACTTCAAACCTTACTAAATTTAGTTAACTTAGTTTGCACAGGACAAACAGTTAGCCTAGGTCTTCAGGAACGTGATGCCAATGAAAGTCCAGACATTTAAAAGGTTATTATGCCTTTTAAATCTGACAATGATTTTAAAAACAAGTTAAGATAGGCATATGCATCCTACCTGCATCAGATGTTTTATGAAGGAAATTAGTAAAAGTAGGCCATAAAACTATAATGGTTAAAGGGATAGTTTGCCCAAAAATGAAAATTCTGTCATCATTTACTTATCCTCATGTCAAACCTGTATGACTTTCTTTATTTTTCAGAACACAAAAGAAGATATATTGAAAAAACGTTTGTAACCGAACAACATGGGCCCCCATTGACTTTAATTGTATAGACACAAAACCACTGAGACATTTCAGGATTATGCTGAAAAAAAAAGGGATTTAGGTTAGATTCAAAATTAGCTACACTGAACTTTACTAAATGTAGTTAACTTAGTTTGCACAGGACAAACATTTTACACAAAATAGGTCTTCAGGAATGTGATGACACATTTAAAAGGTTATTGTGCTCAGGGTCAGTCAGGGTAAACAAAATCTATCATACATCAGAAATGTTTTAATTAATCAACATGTACATCTGTATAATTGAATACTTCAAATTACTCCCCAAAGTTTATGTATAATATCTTTGAAGTTGACATTTATCATATAGATCATATAAAGGTGAGCATATATTTGTAGGACAGGAGCATGACAAGAAGCGCAACATGTCCCGAAATGTCTTGGATAGAAACCAGGTGCAGATAAGCTTTAATAAAAAGTTTGTAAATATTAAGAAACCATACTCTTAACGTGTTCATTTGAATACTATTAAAAAAAATCACTTATAAAGATTGGTATCATATTTTGCCCATATGAAAGAGGAAAGATTGAAGAAGAAAAAACACTGTCACTTTACCTTGTCCATATTATGAAGGTCCATGGAGTGTCCTCCTCATGAGTGTATCATTTCTCAGAGAAATGTGCTGGATTCTTTTCTCTGTTTTGTCTATGCGATGGATCCTTTGACTAGTCCAATGCAAATGGCTCAAATTTAATGGCTTATCCAACCTGCTTCATTTTCAGTTGCAGATATTCCTGTGTCAAGTCTCTCACACCAGATGATCCTTTGTGGTGTCCATGTTCAATATCCAGGTTTCAAAATGTCAAAATCTTTTGTAGTCTGCTCAAAATGTATATTTAAACTGTTCACATACTTTCAACCCTCTTTTCTTCTTTGTTTATTGCTTACAAATTCCTCACGTGTGACGGCGTCTGGCGAGACAGTAGTACCATGCAAATGCTTAACTAGTCACTGGCTGGAAGCAAAGCTAAATATACGAAGCATAAAGTGAAAATTGAAATGGCAAATCCATGACTGCTCTGAACTTAAATGTATTGTAATCCTCTGAAATACTAGTACTCTTTTGAGGAAAAAGGGTTTCTTTTCACATTTTTTCCCCCTTCCGGCCCCCGTATCTAGGACAACAAAAGTACTTGTTGCTCCTATTTTGTCGAAAACTACCCACACCTTCTACGCCAATTCAGAGCACAGGTCCAACCTGTTGCCATGGCAAACTCATCACCAAGGATATCTCTGAAGACCACACACTACTGATATGGAAAATACTTTGCTTTCCCTCGGTTAAGTGCCCCAAGGAAATTGTTAAATGAGGCAAAATTGCTTAGGAAAACATCGGAGGAGTATGACTCCCAGTTTAATCTTGCTGTTTACGTCATCGTAACCTTCGTAGGCCATAACGCATTTGATATTGTATTTGGGATGTGAGTGGTACTGTATCAGCCACTAATAATATAAACATATCAGTTTGTCACATTTAAAGGTCCAGTGTGTAATTCTTTGGAGGGTCTATTGACAGAAATGCAATATAATATACATAACTATGTCTTCAGAGATGTATAAAGACTTTACATAATGAAGCGTTATGTTTTTATTACCTTAGAATGAGCTATTTCTATCTACATATACCACGGATCCCCTTACATGGAATTGACCATGTTGTTTGTAGCCCTAAACGGACAAACTGCTCTACAGATCACGTTTTGCAAAAACGTTATCTTCTTCGGCAAAGAAGCGAAAACGCGACATCTTTGTCCTGTGAGAGCCACCGGGGTGCTTCGAAAGGGAGGGTGGAGGGGTGAAGTTAGCCATTGGTTGCAATTCACAACCTCACCGCTAGATGCTGCTAAAAACTCCACATTGCTCCTTTAATAATTAATCAAAACTGGAAATGTTGTTGCAGGCCCTGTGATGAGTTGGAGACCACTAAAGTCCCACAGTATATTTGATAAAGCCCACTCATTGGGTTGAGAAGGAGGGGGGTCCACCCAGATTGTTCTAGCTCTAGATTAATTTTAGTAACAGCTCTGATGATATTACAGATCCCCTAGTAGAGCAAAACTTCTTAGGGGCGGTTTTCCGGACAGGGCCAAAGTCTAGTCCCAGACTAAAATGCATGTTTGAACTGTCTTAACTGAAGTTAACTTGCACTATCATAAACTTGCACATCATTAAAATATATCAATGACAATGTTTTGTCTCAAGTCCCAACCACACCAGTAATGTTTTTATTTTGTAAGGAATGTTTTGTATAAACTATAAATGTGAGAATTTACCTAAATCCTAGTCCTACGCCTAATCCCAGTATGGGAAAACGTCCCATAATATTAGAAGTTGGAGAAATCCAAAATGCCAAATGAACAATGTTCACTGTTCTGCTCTCTTGGCATGAGCTACTCAGATAAGCGATAAGTGCTGAGATTGACTTAGTAGTTGGATATGTATCTGTACACAGCAAAATCGCCAGTGTTAAAAAGGGTCAAATTAACTCTCACAGTGTTTATATAATCCACACTTTGAGAGTGTGGATTATATATACACTGTGAGTGTTAATAAAAGGTAATGATGCAATGCCACGATTTAAAAAGTTGTGCATCGGATACAAGTTGCCATTTGCATCGCGATGCATCATTTTAACATATTTGCATCGGTAAAAATCGATATCTATGTTGATTTCTCTGAACTAATTCACAAGCACGTTCTGTCATCACTGCTGCTATGTGAATATGAAGTATCGCATCACAGTCACACACAAGCTACTTCCGACAGCTAAGTGCATTCCTAGGCAGAAAGGCATGAGAGACCTATATCTGATAGATTTTCAAGGCAGCATAGATATACCATTTAGCGGTTAGCAAACGATTAAAACTTTTTTCACTCTCCGCTGGCTAACAGCTCTGCTTGTTCCAATGCAATAACCGATACAATCGCCTTTTTTCATTTGTGATGAATAGCATAACAGAAAACATCTTGGTTACGGATGTAACGTCTCGGTTACGTTTGTAACCTCGGTTCCCTGATGGAGGGAACGAGACGTTGTGTCGAACCGACAGATGGGGTTCGTCCCTGAGAACCAATCGTTTCCGACTGCTTAGAAAAGGCCAATGAAAATTGGCAAATGAAATTTGCATGCCGGACTCCGCCCCGGACATCCGGGTATAAAAGGGAGACGGCGTGCATCATTCATTCACCTTAGTTCTGAGGAGCCTATGACCTCTCACGACTGCTGCAGAGGACAGCACGTGTTGTGGCAAGAGGACACAACGTCTCGTTCCCTCCATCAGGGAACCGAGGTTACAAACGTAACCGAGACGTTCCCTTTCTGTCGGTCTCTCGACGTTGTGTCGAACCGACAGATGGGGTTCCAATGGAAAACGCCATAACACGGTGCCCTGTCACAA